>NW_026623244.1:2723761-2801422 GCF_030028575.1 Malurus melanocephalus | reverse complement strand
GGTGGCGGCCCCGCTCGGGCGGCTGAGGTGAGGGCCGGGGTCCCGCCTGCGCCGCCCCCGCGTCTGCGAAGTTGTGCGCGGCCGCACCGCGCCGCCGCTCCCCGCCGGGCCCCCGTTCAGCCCGGGGTCCCCGCGGCAGCCCCCTGCCCGCCTTCTGTTCCCCCCGCCCGGCTCTCCCTGTCCCCAGCTCCCCTCTCCCTCCCCGGCTCTCCTCTCCATCCTTACCCAGTTCTGCTGTCCCTCATCCCTCCCCAGCTGCTCTGTGCATCCTTGGCCCCTCAGTCCGTTCCCTCCCCACCAGTTCCTTTGCCTGTCCTCCCGCTCCCTGCCTGTGGTCCCCCCTCGGCCTCAGCTCCTCTTTCCGTCCACCAAGTGCTTTTGGAGCGGCACCCCCAGCCTAGTGAGGTGCTGCCAGCAGCCCCCATGCCCTGCTGTGCCCTGCTCTATCCCAGCCCGTAGCTCCCTTTGTTCTTCACSGGGTTCTTTCCCCTGCTGAAGCCCCTTGACAACTGCCCCACACCCTCCTGGTCCCCCTGCGTGGGCTGTCACAGGGTCTGCGGGGCCAGTGCCCGGCTCTGGGGGCTGCTCACCCGCCGCACTTCACTGCCTGCTGCAACTTCATGCTTGCTCACAGCTCAGAGGGTCCCACCAGCATCCCACGGGTGCCTCAAAGGGAGTAAAAGATTCAAGGGATGTAAACATAAGGGCCGTGCACCTTCTCTCAGGAGCTGCCTTGCTGGGCAAACCCTGTCCAGGCTCAGGGGGCTATGGGCACAGGGGGCTCACCTTCCCTGGCAGACAAAGCACCAGCCAGAAGTGGGGGTCAGGCTGAGGGTGAGCGCACCATCCTTGCGAGTGGGGAAGACTCAGCAGCTCCCGTTTAGGAGTCAGCATGCATGCCAGGACTGCGGAGGGGTGTCTTAGCTAGGAGGCTGTTTTCCTGGAGCCCCCTTGGCAGAGCCTGCTGTGGTAGGCTGCCCTGATCTCAGGTGGCTGGCCTCCAGCAGTCCCTGCCAGCCCGCCCGCTTGGGATGGGTGATAAGCATCGTGGGGCAGCACTTCTGGGGCTCCCTTGGCTTGGGCAGCCCCCAGTCCCCTCACTGCAGCCCTGGCTGGCAGAAGCCAGGAACCTGCTGAGCAGCTGCCAGCCCCAGCCAAAGTCAGTGCCGCAGCAGGAGCCAAAACTAAAGGTGTCAGCCACTCCCAGGGTGAGGTGTGAGCAAAGGGTTCCAAGGCTGTGGGGTCTCACAGAGAGTCACTTTCTGGGGGCACACAGTATGCACCTACCCCACACTGCAAACCTTTGCCTGCTTTCTTCTTGCCCGAAGGGTCTGAGCATGCTTGAGGCTGTCTAGTGGTTCAGGCAGGTGTGAGAGCAAACACCCCTTCCCGGGGTCTTTCCAGTTGTCCTTCACGTCCTTTTGATAGCACCTTGTCTGAGCAGTTTTGCAGCGACTCCTCTAGTGCTGGTCAGGTATTGGCTCTTACTGCTTCTGTTGCAAGTASAGATGAATGTCAGTGTCCTTGTTCTTTCTTTGCCTTAGGTTTTGGAGTGTTCTCATTGTGGGGGGAATTGTGGTTTTCACTGAAGTAGAACTGAATGTGGCCTTTCTGCTCCTGATGCTGTAGAAATCCCAGGTTTGTGAGCTGAGCACCCCTTAAAGACTGAGGAGGGGAATGCTGAGCAGAACGACACACAAGTTGTGTTGCTTCAGAGAGGAAAACTTGTGATCCAAGGGTGACAGGCTGGTGCTGGAAGGTTTGGTGATAATAAGATTTTGTTGTCATTTGGTAGGGACTCTTCCCCTGACCAGGAGCAGGTCACAATCCATGTGAAATAGGAAAAGGGCAGTGAAAAGCTACAGAAGTTCACTTGGAGCAAAGGTGCCCCAGGCTGGGGACATGGAGCCTCTTTCAGCTTCTTTTTAGAGAGCAGTGATAGTTGGTGGCCCTGAGCTTGCCCATCCCCTCAGGATGCAGGAGCAGAAGGTGATGTAGACCAGCCCAGCCCCAGGGCTCCTTCCCTGTTCCAAAGCTGGCAGGGTGGCAGCAGAGCTTGTCCCAGAGTGGTCTCTCTCAGTGTGCCGGTCTTCTGTGTGCTTGCAGTTCTGTGCTGGTGTGAGCTTGATATCTTCATTGAAAGTATGAACCCAAAGTTCAGCACAGTGGAAGATCAAGACAGCACTTCTCCTGGTCCTCTGCCTTGGAAACCTCCCATCCTGTGACTGATCCGGAGATGGAGTGCTCCTGCTGTTGTTTGCTCCGTGTGTGTGTGTGTGTGTGTGTGTGTGTGTGTGTGTTTGTGGGTAGTGACACTTGCCGCAGTGAGGTTGCTGCCCCGTGGGTTGCTGTTGTTTCAGGTGGAGTTGTAACCAGGGATGCTGGGGTAAGAGGATTTCTTGGAGGTTGGGTTCCTCATGCCTTCAGGAGCATCAGGCAGGTGTGCTTGACCATACCCTGTCTTTTGTCTTCGTAGGGTTTTGGCTCCAACTTGCATTGRTTGTCCAAAGGCCTAACACTAGTGGCAGCACATGTGGCCAGTGCAGTGGGGCAGTGTGAGTCCAGCAACCACAGCATTTCCTCTATCCCCGGTGGTGCTGGCAGCCTGCCTGTCCCTCGCTCAGCTGCTCCCCTGTTGCCTCTTGACCGAGTCCTGAAGAGAGAAAAGTTCTTCTGCCTGAGCAGGAGGGCAGAGGCTTTCCCTGGCAGCTCGAAGATGCAATGGAGGTGCTTCGTAAGCTGCACTGAGTAGGTTCCTGCCATGCTCTCGCACTGTCCTTCCCTCCGTGGGCATCTGTGAGTGGTCCAGCCCTCGGGGCAGGCAGTGCACTACAGCGTCGCGGTTTGCCCCCGGGCACATGCTGCCCCAGCGTGGCCAGCTGGATCCTCGCGGCGGGAGTTACCCAGCTTTTTCCGCCCCTCCGGAGCGGSCGTCTGGCCAGGGCTGCGGGGCTCCACCTAGGAGGCAACATGGAGCAAGGCGGCCGGCGGCGGGGGGGCCGCGGTCTCCGGAGACTACGCGTCCCGGCGTGCAGCTCTCGGCGCCGCTGGCAGCGGCAGGGAGCGAGGGGAGCGTTGCATCCCGGGATCGCAAATCTCCATGCGCCACGTGGGGGCTGACAGCCTCCTGCGCTCCGAGGCGGCGGTGCCGGGAGGTCCTGCGGGACTGGGCGATCACTGTGGCTCAGACCTCAGCCTCTTCCTGCTAGTTGCTTGCACTGTGGCTCTCGGCTCCAGCTCTCCCAGGCAGATCTCCCTGTGGAAGGCTGTCCTGAGCAACAACGCCAAAATACCATGCAGAACTGTGTGGTTTTGCTCCACCATGTGCGTGGCAGGCAAGCAGCCGTGAGCAGGGACGTAGGCTTCATGTTTTGCAGGGCTGTCAGCACGGTTAGCTATGACTGAATTTTTCTATGTTGCCACAAAGCCCAGAAAACGTTTCATGATGAAAATCCTAGTTTGTCAGGAGGCTTTTATTCAAGGTATGCTGACAAGGGTTCTTTTCCAGCCCCATGGTTTCCACACCATATTGTTCATTTTTTTTTGCTGGTGCTGCCCCAATGTATGCTGCAGGAGGGATGTGAGCCCAGTCGCTGCAGGGTGGCAGGACCCCAGGGTGAAGGGGTCTGGGAGAGAGGGAAAGTGGCTGAAAATGTGAAAGGTGTGTCCCTGAGGCTGAAACACCGGCAGCGTTTGATTATGGATCGTCTTGGAGACAGTGAACTGAAAGGAGTAATTAGGGACAGTGGGATATTTCCCTGAGAGTTGCGGGAAATGACTGCCTYGTGGTAAGTTGATAGTAGTGGAGCTGAAACTGGGTTATCTGTGGGATTGCATCTGGGGCTTGCAGCCTTGGAYGTGATTCAATTTTCTGGCTGTTTTGCAATTGGCAGGGTGTGCTTTTCTCCCTTTTTCCCTCTTGGAGAATTCCCCGTCTATGTGTCTGAATCATCTGAGGAACAAAATGGGAAAGGGGAGACTCGTGCCATCCCTAGGTACTGCAGGGCAGTGCAGTCCCCTGGGGCCCCAGCTGAATGTYGAGATCTGCAGGATGCCTTCTTGGGAGACCGTGGACTGGGGCTGTGGGACTACACTGAGCCCTGACCTGCAGTTCCACATCCCAGCCTGGCTCTCCTCACCCAGTGCTTTTTAGATACCACTGTTTTGCAGCCTGCATCAAGATTGACACTTTATAATAATTATTTTACAGGTAATTATCCCTTTTCTGACTGTCCCCCTAAATTTGTGACCCAGTCTGCAGAGAAGAGCACCCTTGGGTTCAGATGCTTTGTGTGCTGCYGTGGGACTTTCACACCAATATTGCAGGATGTGACCTGAAGCTGGGACACTGCACAGCCGCGTGGTGTGGTGTGGGCAGGGAGGCAGYTTGTGGTCCAGATAAGCTCTATGGCCAGCTTGGATATGCAGCTTGGTAAAAGTGAGAGGGTAATCCCTGTACACAGCGGGGCAGGCGACGATGCATGTTTTGCCTTGGTACACGTCACGGCCAGGCAGTGTCCTGGCTGGGGTCAGCCTCTGAATGCTGCTGAGTCCATGGCACATGGTCTCCAAAAGTGATATCTCCTTTTCCCTGGAGAGCCCAGCCTCTTGGGATCTTCAGCTTCATCAGTTCTATGAAGAATGGAGTTTCTGCAAGTTGATACTGTCACTGATAATTTCTCAGGCCATGTCTTAGTGTGTTTAGCCTGGGTTCGTGTGGGTTTAATAACAGCATCAGGATTTCCAGCTGGCCTCGCTCCATCCCTTCTATTCCAAAGAAAAGGAGAAAGAAGAGGTGAAGGCAGGTTTGTGGGGGCAGACCATGGGCTGCTCCATGTGCCTCTGCCTGTCCCAGTCACTCTGAATACTTCTCCGTGTTTGCCTCTCGGCCCTGCCAACTTCCCAGACACCAGGCACCATCACCGGGYAAAACCACGTGAATTATTTGAGACACTGCCCTGCACCCAGCTCCAGATAGCACCCTCCTGCCAGCTATGCCAGCGGGACTGGCCTGGGAAGATGTATTTCTTGCCGTTATCAGGGCTCCCACACCCCATTGAGGCGGCCCTGCGAAACAATGCCGCTATTTACACTTTAAAGCCTCGTTAGGCAGCCAGGAAGCAGGCACGGAGCATGCCGGGAAGCACCGGCTGCCTTTAGAGAAGGCTGGCCTCTCTTCTTCCCAGGCTGCTGGGAGGAGCAGGATGCTCCCCGGCTGAGCTGTAACCCTGCGGCCCCTTTCAAGCCCCTCTTCTTCATTTATTTTTATCATTTATGTTTTTAGTCTCTGCCTTGTTGCTGAGCTTTGTTGCTTGCACAGAGAGCACACTGGCTACCCAGACAGGAATGGCTCCTATCTGGTAGGGGGGCACCAATTCCTGCCAGCGGCCACAGGTACGGGAGCAAGAYGTCAATGTTGTTTTGCCTTTGTCCTCAGCAGTTCGTTGCTCTTTGATGCTGCACTGGAGCAATGGGAGAGCTCAGGCAGGGGCTTTTGTCCCTGCTGTCTCCATATCCCCTGCCCAGGCAGGCAGCTCCACGGCCGCTGCTGTCTCCTGGCTGTGTTTGCTCTGCGAGGTGTCCACCATGCTTTTGTAGCCTTGGGAAATCCARTGTTCCTGAGGTCTGTGAGCTTGGTTAGGGTGTGAATCACTTTTGCTCTAGCAAACCCCCCAGACAGTGCACCAGAAGAGCTTTCCCCAYAGGGCTGGTATCTTGCAAGCAGGGTCAGCAGGGGAGAAGTCTGTGGAGGGTCGGGCAGTGCTGGGCTGTTCATGAGTCATGGGCAGAGCACCTGCCTTCCCTTCCCTGGGTGCCCGCCTTCCTGGGGCTGTGAACTTACCCACGCTTCTGTGGCAGGTCTGTGGACCTGGCCWCAGCAGAGGATGCTGAGCTGGGACATCCCTTCATGGGGTTGCCTTCTCTTGTGCCTCCATGCTGAGGGGTAGCCATGGAGCCGTCCACCTGGCCACGAGCACTGTCCTATTTGCCCAGACCTGTCTGGGCCAGTAGCTCACCAGCTACAGTATCAGCCCTGATTTTTTTCCTTGCTGAATACTTTTGCGGTGCTGGGCCAGCACCAGAGGATGGCCACAGGAAGCATGTCCTGTTGGCTTGGGGCCACAGGGGCATCTCATCCTCAGCCACCAAGCATTGTCCCTGTTTGCACCAAGCCTGCCTGGATCACCAAGCCTGCCCAGATCCTCTGTGCTCCGAGCAGGTGGCAGAGCAGGAACATGCGGAAACACCAGCGAGGGCCAAGCACTGGGCTTGGCTTGGGAAGGGCCACATCTTGTGGGTCTGTGTCATTGCACCTGGCTGGACAGGGCTTGCAGGYAGCTGGGGCAGTATGGAGGAAAGAGGTGGTGATGGAGTGATGTCCCAGGCCAGGCGACATGACTTTTTTGTGAGTCAATGTTGGTGTTTTTGCTGCTGTAATTACGTTATTTCATGTAACGTGTGTAGTGTGTCTACAGTGAGTGTAGAATTTGGACAGCTTGTATCAAATCCTAAGGCTGTTGTTAGCATTATTTCAAACCACTGAATCCAGTGACATATTTTACGCTACATTAAAAATAATACTTGGTCAGGATGCCAGTTTTGTTGAGATCACGTGACAGACTCCTCTTCACTCCTCTAGATCCTGACATAGGTCACTCAGTAGAACTCCAAAAGCAGGTCATGTCTGTATTAACCTGCTGGGACAGGATAGAAATGGAGGCTTGGGTAGGAGTGATGGCCTGGTTCATCGCTGTCCCATCCCCAGGAGCAGGGAGCTAGGGAAGAGCATGAGAAGCACTATGGACAGAGTGATGTGTCTCTGTGGTCTCAACCCCCCAGGAGACCTTTCTGCATCCTGAGAAGCAATATGGAGACCTAGGACAGCTAGAAGCCTTGGGAATTTAATTTCCCCATCTCTCAKCAGTGAATAAAAATGAAGAATTGAAGGATGAGACCTGGGTCTGATTTTTTTCCTTGCCTGTAAGAACATGATGACGAGAAACAAGCAATTCTTCAGCCACTGCTGTCTCTGCCTAATGAATCAGTTTGTTTTCAACAGAATTTTGGGAGTTTTGGGAAGTTTCCTATGCATTGAACACATTTCAACGTCATGCTGTATAACAGCACTGTAGAGGACATGGGAATGCTGTTTCTAATACTGTTTGGGCTGAATTATTATTTCTGTTAGGCACAAGTTGATGTAGATAAAGCCGAAAGTAAAAATCCCACTGCAGCAGCAACTACCCAGCACCGACCTCCCTATTAATTTTTTTTTTTAATCTATGAAAACATTAGGTAAGAGCAAGGGGCTGACATTGTTAGCAGCCATATGAGAAATTGTGCCATGCCCCACTTATCCTCACTGCAGGCGGGCAGGAGTGGGAACAGTGAGCCAYGGCTGAATGGCTGGGCTGGGTCCAGCCCCACAGGACTGGTGTGGCTGGTGGATACGGAGAGAGGCTGTGTTCAGCTGCTCTGGGGAAATACGGTGAAAAGGCCCCGAGAAAACTAAGGAGTGAAACACAGATTTCCCCTGTTGCAAGTTGGATTTCATGCCGGGGAGGTGACACCTTCTATTTGTGACCAGCCTTTGCTCACAGTGTCTGCAATCCTTGCGAGTGCTGACTTCGGGTCCCAGATGGCTTGGCGGGGGTGAAGGTGATGCCCTGGTCATTCACTTCTGTTGGGTAACAAGCTCCTTGTTGCAGCAGGCTGGACATCTTGGGTCCCCGTGCTGGTGGCACTGCTTTCCTTGACCCGGGTGCTTTTTTTTCCTCTCTTGTATCCATCATGGTAGAGCTGCTGCTCGGATCCTGTTTTTGCACCTTTCTGCACAGCCTRGCTGTGGGATGGAGCTCACAAGGTAGCAGGGTGACTGGCGCCTCCGGGACGCTTCCCTCCGCTGCTGGGTTCGCTTTCTGCAGTACCGGGTGGCAATCCTGACGGTTCGTGGGCGTTGGGAAGCGCCCATCCCAGGGCTGCGTGCGTGCGTGCGGGCAGCCGACRGGGATCCCGCCTTAGCCCCGCTGCAGCAGCAGCCCGGCACGGCCGGCTCCGGGGCCCCCGCCTGCGGCCGCKCGGGGGGAGACGTGTCTGTGCGCGGCAGGGCCGGCTGAGCCGGTGGAGCCGGAGCTGCCTGGCAGCTCGCCACCGCTGCGCCCCATCCAGGTCAGCCCGTCTGCCCGCCTGCCTGCCGAGAGGGAGCCGCGTGCCTCGGCAGCATCCTGGCGCAGCGTGCTGGGTCCTGCCAGCCGCGGGGTGTGCCGGGGCTCCCTCGGGGCTCGGGAGGAGCGCTGGCAGCCGCCTCTCCTGGGAAACTACCCTTGTGGTGGGAGTGGGCATGGGCGTGTGGGAGCCCCTGTGTGCCCCTAAGGAGCCTGAATGGGGCTGGCTGTGCCTGGCATCCCTGATGCCTGCTCTTGGCAGGTTGCATCGGCGGGGGGGTCCCCAGGTTGCTTTCAGGGTGTGTGCTGTTTTCACACATCGTGTGCTCTATTGCAGACCCCATCAAACCCCGTGTTGCCCCGTGGGCTCCTTGTCCTTTGCCCCGGTGCTGTAGTGGGCAGTGAGGCTTTGGGGTGGTTTGATCACAGTGGGGCTGGTATGTGGGATCTCTCTGTCSGCCTGGAGCCGGGTGGCCACTGGCCTGCCTGAGCGGCAGATGGTGGCTGCCTGGGGACCCACTATCCGTCCCTCYGGGCGATTATTCACCCGTCACCATGACGATAGAAAGGTCAGCGAAAAGATCCTGTGTGATTCCTGGGTCGGTCGGTGGGATTAGGAGCAGCGCAGGAGGGAGGGCTATGGCCCAGCCAGCCCCTCCTCAGGCTCACCAGCTGGGCTGTCCCCCTCAGGCACATCCCCAGAGCCCAGGCAGCTGAAAACTGACAAACTTATGGCACCAGTGAGAAACCCTTGGGATGGGCTTGGGCCCTTCTGGCTGCTGATCCTGAGAGGTCAGCCCTGACTCTGTGAGTTCCATTCTGCACAGGGGAGACCTGGAGCTGTGTGTGGAATGAAGAGAGTAGGCTGACATCGGGGGGAAGCAGAGGTGGGATGGGGCCTGTGCTGATGGAGGCCTGACTGGTCCTGCATCCTTCTTCCTCCTCCTCCTCGCAGCAGCAGCAGACTGTCTCTCCTCACAGGATGACCCCCATGACCCATGTGCCCCCTCTCTCTTTAGGCTGTTCCTCTAAGTCGTTCAAGCTGTACTCGCCAAAGGAGCCCCCGAACGGCAACGCCTTCCCCCCCTTCCACCCAGGCACCATGCTGGATCGAGATGTGGGGTGAGCTGGGGCCCAGGGAGGGGTCTGCAATGTCATGGATGCTCTGCAGTTTGCATCCCAGGGTCTCTGTGTTATSCTTCCCAGCAGCAAAGAGACTGCAGTGCATGGAGTTCAGTTAGCACAAGGGCAAAGAAGAGGCACAGGTGAAAATGGGTTGAGAAAAAGGAATATTTGGAATGAGGGAAGCCCCAGGTCCTGAGCTCTGTCAGACCAARCCTTTTGCCAGCCCGAGCCCCTGGGATGATGCAGGACAGGGAGCACTCCCAACTCCTGCCAAAAGAGCCCCTTCTTCAATATCTACCCTGCTTGGGACCAGTCACTGCTGCAGAGGAGCTGGGTATGTCCCCAAGGAGCAGTTGGCTAGGTCCCAGGGGTGAAGCTGCCAATGATGTGGGATCAGAGCCCAGTTTGGGGCTACAGGTCGCCCCATGGGGCTGTCAGATACTAGTAGCTAGGGTACAGTGTGCACTCTGGGGAGGGTCTCACCTGACCGCCTGCTGTAGTCAGGGAAGGGGGAGCTATCATGACTGGGGACATCCCTGCTAGCACTGACTTGCYTACATCTCTTTCCCCTGCTAGACCTACTCCTATGTACCCACCGACSTACCTGGAGCCTGGAATCGGGTAAGCATGGGGGCCAGTGTGGACGCTGCTTGGGGGGAGCTTGTGCCTATAGTGGGAGTACATGGGGGCTGGGTGGGGCTTGTGGGGGACTGCCCGGACTCTGCCAGCCCTGGAGGGGCTGTGTGTCCCCCTACTGAAGGCTCAGGACCCCTCCCCATCCTGTGGCTGCCTTCCCCTCTGATGACTTGCTGTGTTCTCTGGGCAGGAGGCACACGCCGTACGGGAACCAGACAGACTACAGGATATTTGAGCTCAACAAACGGCTGCAGAACTGGACAGAGGTAGGGAGCTGGGGGACTGAGAGTTGGCCAGGGCTGTATTTTGGCTCTGGAGGCCCTGAGCACTTTCTTCCATATGTGGCTGTGGGATAGGGTTCATTACCCCCACCTCCAAGTGCKCAGCTCGGAGTGCAGCCCTCCATGGGTTGAGCATGTGGCTGYTGTGCCTGCTGTCTCTGGCACAAGTGTCTGTCTTGACTGCCTCTGCTCCYCATAAGTTAGCATCTCTCTGCCATCCCCAGGAATGTGACAATCTGTGGTGGGATGCCTTCACCACGGAGTTCTTTGAGGATGACGCCATGCTAACAATCACTTTCTGCTTGGAGGATGGACCAAAGAGATACAGTGAGTAGCAGCTTGAGCCCTCCTTCCTCAGGGCATTGCCCTCCAGCAGGAGACTGTTGTGTGCTCACGGGGTTGTGGGTAGTGTGTCAAAGCTTGTCTGTTTTCAGCCAGAAGGTATGGGAGTACCCTTTTCATGTACATCCCAAGGAACATCTGGATGAGCCTGGTTTACTGACCTTATTTTCCTCCTCCTCCTGCTGCAGCRATTGGCCGGACTCTGATTCCCCGTTACTTCCGCAGCATCTTTGAAGGGGGAGCCACAGAGCTCTACTACGTGCTTAAGCACCCCAAGGAGTCCTTCCACAACAACTTTGTCTCGCTCGACTGTGACCAGTGCACCATGGTCACCCAACACGGCAAGCCCATGTTCACCCAGGTACTGCCTGCAGCTCCTGCTGCCCCTCTTGCTTGTTTTTTTGTGCCCTCTTGGTGGCTGTGGTCCCRCAGGGCTGTGCATTTTGGGCTCATGGGTTTGTCTCCTGGGAGGCAGAGGCAAGCCACTGTGAGGGTGTTCCAGTGTGCAGCAGTGGATTCCCAGGAGATCTGGGCAGGGGGAAGCTGTGGCAGCCTGTGCCTGACCCTGTGCTTTGCCCAGGTGTGTGTGGAGGGGCGGCTCTACCTGGAGTTCATGTTTGATGACATGATGAGGATAAAGACGTGGCACTTCAGCATTCGCCAGCATCGAGAGCTCATTCCCCGCAGCATCCTTGCCATGCATGTGAGTATAGTTCCAGGAGCTCCCCTGCCATGAGTGACACAGGRCTGATGAGCGCCTCCAGCTGCTGTGCAGGTTGGGAGGACTTCAGCCCAGTCCCCCATCGTAGGCTGGGGCACAKGAAGGCTGTTCCCAGCCTGGATGCAGCTGAGGCATCTGTCCCTCTCCCTCCTAGGCACAGGATCCCCAGATGCTGGACCAGTTATCCAAGAACATCACGCGCTGTGGGCTCTCAAACTCCACACTCAACTACCTCCGAGTAAGTGTGCGAGAAGAGGGGGGAATGCAGCTCTGCTTTGTCCTGTGTCCTCAGCTGTCTGATGCCTGGCTGCCCTGGGCTGTGGGGAAGCTGTAAGGCCAGCTTTGCAAAAGGGGTCTTGCAGAGRGGCTGTAGAGAGCTGTAGGGCAATGAGCCTGTGGAATCCCACAATATCCCTGCGTTGCTTGGGTTGGTGCAGCACAGACACCTGCCTGAAAGAGAGGTTAGGGTTGGGGTTATGGGGGCTCCATTTTGCTGGGGCTCAGAGCATTGCAATCTAACCCAAAGTCTGTCTGCTCCGTGCAGCTCTGTGTAATCCTAGAACCAATGCAGGAGCTCATGTCACGGCACAAGACCTACAGCCTCAGTCCCCGGGACTGCCTCAAGACTTGCCTCTTCCAGAAGTGGCAGCGGATGGTTGCTCCGCCTGGTGAGTCTCACACTGCCTGCTGCGCTGCCTGGGGGTCTGTGGGACTGTCTGCTGAGGCCCTGCCCTTGGTGCAGGCTTCTCCCAACCTCAGAGCTGTTCTTGGCCTCGTTTTGTGAGGCTGGGGTTGGTGAGCCAGGCATTTGGCTTCCTTCTGTGCTGGTCTGCCTTCCCACTGGGGCAGAGCGAGGCTGCAGGCAGCTYGTGCTCCCTGCCTGGGGGCTACCAGCTGCTTGTGGAAAGCAAAGCTGGGATGGAAATCTTCCTGCCCCCTCTSCTGTCCTCTGGACTGGGAGGACAGCAGAGCTGGGGAGGTGAGGAGCGTGGTGGGGGGGAATGTGGTCCTTGAAGAAGTGGGGTTTGCACAAAAGCGGGCTGGAGGGCACCAGCTTCCTCTTGTTGGGACTGACCATGTGTGTCTCTCTCCTCCCCCAGCGGAGCCAGCACGGCAGCAGCCCAGCAAGCGCCGGAAAAGGAAGATGTCGGGGGGCAGCACCATGAGCTCCGGTGGGGGAAACACCAACAACAGCAACAGCAAGAAGAAGAGCCCAGCCAGCACCTTTGCCCTGTCCAGTCAGGTACCTGTAAGCATCCCGTTTCCATTATCTCTTCCTCCTCTGGGGTGGAGGGGAGGGTTCTCTGCCCSTGCCCCCTGTAGGTGCTAGGGGGAGAGCACCAAGGACTGCCTCTCTGAGCCMCCCCGGTTCTTCCAATGTCATGGGAAGAAGGAGGGGGTGTCCCAGCTGCTTTCCCTGAGCCCCTTTGCTCTCCTGCAAGGGAGYGAGGATGTGTTTGCCCCACTCAGTGCCCAAGCTTGGATTCTGCRATGGAGATGAGAGTGACCCCATAGCTGGGGAAAGGAGCTGTGCTGATGAGAGGGGGGGATCTAGTGGCCCAGGCTCCCCCCACCTCGATTATGTTTCGGGACCGTCTCCTCTTTCAGGATGTGATGGTGGTAGGCGAGCCCACGCTGATGGGGGGGGAGTTTGGGGACGAGGACGAGCGGCTCATCACCCGGCTGGAGAACACGCAGTTTGACGCTGCCAATGGCATCGACGACGAGGACAGCTTCAACAACTCGCCAGCGCTGGGGGCCAACAGCCCCTGGAACAGCAAACCGCCCTCCAGCCAGGAGAGCAAGTCAGAGAACCCCACGTCGCAGGCGTCGCAGTAACGGCCCCCCCGCCGCCCCGTGGACTCAGTCCCAACCAATCTACCTGTACATTTGCAACGGAGAGTGACTGGGGAGCGGCGAGGTGCCGGGGGCGGATCGGCGCCACACGGATGATGGGGTGCGCAGCCCGGGGTGCACGCCAGGCAGGCAGCCCCCAGCCGTCACCCCCCGCCGCCTCCCCGCACCCCCACGCCTGCCTCCCTGATGGACCCCAGGGCAGGGGTGGGTTTCCGGGGCCATAGCTTCATTATTCCCGCTTCTCTCTTCTTTCCTGCTTCTTGCCCAGAGAGCTTCTCATTCCTGCCCAGCGTGCCCAACCCCACCCTGCCGAGTGGGGGGCAATTAGTGGGGAGGTGTTGGCAGCGGGTGGCGTTACCAGATGCCACGTGTTGGGGTCTGGCACAGCCCAAAGACCCTCCTCCCTGGGTCCTATGGCTGGTGTTTGCTGAGCAGCCACCTGTAGTGGGCTTGCACATCCCTAGTCCAACCTGGGGCTGGTTGCGGGGGGCAGTGATGGAAAGCCTTCGCTGTGCCTCGAACTCTGCCACGGAGCCTCCTCTGGCCAGGGTCAGATCCTSCAGCGCTGGGATGGTGTTGAGAATAGGCCCCTGTCACATTTTCCCACTTTCCTGCACCCTCCCCTTCCCCTCGCTCCCCAGAGCGAGAGCGCAGCGCGGCCATGGGGGGGACTCTGTATATAGRAAGTGCGTGGTGGGGGGCCTGGGGGGGGCACAGAGGACCTGCGGCTCTGTCGGAGCAGCTGGTGCCCTTGTTCCCTGCCTGCAGCCCCTGTGTTTTCCTCCACCCTGCGTGATTCTGCCTGGGGCCCCTTTGCAACCCCTGGCTCCTGGTACCTCCTACTTTTGTCTTTTTTTAAGAAAAAAAATAATATTATTAAATTGTAAGATTAAAAAAAAGAAAGAAAAAAAAATTGGGAAGAGACCCGCTCAGCCCCCTTGCCCATTCCCTCTCCTGTCCTGAGCCCTCTCACCCTGTCCTGACTTTTGTACAGGCTTCTTCTCTTGGAAGTCTCATTTTATATCCAGTTCGGAGAGCTTCAAACCAAGGAGAGACTTTGCAGACTTCCTTTCTAATCCCTCCAGAGGTCGGGGGGGGSCAGCCCCCTGCCTCCCTTCTCAATGTAAATTTTGTGTGCTGTTGTCCCGCTCCCCCCTTCGGGTTCGTGTACCTCGTGCTTGTACATTTCCGCGCTGTAGACAGTGTGTACGATACTGTTCTTTCAATGTGTTATCACTAGAGCAGGTGCCTCCATTGATGTTAGGGGAAACGATGAGAAAAATAATAATTTTGGGGTTTTTTTTTGGTTTAAAAAAAAAAAAAAGAAAAAAAAAATCCCTTCCAAGGCTTCTTCCAAGGAGAAGATGGGAAGTGCTGGGGGAGGGTGTTTGTGCCGACTAACCAGTTTACCCCAGCAGCCTTGGAGTGGGGTTTTGGGGGAAGGTGGGAGTCTGGGCTGCCTGTGGGAGCCCCTTGGCATGTCCTGTGGTGGGGTTGCAGCAAGTACTGCTGTGGGAGGGGACTGCCCTAGTGGGGGTGTATGTGTGTGTAAGGGGGTGCGTGAGAGGTTTGTGTGTCTGTCTGCGTGCGTAAGGGAGCCTGGGGCAGGTGGAACAGCCCTGAAGTTTGGAGTAAGGGGTGCACTCCATTCTCTCTATCAGACCCCCTCCAGCTGTCTGCCAGGGATCCCGCAGTCTGTGTTTCCACTGCCCCATGGGGCTGGGGYCTGGCAGGTGTCACTGAGTGGCTGTCTGTGCCCAGGGACTCTGGCTGCTGCTAGCACCCCATGCCTTGCCCAGTCTTGTCTGAGCCTTCAGGGGGTTGCTGAGATGCGGTGGGGGACACCCTGTGTGTCCTCTCCTTTTGCTGTCCCYGTGGCTGGGCCGGGAGACAAGAGCCTTGAGTCAGCCCTGGTGTGATCTCAAGCTGAAGGTCCCTGGAGAGATGCCTGTCAGCTCCTGGGGCCCTCCTTGGACTGGCTGGAGGTGGAGGGCTCAGCCGCCCAGGCCAGTCACGGGAGTCYCCACAGTCCCTTTGCAGTTGGGGGTGGGGTCCCAGGGTGGGAGCCCGGTGTGGCTGGGAGAGGGGCTCTGCATTGCAATTAAGGTACGATTCTCCACACCGTGCTGCAGGGCTGCTGTGGACGGTGCAGAGCCCTCACTGCCACGGGCACACTGTAATGCCTTTTTGGTTTTTTTTTTTTTTTTTCCTTCCTTCCTCCCCTCCATAGTTTGTGCCATTTATGAGTCATGTATGGTACCAATAAAATGACTTTTCGGTTTGAAGCTGTCCTGATGGCTTATATCTGAGCATGGGACCAGGCTGATGGGGGCAAGGGATGGTGGGGGGTCTCCTCAAATCCCTGGTGCTCTGGCAGTGGGTGTGGGCACAGAGCTCAGTGTGCTCCTGGGATGATGCTGGCTCGCCTCTGCCTCCTGGTTCCCAGGCAGGCCACAGCTCGCTCCCTGCCATGCCATGGAGAGAAGAATCTAAGTAAGGGTAAGGTACAGGGGCTGCTGGGAAATGGCCCGGTCCCCAAGCCGGGGGGGTTGGGACCAGGAGCAGGGATACCCCGCGGGTGGAGGAGGAGTGCCWAGGTGCGGCGGGGAGGAGTGGGGCGGAGGGCTCCCCCTGGGCAGAGGAGGGGGCCGGGGCGGCCGCACGCCCCGGACAGACCCCGGCGGGTTTTGGCGGAAGGGGCGGCTCTGTCCGGCCCTGCCCGCGCCGCGGCTCGGTGCAGAGCCGTGCCGAGCTGTACYGAKCTGTACCGAGCCGGGGAGCTCCGCYCGCTGGAACGCGACCCCCGGGGCGCTTGGCCCGCGTCCACCGGGTGCGTCCGCGGCCCCTCCCCGCTGCTGCCCCCGCTTGCGGCTCCCSGAGCTCCGGCGGCGGGACGGGGGATGGAGCCACGCGACGTGGGAAAGCTCTGCGGGGAGCGGGGATGGAGCCGGGCGGACGCCCAGCCTTGGAGGAAAAATGTTGTCTGGGAGCCCTGAGGCTGTTCCCTGTTTGGGGGGACCGGGACACGCGTGAAAAATGCCGGGCTTGCCGCAGTGCCCCATTTCGGAAGGTTTTTTAGATGCAAAACCGGCTTCTGTGGCTAGAGCTGGTTTGTGCTGAAACTGTGAACGGCTAAACGTACTCCATCCCGAAGGAAAGCAGATGGTGTGGGGTCGAGCAGGTGGGAYGGCTGCCCTCGGGATCACCCCAGGCCGCCCAGCTCCTGGGTCGGGGCAGGGGGAATCCATCATGGGCACGGGAGCTCAGCGGAGAGCGAGGAGAGGAGCTCTTCCCGGTGCCTGGGTCGGGACAGGTCGGTCGTGACCCTGACCCCAGTGTGGAGAGGCGGCTYGAGGTGGCTGGGTGCCAAGAGCTGTGAGGGGCAGGGTGGGGCGATCCCGGCATCACCGCCTGTCCCGGCAGCCTGTCAGCAATCACCACTGAAACTTAAACAAACCACAGAGCTGGGCGCTGGCACAGTGCGGCCGGACCTTGCGGCAGCTGTGGGTGCAGAGAGGTGCCGGAGGATAGGGTGAGTGCTCTGACTCCGCTTCATCCCCCAAAGCCCCCCTGGTCCCTCGTGGGCACCTTCTGCCTGGCTTTCCACCCCACTGCCCACAGGATTCCCCATCCTTCCTCGGTGCTCTCCCGCACCTCTTTCCTTCCGGGCAGGTGCCTGATATTTTTCTCTCTGCGTTTCCCGGTCGGAGGCAGGAGGCAGGGCAGTTCCGTGCCCCGACGACACCGACAGCTCCTCTCTGTGCCCAGCTGTCCACTGGAGCTGCTGCCATGGAGCTGGGGAACTTGTCGAAGCCCACGTACGGCCCTGGCCTGGAGGCGCCGGAGAGCAGCACGCCGGGGCTGGTGACAATGGCACACGGCTTCCTGCGGCTGGTGCAGCCCAACCCTCTGCCCATAGGTGGGTGCGTGGCGGCGGGCTGGCAGAGATGTGTGTGTGGGGGGACTGCTTGGGGCTGCAGGGTCCCTGTTGAGCGTGAGCCCTCCTGCAGTGGTGAATGTCCATTCAGCATTTAAACACCAGGGTACGGGGTAAGGAGGGATATGGCTGGGAAAATCAGAGTGGGATCCCAAGGATTATCAGCTGTGTCCTGCTCACGTCCCATGACAACTGTGGGGCTACCTCATCTGGGTCCCAGACAGGTGTTAATTAGTGGTAGTGCCACCTTGCAGACTCCTGCACCATCCTCCCTCAAAGTATCTTAATCCTAGGCCCCAAAAAATGCACATAGAAACCCCACTTCACCTGCAGGGTCTTTGCCTGTCTTGCAGCTCTCTGTGCTTGCTGGCCACCAAGGGCAGTGTGTCCCAGTGCCAATGCCTGCATGAGAGCACTGTGTGCACCCCCTGTGCACTTGCAGGACCCTGCAGCYCCTCAGTATTTGTGGGGCGAGTGCTGCCCCAGCTGAAGGGAAATGCCACCCTGGCTGCTGGCACTTGTGTTTCCTCCTTCACAGGCTCCAGCCCTTGCTCATCATCAACTTACTGGCAAAGGTGTGGCAGCAAAACACCTTGATGGCTTTGTGGACTTGTGTCCCATAGATACCAGGGTACAATCAATGGCCCTGTGTGCCATCATTGCTTGTCATGAGAACATGGGGCACAGGCAGGGAGAGCCCTGGGAGTGAAAGAGGCAGCGTGGCAGTAGGCCTTTGCCCCAGTACTCATTCCACACTGGCAGTGACCTCGAGCGTCTGCATGGGACTGGGCTGCAGGAGGGCAGCCCCAGGGCAGTGTCCCTTATGCCCGCTGGGGTGAGCAACCCCTTGTTCTGTGGACCCCTGAGAGCCTGGGGGCAGACAGCACTTTTCCCGGGTGCAAAAACTCTGTGTGATATGATGGCTGGGGAGGGCAGCTGGAAGGGAGAAAAATGCCATACACAGAGCTGGTCTGAGTGGCAGATGATGCTTGGGGCTGGGAGTCCCTCTCCAGTGTGAGCAGGGTCTGGAGCCCTTCTGGAGAGCACCCCAGGGTCCAGCACATGCTCACAGCCCTCTGTGCTTCTTGTCCCCCAGAGCTGATTAATTTTGGGCAGTCCCAGAGCGAGTTCAACTGGGAGGACATCCATGAGGTAAGCAGGCAGCTGGGGCAGGGAGCCAGCAGCCCCAGATCACTGTGGACTGGGGAATGTTCTGAGGCAGCTGGAAGCGGAGATGTGCAGCTCCTGGGAGGACCCATTTTGTCTGTTTGGATCTGAACAGAGCCCTCAGAACTGAAGAACCTTCAGGGGCACCAGTGTTAATGCWGCCTCTCATTCTTCCTATCCCAGCTGCTGCTCTATGAACTGGGATTCCTGATCTGCGCGGCCATTGGAGTCCTCTTCATCATCCTGGTGCCGCTGGTGGGATGCTGCTTCTCCTGCTGCCGCTGCTGTGGGAACTGCGGGGGTCGCATGTACCAGAAGCAGGAGCGGCGGATGCGCTGCCGGCGCCAGGCGCTCTGGGTCTCCGTCCTGCTGGTGTCCGCTTTCCTCCTGTGAGTGCGCCGGCCGGGAGGCTCCGGATGGAACCCAGGGGTGGCTGGAAATGCYGGCGCTTGGCTGCCGTGCCAGGAAACTGCCATTGTTCACGAGGAGATCTCAGCATGGCGGGATAAAGCAGAGGAAGTGGCAGTGGTGGGAAGCTAGCCCTGGGGGGTGCACATTGGCATGGTGCAGACCTYTCCCGACAGCTTCCCCATGGGGAAATGCAGGCGTACTGGGCTCCCCCGTGCCTGTTTCCCACATCCCTTCTCTCTGGTCCCTCAGTGCAGGGCACTTGCTGGGATGCACTAGAAAGCAGTGTTCACTGGTGTGCCCCAGACCCTGCAGGCTGGGGTGGGATGGAGGATACTGGGGATCCATCTGAGGGGGTGGATTTGGAGGGTACTGGGGGGGAGCTTTGGGCCTGAGCTCTGAGCTCCCCACATAATGACCTTGCCACCCTTTCCTTGTAGGGCTGGTGAYGTCTGTGCCTTCATCAGCAATGCCCGCTTCTCCCAGGCTGTGAAGAGCACCTTCCCCAATGTGAACAACACTCTGGATGATGTCAACACCTATGTGGCCTCCATCCCCCAGGCATGCATGGTCCCTCTGACACGTCTGGGGGCCAAACAGCCAGGCGGGAGGAGAAGCCCAAATAGACCCCTGGGGAAGGGCAACAGGAGGACTGGCAGCAGAGAAGGGTCCCCACCCTCACTGATGCCACATCTCTGTCCCTACAGCAAGTCAATTTTATCATCGACAAGAGTGATGTCCCACTGAACCACGCCAACCACAGCCTCCAGGGTGAGGGTGTGCGATGGGAGGGGCTGGAGCATCCCATGGCCCTGTGGCAAGCTGCTCCWGGGTTGGGGGTTATTGGGCAGTGGGGATGTTGTGTGGGTTTGCCTTTCTGCCCTGTGGATGGTTGCTGACTGGGGGCCACTGGGCTGGCTCTTATGGGGATGTCTAAAGGGACTGGGTCTGGAGGCTCCTTCAGGCTCCAGCTCTGCTCCAGCTGCTGCTTTTCCACATTCAGGCTCCTCTCCGGGAAGGATGATGCAGGTGGTGGGAGGGTGGGGATATTCCCACTGCTCCCCACCAGCGGGGTGGGTGACGGGTGGGGTGCTGGTGGTGTCAGGACGTTGCAGGGGTCCTGTCGTTGACACTGCCTCTCCCGTCTCTGCAGACATTGGGCCCAAGCTGGGCAGCATGATCACCTCGCGCATCAGGAGCAGCATGGACGGGGCTCTGGGATCCCTCCAGAGCCTCTTGCAAGGTAGTGGCTCCATCCCTGGGAGGCTGGCAGGGGAGTAAGGGGGATGCTGGAACTGAGAGTTGGGGTAGRTGCGTGTTTGGTCAGGCTCCTGGGGAGGGGTATCCCTCTGGCCTCCCAGCCACACCCTGGGGCAAATGCCGTGAYTTTGGGCTTGCCCCTATGTTGCATTTCTTCACGAGTTCCTGAGGTTCATGTGRGTGAGGACAAGTCCCTGCCACACTGGCAGCATGAGGCCCCGAGCTCCCCRCTGTCTCCCCAGGGATGGAGATGCTGAAGGACACCTTTGGCAGCATCAATATCAGTCGCTCAGAGCTCAAGGAGCTGCAGAGCAGCTACAGCCAGCAGCTGGCCAGCCTGCGSGACAGGCTCAACCAGACCCTGCAGAGCTGTGGCCGCCCCTGCAGCCAAGTGTCCCTGGACGGGCTGGTTTTCACCATCAATTTCAGCACGGTGAGGAGAGCAGGGTGTGAGTGAGGGGCCCTGGCAGCCCCTTCTCCAGCCCCCACGGCTCCCTCACCACAGGCTCTTCCCCACAGATCCCAGATGTGGAGCAACAGCTGGAGGCTCTGCGTAATGTCTCTGACTCTAACATAAAGACCGATTTAGAGAAGGTAAGAGGTGTCCCCTGAACTCAGACAAAAAGCTGGGTGCTCCTGGCACTGCAGGGGCTGTGCTGATGGGGAGTGGGTTGGGARGAGCTCTGTCAGAAATTCGGTGTGTGACGTGGAGGGAAGAGCTGGCCAGAGGTCTGCTCACTGTCCCAACCATCCCTGCACACTGGTAGGGTGGACTGGGTGCAGTGGGGAGCCTTGCTGTCCTGTGCTGCTGGGATCTGGGGACAAGGGCATGTGCTGCTTAGCCCTGGATTGCGGGCAGGGGTGTGAGCTGTGCGCTGTGCTCCCTGGGTGCAGATTAATGCAACGCTGGACACAACCCCTGACAAGGTGCAASAGCAGTCCCAGGAAGTGGTGGCAAGTAAGCAGGGCTGTGTATGCTGCTTTCTCCCTCTCTAGGGCTCTCTCCTCCCTTCTCAACACCTTATTTCCTGGAGGCCTTTCCTGCTGCCCTAGCTGTCCCCAGATGCCATCCTGCCAATGTCATCCTTGTCTATGACTGCCCCTTTCCCATCCTTTCTGAGGCCCTGCTGCCCTGCAGGACCTGGGCAGCAGCTCGCAGTGCCAATGTGCCCCCATTCCCTGCAGAGACCCAGGACCAGCTGGGCCTCATCAGGCAGGAGATCAGAAGTTTGCAGGAAGAGTTGCCACTCCCAGATGTGGAGGAGAAAGTTGGGGCCTTTGTGAACAATGCCACATTGGTGGTGGAGGAGTACAGGGAGACAATCATCGCCTGGGATGAGCTCAGGTGGGCGAGGGGCTGCATCCCTGGCTCCATTGTCTGGAGAGTTTGAGGCTCCTGATCCTCCAGTTGCTGGAGGTGGGGTTGTGGGTGTGGGGTAGTCAGAACTGTGGGGTTCTGCTTGGGGTTCCAGGTCCTGCTGCTTGACTCCTGCCCTTTGTCTTGCCACAGGAGGCTTGTATGTGCCCTCCTGTGCTTCACGGTGCTGCTGGTGGTCCTCTGCAACGTTTTTGGGCTGCTGCTGGGGCCCCTGGGGCTGAAGGAAGATGTGCTGCCCACGCAGCGCAGCAGCCTCTCCAATGCTGGCGGGAACTTCTTCATGGCGTGAGACTCCCTTGTGTCGCGTGTGGGAGTGGTGGGATGGGTGGGCAGGGCTGGCCAGGGAATGCTCAAGATCCTAAATCATCATATTACTGCAGCKTAATGGCCTGCTCCACGGCAACTCCCTGTGCAGGTGATATAAAGAAGGTAATGGTGAGGGGCGTTCAAGGGGAGCTTGTTGCCCCGTGCCGGCCAGGGCTGGCAGTGAGGCATGGTCCTGGGCTCTGCAGGGCAGCCCTGGCTTGCAAAGCTTTGGGGAGCTATTTTGGGATCCAAGCTCCAGAGCAGACCCTGGTCATGCTCTGGGGGCTGAAGGCTGAACAGAGATGTGCWTGTGGGAAGGGTGATGTTCCTGGAATTGTGGGGGGTGAGGGGTGTGCAGTCCCTGGGCCACAGGGCTGCAGGTGCTGATGGCATTTCTGTTCTGGCAGAGGGGTTGGCTTCAGTTTCATCTTCTCCTGGCTGCTGATGCTGGTGGTACTGATCGTCTTCGTGCTGGGGGGGAACGTTTACGTATTCTTCTGTGAGTCCTGGCACAACCACCAGCTCTTCCAAGTAAGCTTTCTATGGGGAGACAGCCCTGCCTGGAACCACTGCTGCCTAAATGAGGGCTGCTGGTGGAGCAGAGGCAGCTCTGGACATTTGGGATGCTCTCCTGAGGCAYCCTGCCCTGCACTGTATCCAGTTTCTCCATCTCTTTCCTTGCTCTTAGCTCCTGGACACCCCTGGTGTGATCCCTAACTTCAGCCTCTCGGAGTTGCTGGGCCTGGAGGGTGACACAGCAAACTTCTCAGAGWTATACAGGTAGGTCCCAGCCCTGACATTTTGTCTTTGTGGGGGGTACAGCTGCTCTCCAGGAGCGGGGCAGCTTGCCCTGCCTGCCCTGGCTGTGGGCAGGCACTGATCCCAGGGAGGGAACAAAGTGTGACCAGCCTGCACAGGGGAGAACATGTTCCCAGGAGGGGCTGGCCCTCACCTGCCTGCTTACAGTCCTGTGCTCCCATCCTGCAGGCAGTGCCAGAAAGATGCTTCCCTGTGGCAAACTCTGCACTTAGACCAGAGAGTGTCCTTGGATGAGCTTTTGAATGTCAGCCAGGTGAGCGTGGGCATGACAGGGTCTTGAGGGCAGGGCTGAGGGGACRGTGAGGGGCCAGCACATGTCCCATCACGGCCCTCTTTGCTCTGGCAGTACACAGGAAACATCTCCACAGCTTTCGAGAAGATGAACATCACCCTCAGCCCCATCTCCCTGCTCAGCCAGAGMCAGAAAGACCTGCTGCTGAATGCCAGCCAGGCTGGACAGCCCCCCGACTTCACCCTCACCCTGGAGCAGGTGTGCTGGGTGCAGCCTGGTGTTGGGATGGGYGGGGTTGGATGTGGGTTGAGGAGGTCCACTGCTCTCCTTTTTGCTGCTGTGTGAGTCCTCTGCCATCCATGTAACCCATTATGGTAACGAGGCACATCCTCTGCCCAGAAGGCCCTGGCTCCATTCTCTGCCCCACAAAGAAGGGACATGGCTCCCCTCATGAGCCTCATTCCTCATTTGCATGTCTCTGTCTTTTCCAGCTGGATCGGAATATGACCCAGGGAAGCCTCCTGGATCTGGCTGCAGAGTTGGAGCAGCTGGCAAAAAAACAGGTGAGAGATCATGACACTGCAGGCCCCAAAGCCACTGGTTGCAGGGGCTCCTCTGTGCCTGCCTGGGTGTCAAGGGGAGGCTCTTCACTCTCACCCAGCTCTTTGCCCCAGCCTGGCCCATCAGCTGGCTGTGGTGAGGTACAGACTTGGGCACTGCTGACTGTGGCTCTTCCAGGACACGGATGTGAAGAAGGACCTGGAAGGTAAGGCTAGCGAACTGAGGAAGCTGGACAAGGAGATGCAGGCGAGCTTCTCTGGGCCACTGGTGAGCAATGCTGGGGGACATCCTGGGGATGCTGGAGCTCAGAGCCTGCTGGCAGAGTCTTGTCTGATCTGTGGTGTCTGCATCTTTGACCCTCCTCTCTTTGTCCCCAGCAACGTCTGAGGGAGAACATCCACTCAGTGCAGAGTGGGGCTGCCCAGTTAGAGGTAAGGGAGGGTACCCCAGTCACGGGCACCCTGCAAAGCACCCTCGAGGTTCTGCAGTGGAGATGGTGGGGCTAACCTGCAGTCTCGGGGGGCTGGTGGCTGCTGGGGGGCTCTTCATGTGCTGCAGGGGCTGTTCATGGGGTAGAGGGAGGGAGGCCATGGACCCTGCCAGCTGCAGGCTCCCTCCACCCGAGGTACTTGGCACTACCGGTGTGTCACTGCTGGGAACACCACAGCTCAGAGAGGCTGTGCCTCAGGGATTGCTGCTGTGCAGGGACCCCACTTAGGTCACACTGCTGAGAGCACCTTTCACCTCAGGGACAGACAACAGCTGCATTGGACAAAGCCAGCAAAACCCAGGAGTTCCTGGAGAGGGAGATGCCACACATCATCAAGAACGTGAGCTTGCCTTGCCCTGCTGCCAGGCCACACGGACCGGACCCCCTTACCAAGACTTTCCTCTGTKCAGGGAAGCCCAGCCTTGTCTGGCTGCTCATCCTGCCCTGCTGTCTTTTCTGGGTGTCTCCTGCACCCCTCGGTGTCCCCTTCCCTTATGCATCCCCATAGGCAGGGGACTGGGGTGGGGTGAAGCATTCAGCCCTATTGCTGCTGGGCTGAGGTGGTCTGAGAGCCCCAGTCCTGACATGGAGGGGACATGGGGCATGAAGGGGGCTGGTGGTACAGCATCTCCATTCTGTGCTTGATTTTCCAGGAGACGCGGGCTTTCCTGGAGCAGCTGTTGGATTTCTTTGAGACCTACATTTCATGGGCCAAGAGCAGGGTAAGCTGAGCCTTCCTCAGTGAGGTGGAGAGAAGGGGATGATGAGCTGCAGGACTTGGTGGATGCTGACTTACCCTGTCCCCACCATATCCCCAGCTGACAGATGATGTGGCACGGTGCAAGCCCATAGCCCAGTCCTTGGATAATGTGGAGGTCATTGGCTGTGACTACATCATGGACTCAGTGGTGAGTGGGGCAGCTGTGTGTGGAGTGACGTGTGGGGTGCCAGTGAGGTCATCTTGTCCTCCTTATGCACAGGATGAGGGATGTTGGGAAGGATGAGGGATCCACAGGAAGCAGTGCTCAGCTTCTCCCCAGCAAATTGCTGTAGTTAAGAGCAAAGGCCAGGCTCTGAGAAGGAGTGGATGGTCATTGAGGACCCCTGGAAGCAAAAGAGATGCTCCCGGTCACTGTCTGGACCTAATGGCTCTTCTTCCACCCTCTCCAGAATGCCTTCTGGTTCAGCCTGGGGTGGTGCACCTTGTTCCTGCTGCCCAGCATCATCCTGTCTGTCAGACTCGCCAAGTTTTACCGCCGCATGGACATTGCTGATGTCTACAGGTGAGGAGCAGCCCCACCCCCAGGAACTGCACTGGGTTTGGGCTCCCCTTGTGCACTGCTGCCTGTCCCTTTTAGTTCTGTGGTAGCCTGTGGGGCTGATGCTAAAGTAAAGTGGGCTGGGGAGATCCTGAGAGATGGCTTGAGGCCCTCAGCCTCTGAGGATGGAGATGTTCTGGAGAAGAGCTTGTCTCTGATTGCTCTGAACCTCCCTTTTGGGCAGACAAAAGTTCATTCCCTTTGAAGAAAGGAGTCTGGCAGGGCTGCAGCCCCAGCCTGGCTTGAGTCCACCACGTGACTCTCTGTTTTGCACCATTTTTATGCTGGAGCACCAGCATGGGAGCACAGCTGGATGCTGTGCAGAATGCAATGTGCTSCGTGGCTGGTGGCATTGCCACGAGGGTGCAGTGCTTGCTCACACACCTGTGGCTGCCCAGGGCTGTCCCCCAGCACACTGGGACCCTGTGCCTGGCGGCTCCACCACCAGTAAAGGCACTGAACCCTGAGGGTAGCGAGTGATTTCCAGTTGGATTTCCAACTCCTGAGGGCTCCATCTTGACCCTGTGGYGCAGCCAGTGTGCTGACGGCTCCCCACCTGCCACCCCTCTGATCTGGCTGGAGACGTAGGCTCAGCTGCCCAGGAACCTCAGGGAATTGAAGATGTGGCATAGGGAGGTGCTGAGCTGCTCAGTGTGGGGCCATGCTCTGCCTGCCTGGGGAAGGAGCACTGATGCACTGGGGGGGCTGTAAGAGCCTGGGCTCTGTGTTCAGATCAGGCAGCCAGCATGGAGGGGACCACAGCACCCTGAAGCCCACGTATTTTCCTTTTGTGACCCATGGGAGATCTTATCCCACCACGAGGTGCTGGGCTGTTCCACAAGGCATCTTCTTGCCCCACTAACACTGTCCCCTCTTTTTTCACTCCTCCAGGAATGAAGAATTTGAGATGTAAGCTACYTATGCTGCCAGGTCTCTGTGTGGGGTGGGGGACAGCCCCTGTGGTATGAGGGGCATCAGAACACAGAGGGAGGGAGGTGGGGACCAGGGTAAGTGCAGACCAAGGAGTGTGCTGGTACCATGGAAAGGCGGTAAAGATGGGACCTCTGTAGTGGGGTCCCCCATCATCTTCCCACACTCCTAAGTTTGGAGCAGCTGCTGCTCCCAGTGTCCCAAGCTGGTGGGTTTGGGGAAGCTGTCTCCATACCCTATTTCCTGTGGAGCTGGGTGATAAGAGTGGGATGATACTTGACCATCCCAGTGCATCCTGAGCTGTCCCTTGCTCCCCTCTGTGGCTGGGGGTGACATAGGTGACCTTGGTTTTGCAGGCCACCCGCATTCAACTACTACAAAATCCCCAGGGCTTCCACAAGGCATTAGCCCCCATGACCTGCAAATGGAGGAGGAAATGGTCAGACCCCCTCACCTGAAAAATGTGACTATTTATTTTTGCCTCTTTCCAAGGCTGTGATTTTTGGTGTCAAACAATAAATGGTGTGTGCAYTGTGGAATGTGTCTGCACTCCTCAGGCCTGGCTGTGATGGAAGAACACAGGGATAGGGGCACGGAGGGTTCCCCACTGCTGGCACAAGCTGGGRCTGTGTTTGGGACCAGAGGGCTCTTTCTGGTGTTCCCAAGTGTGCTCTGCTCACAGCCAGCCTGTGGATCGATACAGGAGCACTGCTCAGTGTCACCAAGGCTGGGTGACATTCCCCTCACTGGCCAGCCCTTTGCACCTCTGACCAGGTGAGTGCCAGGTCCTTCCCTGGGAAGATCTGCACCTAGAGCGTCCAGTCCATGAGGTGCCGACCCAAGCTGTCCCCAGTACATGAGCACTTCCCTCTTTTCTCTGGCAAGCCCAGTATGTATTATCTGTAGGTTTCCTGGGAGTTTATGAGGTGCCTGCAGCCAACACCTCCTTCCCTCTGCGAGATATGGTGGCATGGGTACTTTCTGTGCCCACCCCTACACGCCCCATGCTCTGCACAGAAATAGCTGCATGCACAGATAAACCAAGGCTGATTAGATCTAGAGCCTTAGGGTGAGTTCAGGTGTTGCTTTGTGCTGCTCCTTGGTGCAAGTTCAGGGCCCATCCCAAAAGCCGTGTCAGGCACAAGGGATATACGTGAGCAGCTTGACTCATTTCCTTTGTTGCAAAGTCCAAGTTCCTCTGGAGCAGAGCGAGAGGGCCAGGCCCTCCAGCTTCCCCTCCACTACATGCATCTGCTTTATTGCTTTTTCCACTAGCCTTCAGATCTAATTGCTAGTTTTTCCTTTGGGTGTTATCTGAAGCTGCACTGGCCTTACCTCCTGCTGTCTCCCCCCAGCATGCTCTGACTGCAGAGTCCTGTACTTGCCTATCACTCAGCTGAATCGGGTTGGTTTGACCCCTGCTGCACAGGAGATGCCCAGCCTTCCTGGTCCTAGGAGTGGGATATCCAGTACCCCCTTGGAATTCATTCCACTCAGTTTTGTCTCTTTTTCCCCTGCCCTGAACCCTCAGCCTACAGAATTCTGCTTCCTGCTTGTCTAGGGCCCACACATGGAGACCTCTGCCCCCAAGCCTCAGGCTCTCCCTACTGCACCATATCCCCCACCTCCTCCTCCCTTGCTGTGCCTCGGGGATGCCAGCTCACATAGGACTGCTGCTGGCTTCAGTTTCCACTTGCTGGTTTTGCGGGCGTTCCTTCTTCCCTGCTCTGCCTTCGCTGCAGAGCCAGTGCTGGCAGGCACAGAGCTTGACCCTAATTCACTGCATCACCCAAACCCAGCCCTGGCAATGAAGATGTCCCCCCAAATTACTGACAGCCTTTGCCACGGTGTGGGGCTTGCTCTTAGCAGCTCCCCATTCAGTGCTGCTCCAGGGCAGTGCTCCAATCCCTGGAGCCATGGCTCTAAAAGGTGCTTGGSTCCATCCATCACTCTTCTCCTGAGGAACCCTGGGAGGTGGGTGAGAACAGCGCCAGGCAAGGCCAGCAACTGCTTGGAGAGGARGCAAGGATAGCTCATTACAAAATGSTCACAGTGGATGCCACCAGCTCCGCTTTCAGTCCACCCTCCCTCCACTCGTGTGTGTGGCAGCTGCCAGAATCAAGGAGGCTCCACTGTGTGGGAGTGAAACTCTCAGTGTGCCATGGCCGCAGCACAAGGCTGCACACAASAAAGGTCTCATCAATAAGCAGCCAGCCCTTATGGAACCGTTGCAGCAGTTCCTCTTCCTCTTTGCCAGACCTTTTTCCACCACAGGGACTTTCTGCAACCAAGCCCTTGTCTGAGAAAGACCCTRCCACATCTTTACAGTGGTTTCACAAGCAAGGCTCTCTCCAACGGCAGCTCTGACACTGTGTGCCTGGCAGCAGGATTTTGCTGGCCCAGCCAGGTGCTCCGTTGCTGTGACTGATTTTCCTTAAAAATGGACAATTTGAAGCTCTTGAGAAAAAAAAAAAATCCTCCCTTCCTCAACTCTGTTTGGCCCAGGCACAGCCACGCAGGGTCTGGATGGCTCTTCCCTGTGGCACACACACTCCAGCCTGCCCGTGCACATTATTGCCTCTGTGGCTTCAAGCAGCTGAGTACGACAGAGGGAATGGGCTGTCTGGGCATGCTCTCTGAGCCCAGCTCTGCCAGTGGTGAGCCACACAGGGCAGCACCAGTGAGCTGAGCCTGGCCACTTTTCACCAGAAMCAAAACAAAACCACCCTCCTCTTAAGGGTGTGTACCCTCATAACATCCACCACCACYTCAGCACTGCTTTAAGAACCTTTATTTTTAAAAGCAGTCTGTCTTCCACACTTAAGACCACCCTCAAAAGGATTAAGGCAGGCGACTCTCCCACAGCCCAACAAGGCAGGAGACAGCTCCTTTACATCACGCAGAACGCAGGGGSAACACCACAGCCAGGGTCTCCCTCCTGGTGGAGAGGGCCAGGCACAGGGCACCCGAGAGAGGCTGGAACCTGGATCTTCCTGCACAACTGCTCTCAAGTTACATTGATTTTGCAAACAGAGGCACAATATGAGCCAGACAACCCTGACAAAGCCCTTTTGTAAGCAAAGGGCAAAGGTAGAGGAGATGGGAACAGAGGGCCCGGGTGTCCTGCAGCATAATCTAAGCTTCCACAAAGGAAAGGGAGAGGCAGGGCCAGCCCCAAGCTCACACAGGCTGCTGCAAGCTTCTCAGCTCAGAAGAGAGTTTGGGTACTGTCTGGGATAGAGAGATAAGGGAATTAGGCTGCTCTTTTCAGCTAAGTAGCTGCAATCAGTCACAGCTACAGGATTGATCCCAGAGGAATTGTGGCGAGACAACGTGTGGCGTGCTGCAGCTGCTGCTGTGTGTGCTGGGACCCCCAGTGCCACGGAGCTGTGCCACACTGGCATTTAGCATCTGACTGAGCCCAAAGCAGCAAGACTCGGTGACCTAGGTGCAAGAAACATGCCCCGTTTCTCACAGGCAGAGCTTGGAGGTACCACCCAACTCACTGAATGGGGAGAAAAGACGGTGTATCCCTGACTACCACTCCACCACCAGTACTAGAGGATCAGGGAAGTAGAAGTGGAGTTAAAACAAACCAAAAACAAAGTGCKTTGGGCAGGGAGCAGTTCTGTAGTCCTGTAGTGCAGCCAGTGTTTTCATCTGCAAATGCACCCAGCATTTGCTCCTCCACTGGCACACACAATTGCACTTGCTAGGAATAGCCAAAAAGCCTGCCCTGGCTCAGAGGAGATCCCCCRACCCCAGCCACCCAACAGGCTCTTCAAGATGCTGCTGCAGGGATACTTCAGAAAGGAGCAGGCTTGTGTACTGCCAGGACAGGCACGATTTCCTGGGGTGGATGYGGCTTTCCCTTCCTTATGTACCCAGGGCTTGGGATCACATTGTCCTTACCCTYTTCACACACTATCATCCTGTAGCAGTGCTGAGGGTGAGGAAGTCCTTGCCATGGGTGGCTGAGGAACATCATCGGCCACTGCTTTTGAGGGGATTTTGTGCTCTCGGGGTGGAGCGGGAGGGGGGAAGGTGGGGCTC
Source organism: Malurus melanocephalus (assembly GCF_030028575.1). NCBI lineage: Eukaryota > Metazoa > Chordata > Aves > Passeriformes > Maluridae > Malurus > Malurus melanocephalus. The sequence goes on along the minus strand of NW_026623244.1, from coordinate 2,771,435 downwards.
TGCAGGGCATCCGAGTACATCTCCTCCTGGACACTGGGATGCTGCAGAACCCTTTGCAGCAGTGGYTTAAGCAAGCCCACAGTCAGCTGGTTCCCCTCGCTGGAGAAAGGCACTGGGTCCTCCTGGGAGTGAGGSAGGTGCTGCAGGACCACGGTGAGGATGTCTGAGGCAGTGAGCTCAGCAGGACACAGTGGCCACAGCCTGTCCAGATAAGGGTCCAGCTCCCGGTGCTGAGCAAACTCAGTCAGCAGTGTGGTGAATATCTCCTTGTTAAGCAAGGGGCTGAGTTTGGAGAACTTTTCTGCCACCTCCACCACCTGCTGCCACCGCTTCAGACGKATGAGAAGGTGCAGAGCTTGCAGCACGGCCTTAGGCCTCTTGCTGCAGAGCAGCAGTTCCAGCTCCAGCTCGCCATCTGCCTCGCYGTGTTTGTTCTTTCGGGCCAGTACTCCCAGTGCTCTCTTGTACAGTGGCACCTGGCCCTCTGGGCCCTCCTTGCTGCCRTACGACCAAGAGTTGCTAACGTACTGCTGGGTCAGCTCCACAAAGCTGGGCAACCACTTGGGTTTGAACCTCAGGAAGGAGGCGCAGATGAGCTCAAASAGTGGAACCATCCCATTCTGACCCACCTCCTCCAGCTGTGGCTGACACAGGACCTTCTTCCATACCTCTGGGGTGGCCCTGGCTACCAAGAGGCCRTCCCCATTCTGCTGCAGCTGCAGGCAACTCCTTGTGGCCTTCCAGGCAGCCTTGGGGAAAGAGGCAAAGACAGAGTTCAGATAGGCCAAGTTGTCCTTGTCCATGTCAGACTGCAGAATGCGGCTGACCTCCTGCTCCACCAGCTCATTGCAGTACCTTTCCACCTCACTCTCTGGGGCACACACCACACAGGTCTTGAGGAGCTCCAGGCTCATGTAGCTCTGCAGCTCCAGGCTCATCGTGCTCAACAGTTTGGCATAATTGTCTTGTAGGCCTCGAGGYGGCTTCTGCTTCTGGTGAAGACTGTGCTGCAGGATGGCAGCGAGGACCACAGGAGCCTGGAATGTACCACCTTTCTTCAACTTYTCCACTGTCAGCTTGGAGCTGCTGAGGCTTCTCCTCTGGTAATATCTGCAGGCCTCCTCAAACACCATCTCCACAAGGCATGGCTCAGGCTTGCTGCTGTCCTCAGGTTTGGAGAAGCTACAGCTGTAGATGCCAGATTGASTGAGGAGTTGGATACTGTCCTCCTCTCCCTGGGACTCCAGGAAATGCACTTCTTTCATGCTCAGGACTTCCTTTTCTATAAGCCTTCCACTGTTCTGGTCGATGAGGTACAGTACTCCAGCCAGCACACAGGCCAGGATGCTGCCAAAGGTCTTCAGCTGGACAGGACTCCTGTGGGCAASGGGGCCCCCCTCCAGATCGAAGATATGCCTCTGTGTCCCATCTGGCTCCACGACACTCACAGACCCCTTTGTGCTCACCAGCAGCAGACCCCCACTGTTGGACATGGTGGAGGTGTGAATGTCCAGAGGAGCAAAACCTGAGAGAAGGCCGACAGAACCCAGCAGGAGTTTCCTGAAGTCTGACTCGCTGCTGGAGCGCAGCACCTTGCTGTGGATGAAGCCTGCAGAGGGGGCTGTGATGGTGAGCTTTGCCTTCTCTGGATGCCAGATGAGGAGGAATTTGGAAGTGGTAGCAAAACTGCCAGCAGCAGGCACTAGGAAGACGTGTTGAGGGGAGGCCAGGACCTGGTACTCGGGGCTGTTGTGCAGGACTATCCTCACGGTGCCCAGCTGCACGCCTTGCTCCCCCACCTCCAGAGCACGGGCACAGACACAGAACCTGAAGGCACACTTGCTCGTGTTTGACTGAGCACCCAGGGGCGGCCTTTCCTCACACCACACTAGGCTGGCACCCTGGCTGCACACAGAGATGACTCGTGCCCGGGCACCCTGGCAGAGCTCCAGCGTCTGCAGCAGCTGCCAGCCCACGGCCACCACAAAGTGCCAGACCTCAGTCCGGCCATGTTCCCACACCACGGCCAGTACCCAGGAGCCCAGCACCACGGGGCTCTGCAGGAAGAGCAGTCCCACAAGGGCTGGCTGCGGCGGCTGCCAGCTCCTCTCCAGGTCRGCTCCAGCGATGCTGTGGCGCTGGAAAGCCACCATCCGGGGCGGGGTGGGCGGCCGGCTCTTCTGCAGGAGCAGGAGATGCTGCCCGTCGGGGCTGGACTGGACATGGCTGGGCTCTTCTCCGCGGTACAGCAGCTCCCGCAGCCAGTGGCCTCGGCTAAAGTCGCTCAAGTCGGAGATCTGACGCAGCTTCATCCTGTCAGCGACAGCATGCACCAGGGCGAGCCGGGGCACGGAGCCCCAGCCGCCGCCCACTCCCCTGCCGGGGCCCCGCCGYACCCTGCTCTCCCGGCTCTCTAGGAGACCCCCACGGCCCCCTCGGGCACCTTCCCCCCGCGGCGAGCCGGTTCCGCGACAGCAACTCCTACGGACCGACCGCACCCGGAGCTCCCCGCCCGCCCAGCGCCGCCCGAGAGGACTCCGCGCTGCCCCGGGTACCCGCGGGTCCCCCTCCCGCCGGGACCCACCTGCCGCGGCGGTGACTGCCGACCGGGGCCGGGGCCGGGGCCGGGCCCGGGCCGGTGGCAGCTCCGCTGGGCGCTGCGCAGTCACGGGGCCGCGGGTTTCCGGGCGGAGCCGCGCCGCACCGCCCCGGCCCGTCCCGCTCCTACTTCCGCCGTCGGTGCGGGGCGGGCTGTGGGGCAGCGTCCCGGGGACGGCCCGCGAGGCCTCGCAAACGGCGGGGCCATTTGTCACCGGGCGTGTGTGAGTGCGTGCGCCAGTCCCCGCGGGGCGAGCCGAGCTCCGGCCGGCCTGGGGAGGAGCCTCCCCGCCCGCCCCGCCTGCGGGAGCCGCGGCCGCGCGGGGAACCGGCGGGCGCACGCGCGGCGCCTGCGCGGTGTGCGGGGAGCGGCTGCCCGCAGGTGAGTGCGGGAGCGGCGGGGGGGACGCGGGACCCCCCCCGCAGGGCCGAGCGCGCCCCCGCCGCCCTTCTGGCACCGGGGACCCCGCCGCACCGGGGGCTCCGCGGGGCGGGCGCGCTCCCCGCCGTGAGTGGCCTCGCTGGGCACCGGCACCCCGTTCCAGGGCCGCTCGCTGCCCACCCCGGGCAGCTGCGGGAGCGGCCGCACGCAGCCCGTGCAGCGGGAGGTGCCTCTCATCTCCCGGTGGTAACACCGCGGTGCCCCGGTGCGTGCCCCGGTGCCGGCCCCGAGGAGGCCTTGGGGCCTGCCGCAGCCCAGCCCTTCGGCGGCTCCTGGGCCGCGCTGTGCCCCGGCTGCCGGGTGGTTTGCGCTCGAGATAACTCCTTCGAGGAAAAGAGCGAGCGTTCCCTGATCGTTCCAGTTATCTGGTTTACCCGACCTTCTCCCRGCACTCGTATGGGCAAAGCAAAGGGGAGCAGTAAACAGTGATGAAGCAGTGGGAACTTGCAGTGTTTATTGTGGTGCAGGCAGAGGCACTCGCTACACGAGCTAGCTGCGCCTCGGTCAAACCCTGTTGCGTATGTCGCTGTAAGAAAGTTTGTTCCTCAGCATAGACTGTAATCTGAATATGTGAGGAGAGCCAATTAGGGTGAGCAGGTGGGTGGAATWTGCAAAGCAATGAGATAATTTGAATCATTGCGATACGTGGTGATTGCAGTTCACCAGCTGTTTGAGCTCTRGTAGGAAATGTGACAAAAATGCTGAAGAGGAATTTCAAGGGAGGGAAAGGACATGAGTTTTACTTTCCAGCAATAATGGGTTAATCCACTGTGTCATTTAAGGCACTCTTGCTGTTTGCAAAGAGATACTGTGGRCAGGGTATATACAATGTAAAAATGTTAAACAGTTATTGGCTAGCATKTACAAAAGGAACAGTGAGGCTTTAATGAGCTGCTGGGCTAAGCATTCATTTGCTCCCTCCCCCTGCTAACACCAGGCAGCCATGCAGCCATCCCTCAGGAGGGGAAGGGTCAGCCTCTGCTGCTCAGAGTTGCTGAGTTGCTATATGCTGGCTCCCAATTTTTTTTTGCATGTGCTTTTTTGTTTGGTTTTTTTTTAGAACCTACACCTTTTCATGTTTGCATTTTAACTCCTGAGTWCTTCTGCTGATGGTCCATATCTCAAAAATGTCACCCACTCTGCAGCTCTACCTTTCTTATCTTGGCGTGACTTTACTGTGCAAGCTTCTTASAACATTGCAGCTACTTTGGAAGTCGGAGCTGAGGTCATGCAGCTGCTCTGTATTCAGCATGGGCCTTGGGTCTGCACCACAGCTGAAGCCATGAGAAAAGGGCAGGGGAACGTTACAGGGAGAGTGTTTTTCTCCAGCAGGAAGGCATCTGAAAAGGTCTGCAAGTGCTATGAGCTTTTAGGTGGGAGTGTAAAGGCAGTGTGGAATATTTCGTGATACACTATGTGGGAAAGGTTCTAAAGGGTTCAGAAAATTAAAAGCTTATGTCATTTTCTGACATGAGAGAGCTGGGCATAATAGGCAGGAATAAAGAGAGAAGGTATGYTGAAATGAGAAAATTTACTTGTATGAAAATGGTGTCAGCAGATGCTGGTAGAAGCATGCAGTGCTTCTCTGGGTGGAGTTGATACGAAGAAGCGTAGCTAGTTAGTGGTGTGAAGATGATGGTTTGGGTGTTATTTTAACCGGATAGATAAAAATTAAATACAATTATGGATGAAATGTTAATTCAAAGTGCTTCAATGTTATTCTTTTATAGCATTTGTAAAGCAGGTGCAATGGATAGAGGTTGTGTGATTGTATCTGCATGTGTAAGCTGTGTTTCCCATTTTTCAAGGGGGCAGAAATGGGTCAGAGGAGGTGAAACTTCAGATTTACCATATAGAAGCATATACACTGCTCTGTTCTGAGTGGAGTGGAAGGACTTTCCAGTAAAAATATATAATCTGTGACTATGCTGGGGGTTACTGCTTGGTACTGCAAAAAAAGAAGTAGGATTTCTATGGGTTTTTGTCATCAGCATGCCCTCAGAATATGTTTCTCATTACACACTGCCTGAAGGCACTTGGAAATTCTGCCGCATGGATCCAAGGCTTGTATGCTGTGTTACTGTTTCCCTTGTTGGTGGGTTGAGCACCTTACAGTTGTAGAGGAAGGCACAGTCTGAGCAGTTTTTATTCCAATGGACAATGTACAAATGAACTTATAAAGAATGGATGGAGTATAAAAGCAGTGTGGATGTACTTGCACAAGTTGTAATTGCCAGTGCAAGAGTTGGTGGAGAATAAGCTGCAAAAAGGCTTATAGTAGAAATTTGGCCATGATAGTTGCTAAAGCCTTGACAAGATCTAGCCCAATGTGGTTGTCCTCTCCCTGTTTTCAGTAATTGTCTGCTGGGCTGCTGATGATGGTCCTGGGAGTTTTAATGGGGGAGGTGGAACTGGTCCTGRCACTCCCTGTGCGCTGGGGTTTGTAAACTCTTGTGCTGGGTGCGGGTTGTTTGTTGCTTCCAGCAATGGCTGAGCTCTGGGAGCTGTGTTGTAACTGCCTGTTGTTCAGGTCTGGTATTTACTCTGCAGATTCATCATGTGGATTAAATGCAAGCTTTTCCTGGTACTTCAYGGAAGAATTTAATGAGTACTTGGCTTATAACACATTGCTTTAGAAGCTGTATGCTAACTTCTAAACAGGGTCTATCCCTGCCTCTTGCATGATTGAGGTAGTTTTTAAACAACTTTCCTTTAATCTTGAGTGATAGATCTGCAGAACACCTTGAAAGGCAAAGCATGATCACAGAGAGTCCCAGGTGCATGCACTCGGGGAGGGAGGAGGCAATTGCTAGCCTTGAAATATTTGAGTGAGTCCAATCTTAGTAGCTCTGGCAAGTCAAGGGTCATTGTATTCTAAAAGCAAAAGTATCTCTGGTCTTATTCAGAGTCTTTATAGATATTGATTGAGGTTCAGAGCTTTGACATTAACAAACTAATATAGATCACATAATTTGCACAGCCTTTTTCAGGTAGGGAATAAATGGGTTGCCAAGTAATTCAGTATGTGAAAATACCATTTTGTGTCATCTGTATTCTTTTTGTCTAGCCAAGAAGTGTTACAGTATATTTTGCGAGGGGTCCACACTGCAAAAAAAAATACATTTATTCATGTTTGGTTGCATGTGGGGGTTGTGTATGTGCATCTCTGATCTTGAAAACTTTCAGGTTTGTTGGCCAAGATGAATGAATGCAAAATGCTGTGCTTGATGGGCTTGCATGTAAGATTACACAAGTTGCAAGTTTTTTGGATCCTGATGCCATTATGGTGTAGATGTGCATTAGTGTTATCCTCTCTACAGTATTTTTGCTATTAAAAGATAGTCTATGGAATACTAATAAGTCTGTACAGGAGCTAAATGACAWTGTGGAGCAGTTTTCAGTGTGCACAAGTCTGAGTGAATCTCAGATTCAAAATATCAAGTTCCTTTTTCCTGTGGCTACTCTAATAAAAAGCTAACAGAGCCGTGTTCATTGGAATGTCGTRTGTTTGGTTGGAATCTCTGTTATGAGTTCTGGAATGAAACAGAAAGRACGTGGATGGTTGGATGTGCTCATCCCTTCCTGACTGGATCAGCTGATTTTGGGGTTGATGAGAGATAACGCAAGAGTTTGCTTGAACTTGTGTCTGCCATTGCTTTTATCTTCTTGCCTTTGAGCTGCCAAGACTCGTGCTTTGTCGAGTTTTCTTTTAGTTCCAGATGAAGTATCTTGGATCTTCTGCTGCACAGTAAAGTATTTGTTGTTCTAAAAGTCCCCATGTGCGTGCTTCTCTTGGCCCTGAGGGGTAGTTCTCCTGTGCAGTCAGTGAATACAGCAGGATTCACTTAGCAGCATGTGTTAATGGGAATGACCTATTGACAGAATAAATTATCCATTTGAACTTAAAATGTGGAAAATGCATTGATGCTTTTTAAATGTGACGTTTAAAGGAAAATTGTTAATTATATTCAGTGTCGTTGTTTTCGTAAGCTGTCACGGCATCGTGATAATTTGACACCTCTTTGACTTATTTATAAATGTTTTGAGCATTTAACTGTGGTTTTCTGTGGCTGCCTGGAAGGTCTCCATTAGCAAAATGCAGTTTTCTGTTTGTCTTTATGACATCTAGAAAATGTAATTGCATAAAGTGAAAAGAAAAAACTGTTTGTATGGCCTGATCATCATAGGTCATGAAACAAACACAGCCTAATAAAGCATTGTTATGARAGGCAAGGCTTACATTTCTCTCCTTGCTCCTCCATATGCTCATTTGTAGAATAGCAGATTATAAACAACAACATTATTTAATCTTTGCCTCTAGCAGTTGTCTTTGTATGTGCTCTTTGGTTGAGAGAATGTGAATCCCGAGTCCCATTTTGACAGAGACTAGAATTTTCACATGATCATGTGATCTTTCTGGTGCTCACCCTTTGTGTCTTGAGGTATTTAGATTTTTATGTCTTTCTGGAAATGAAGGAAAAGGGTTAAAATGCAGCTCTGAAAGTCCAGGGACTAAGCAGAGTGTATTGATCCCCTCCTATTCATGTACACATTTGATGTGAGAACACTGACCTAGAAGCACTGAGAGTTAGTTTATTAGTTTTGACATTGGGATTYGTTAGCTGTAATTCAATTAGAAGCACCCTGATGGATGTATTTGTATGCTGGGGCTGGCAGCTGTTTTAGGTTCAGAAACTTACAATTCTGCTAGGAAAATTGTATTGTGCAATCTTGGGYAAGATTTGTATTCCTAGGCTAAAAGTGACATCACTCTTGATTTGGTTTTAAATAGATTTCTCACTGTTTCCAATTACGTTTCTAATTAGAATAATGTCTTATTTCCCATGACAGTTTAAAAATAATACAAAGTCTGTAAAAGAGAAGCTATCAGGATGGATGAATAATGTTTTCTTTTTCGCTTGTTAGTTGGAAGCCCTTTTCCACCTTTGTTGGATACATAGACCTACCAGGCTACGGGGATAATTTTGGTGTTTACTGAAAATTATAGCACAGTAGTTGCTAAGCTTTCTTCTGTCAGTGTGTCTCAGGGCCATTTCCATTCTTACCCCTGCCCATAACCAGCCAGCTTTCTAGTGGGAAGATGGAGCCCCTCTCTGTGTAAATGTTAGTTTTTCAGATGTGAGATCTTCTGCTCTCTGTCCTACCCTTTCCCATCCAGGCAAARCTCCTTCCCTTCACACCTGAGGTATGGTCTTTTGCAGCAGGACTGTTTCTACTGTTTCTCCAGGCCTGAAAATGTTTTTTTCTAGCACTTAGAACCAAGATTTATGGCTAAACGGATGGATGTTTGAATAACCGGCTCTGGAAGCCTGAGAGTCCTAGTTGAGAACATAGTTGTAAGTCAGCTAAAAAATTTTTGCATTGGAAAGAATGTAAATGAATTCTGGAACTGGTATTCAACAGTTGATGGAACTTGGTCTTTGAGGGAAAGACAGATCTAAACCTGCTGTGGTTGTGGAAGGGGGTTCAGGCAGTCTGGGATTGAGGCTGTATCCAAAGCTGTCTCCATGATGCCAGCTGAGAAAGCTCTGGGGTCTTAGATTCTAACAGTGAACCTAACTCTCTGTGCATAATTTATCATGGCTCAGTGCAACTACCACAAAAGTCTGCCCATGTTTTTCTGGAGCATAACTTAAGTYAAGCCTCTGTGTGTTACGTTGCTGCTGTGTGTGTAATTACCTTTGGAGGTATGGAAGAAAGGCTGGGAGCTCAGGGGTATGAGAAGGGATGGCATTCCTTTTCTGCTAAGTACTTCTGACATGCTGCAGTGATGAGGAGGTTAGAACACTGCTAAAGCTGTGATGCTTGCCAGGAAAATCTGTGATTGCAGATAAATGTGTATTAGCGAGGTCAGAGTAGTGCTTCACTTTGTATGATCACACATGAGGCTGAGAATATGTAGCAAGTTGTGTGTTCTGACTCAGCCCCTGGAGTGAGTTGTTTGTCACAGAAGGCTCAGGAGTACATTACTTTGTGAAGTGGCTCATTTTGTAGTATGGATGCTACTTTTCTTTTTTTTAGTAGTATGATCAGTAAGACATCAATTAATGATTGTAAAACTTTGCATTTGTAGAAAACTGTTTGCTGTGAAATGGATAATGAAGTTAATCTGGTTTGAAAAAAAGATCTCTGTAAAGCTTATCCCCTGTCTTCTTCCATCCTTCTCCCAAAACTGAACCAGCATGGGATACTTTTGAGGCTGGGGTTCCTCTCTGGCTTGATTTGCAGAGCAGCTGGCACAGATAAGGATGCTAAGGTGCAGAGACAGGCTCCATAAAGCACTCCTGCCACCTTTTTTCACCCCTTTCTTAGTGTTGGATACCACCTCAGAGTGCAAAAGCAGAATTTGAAGTAATTTGGTAGGCAGCAAATTAAACAGATAAGAAAAGACTTTTTCAAAGAGTTTCAGGAGCTTTTTGTCACCAGGTGCCTTTGAGGCTTGACCAGCATCAAAAAGGACTGGATGCTCATTTGATATTAAGTATCACAATTCCTCCAACGAGATTAAAAAATACATACTTTTCTAGATATAAACTGCATCGCTCTGAATCATGAATCAGTTTCTAATGGAGAASAATTAAGAAAATTTATCCATAAGGAGCTTATTCTGTTTCTGCCTGTGTCTGGACTTTTGCATATCTTTGAAATGGGATATAGRGCTAGATGGGTTCTTTGATCTGATTTCTTATCTGGTATAGTTATAAATGCCTCTACTTASAGCTTGTGAGAGACTGTTAGTATTTCAGTGCAGTGAAAAAGTCTTTCATGGTTGAAGCAGGCCAGATAGGCCTTGAAGAAAAGTTCAAGTTTTCTGAACCYTTTTTGTCTGTTCTTACCTTCAGGCTATACAGCATGGCCCAAACAGAGAAGAAAGGTGGGCTGCTCCGGAAATCTTCAGCCTCSAAGAAGCCATTGAAAGAGAAAGTGGTGTTGATGTATGATGAAATTTTCACGGTAAGGATCTAGGGCCTCTTCTTTCTAAAGCATTGTGTTAAATTTTCTTAGTTTAGTTTATGCTGAGGGTTCTTTGKAGTGGATTTTTTCCCAAGGTAAGGCCTGCACAGTGTAGGCACATGTTCCAGGCTCTCCTACTGTCATGCAGGGCTCTGTATTCTGCTTTTTTCTGTAATGCCTCCTTGTCTTGTTGTTTACCAGAACCKTACCATCTATGGGAAGTCATGGCTTTCCCAGTATTTCTCAAAGAGCAATTCAGAAAATAAACACAGGCATCCCAACTAAGAGCTACTTCTGTTGTTCCTCCTTTTTTTTTGAATCGGTGTAGCCAGCATTCTGCTCTGTGAGACTGCTTGGTCATCCAGTGGCTGATGATGACTCTGAGCAACCCATGATATTGACTTTTTAAATATTCTGCCTGAATGATTTATTTGCCCTCATGCCTGYTTCTTTTCCTTTCAGACAGAGGACCCCAGTAAATGCAACCCTAGATTTTGGGAGGAGCTATTTCTCATGAAGGTAACAGAATGTGAACATCCTGTTGCTGTTCTGCCTGCAAAGTGGCAGACTTCGTAGGCAGAACAGATTTGCAAGTGCAAAGACTTSTGTTTCTGGGGTGTCTGTGATGGTGTAATGTGCATGAACTGCTTCTTAACCTGACAGGTCAACCTGGAGTATCTAGAAGGCAAGCTGGAGGCTCTGGATGGGGAAGAATTAATGAAGATAAAAGATAACATCAACTGCTTGTTTCAGCACTGCATCCAGGCCCTGGGTGAGGAGCACCCAATCAGAGTGGTGAATGCRTTACAGGTACCATGCTGGGAGACAGGGAATGTTCTCTTCTGCTTCTGATGGGGCAAAATATTTGTTGCTGTTACCAAACACCTTGTGCTCTTTCTTTGCTACTGAGAAGAAGTGATATCTGCAGAGCAGTTGCTACTTATTGTCTGGACTTATACTCTTGGAAAAAGTTAGGGCAGGTCACAAGAATCCTGCTGTGTGCATGTAAATAGGAACCAGGTAATGCATCCTRAGCTCACACTGGGAGAGTATTCCCTTAATCAGACTATGCTTGTGTGGAAAGTGGTCCTSAAGCCAAAACTTACTTAAGGAATCATTTTTTGAGAAGGAGCATGGTGGTCAAAGGTTTCTTTAGCCCAGTATCTGTTTCTGACAGTAACCAAAAAATGGATGTCTACCTCACCTTTTTGCTTCTGTATGGTTCTAGAGGTCTGCAAATTTCATCAGGAATGTTTTGTCTCCAGTTTTATATTTGAAACCAGTTACTTCTCACATGTGACTTCAAGGTGGGATCTAAAACTGCAGTGGTTGTATTCCTGCTCATTCCCCTCTTCACAGGCTTGAGAGATGCCTGATGACAAAAGTCACCCCAGACATCTCCCTCTCTTMGGACAAATGAGTCATTTTTTGCCCATGAATTTTCCACAGAGTGTTCTGGAAGCACAGTGTGCTGATACCCGTGTATTACTAGTGATCTTCAAGAACTTGGTATGAAGCAATAATTAAGCTGCCTAATAGCCTTGGAGCCAATTTTTTTCATTTTCTTTTTTTTTTGTTTGGTGGGAAGTTGGATCTTGTTGTTATTGACAAAGACAGTTTATTGGTCCGAAGTGTTAWAGCAGTGTGGTAACTGAACAAAAATTGGTGCTCAAACAAGAGAAGTACAGACAAATATATTCTCTAATTTTTAATGAGCTTTGAACATCCAAGATCCTCTTTAGAAACAACAGAGCTGGAGGAGAGGTCAGACAAAATGTATGGCTTCCAAAGCAATGGTATTTCAGYATCTGCCAGTGCTAGGAGAGGATCGTGCAATGGGTTTTGCTGTTGAGTTGGAGGTGTTGCCTTACATCTACCTTCTGTTTTTTCCCTTTGCAGACGTTGTGTGCATTAATTCGGGGTGTCCATCAGAAGAACAAATCCACTTCTGGGTTTGACATCATCAACATGCTTGTGGGTTTTGATAAGGCAGAGCTGTGTATGAAGGTGAGGTTCTGGCAGTGTAGAGGAGCAGTTTACACAGCAGCTGTGTTGCAAGGGCAGGGATTTCTGGACAAGTGTGTCTACCAGGGAGCAGCTTTGGGGGGAAAKAATAGAGCCACCTTACTAAAAATAGCTGTCCTGAAGTTCTGTTCCTGCCAGTGACACAGACATTTGGGGTCCCTGGGTTGGTCAATAATATAACAGAGCACTTTCCTTTCCTTTAGTTCCATGCTGTGCAGTCACTGTGGTTAAGAGACCTTAAAGACAGAAATGGCTGTCACAGGCAATTATTACCTAGTACTGAACCTCATACCTTGTACTTAATTTTTGTCTTAGAGTCAAATCCTGTTTTCTCACATTCCATTAGCACATATACTGTTTTAAACTTACTTGATTCTCTTTGCTGTAAAGATGTTGAGTTTGGGAAATTAYGAAGTAAGCAGTGATAAAGCTGAATTCTTGTTGTATTTTTCATCTCTCTACAAGCATATAAATTTTTCTTCTCTGTRTAAATTGTAGAATATGGCCTGTGCAGCAGTAGTAATGGCTCAATTATTGATTCTTGAATAACGTGACTTTTTATTGATGCTCTTCTATTTGAATCTTACAGAAAGCTTTTTATAAGAAAACATTTTAAGTAATTTAAAATACTGTTTTTTAAATAATGTGACTGTTGTTGTTTAGAATCTGATGGAGAGCTTGGACTCCCTCCTYTGTGCAGAAGGTTCTGAAAGCCTCAAAAGCTTGTGTCTGAAGCTGCTTCTCTGCTTGGTGACAGTAAGTAATTAGGAGCTGTATAACAGTTGTATAATAACTTAAGGGCTTTTATGAGCTGCATCKGAGGGATGGAACTGTCTCAACACTTGAGTAGAATGCTGCAGTGTGAAGCTTAAGAAGGAGAAAGAAATTGTGAATAAAAACAAGGGTCAGTCCAGAGTAGGCATGAGAGCTCCAACCACGATGCCAGTGCAGACTGGCAAATGTTTTTCATCCTGTAAGATAGGTGCTAATTCGGGCAAAAGGGGAGAGGCACRAGGAAATGTCAATTGGATTCACAGGTGTGCGTTTTTTTTGAGGAAAAGGATATTTAAGAAGTCTCAGATAAATGGAAAGAAAGRGAGAAGGGCTGAGGAAACACAAAAAATTGGAATAGACCAGAGTGGTGAGGATGTAAAGAATGAGGAAGTTGTCATAAATGGCCACTTATCAGCTCTTAGAGGTGGTCAGCTCTGAACTATTATGACTGTGATAAGAGATAATTGAGAGTGGYGGAGGTCTTCACTGCCCTCTTCATGATGGGGATGTTCTCAGTGGAGCATATGTGCCCTGTTTTTCATTCTCTGCCTGCTGTGTAGAGTCTGCAACCGGTGATGGCTGTTGTCATTCATTCAGCTGTGTAAAATACTAACGTGTGGAGGAACGGGGGAGCTCTTAGTCCATGGGTGGTGCTTCTTGGCAGAGAGAGGCCTGGGAGGCAGCACAGATTTYTTTTACCTCATGTCTAGCCCTACTGCTAGTCACACCTTGACTTGCTAAGTGTGAGATTCTGGATGAATGTGTCCATCTGGGAGCAGAACTCTCCTGTTCCCAGTATGTGTCAGAGGCAGCTACAGCATCAGTGGAGGATTCAGATGAGATTTTAAAACTTGTGTTTCTATTTAGGTGACAGATAACATTAGCCAGAACACTATCCTGGAGTATGTGATGATTAACAGCATATTTGAAGCTATTTTACAGGTAAGGGTTCTTTCTTGTGCCGTGGGGGCTCTGCTTCCATAGTGAGAACTTCCAGTTGGTTCCTTTTCAGCTTTTTCACTACACTGCAGTGTAGTTCACTGGCACTGTTGCTGCTTCCATTCATAGTTCAGTCATATGTATATTTTGTAATGTTTTCTCCTTCTTACTCTGGTCTGCTGTTTTTAGTCACTACTGACTATTTAAAGTATTTTGACTTGAGATGTTTCTGCACAGATAGAAGCTAAACAGATTTCTGGGCTAATTTCATGCAGAATTCCTGTATTGGAGAAACATTYATTTCAAAAGGCAAGGATGTATCAAATTTTTCTCTGCTCTTTGGTAAATTACACTTTTCAGAAGTGGAACTGAGTTTGGCGAAACCCAGAAAACTTGCACTGGTAATGTTGGTGATTCACTGGGATACTGTCTGGTACTACTGAGCAATATATTTGCCCTTTACGCCTTGAAAGCCTACATGCATCCTTTCGTGCATCATGCCATAGTGATAAATAAGCTTCTCTGTGTGCAGAACTTCCTCAAGGCACTGACACTCCCTTCACCCTAAGTATSCTCTTTCAGATAGGATAGAGTTTGCTCTTACACATACATTTCATGGCTATGCTCTGTCTGAGTCACTTCAAGCTGCCTGGAGCAGGCCTGAACAGAACAGTGTGATTGTTTATTGCAGATCCTGTCCAGCCCTCTCAGTCGCAGGGAACATGGCTATGATGCTGTTGTCCTTCTGGCCTTGCTGGTCAACTACAGAAAGTATGAGGTATGTGTTGTGGGTAAYAGAAGCATCACTTCTCTCTGCTTTATTAATTTGGAGTGGCCTCAAGGCAGCACACAGGAYGGATTTTAGCAGTGTACAACTGCAGCATCAGGGCGGGAGCAGCAGAAGCTTTGCAAGGCAGCCCTGTTATGCTCTCTGATGTATGTGTATAATCAAATTTGTGTGACATTCCTACAGCTCGTTCTGTGCCAGCATGAAAGAAACTACCTAGGGAATTTGCATTTCCTTTGTGGAAATAGTCTGAGGAAGGTCCTTTTGGAAGAGTTACTGTTGTGCCAATCTGCATGTCACAGCTAGTATTTCCAAGAGAAGTCTCTTCCTGTCTCTTTGATGGATTTCTCTTTGAGGAACTTYATTCATCATCCTTTTTATGTTTATGGTGTATTCCCATTTTTTTCCGTTACTCATCAGCTTGAAAAAGAAACATTTTGAATGCCAGAACAACATCTAATGTTGGCTTTCCTTTGTATGAGGCATGATGCTTTAATGATTGGAGTTTTCTTCATAAATAAGAATATCTTAATATACTTCAGTAGGCAGCAAATAGGAAAGTTCTGGAATAACCCCTCTTGAGCAATTGTTAGGAGGGAGCAGGTTTCAAAATCTACCTGGTTTTAGGTCTAGTTCTGAATTATGAATAGACCTAGAGAATATGCAAGGACAGGAACTACACTTGGTGTGGAAGAAATGCCTGTCAATTTCTCATTCCTGTCAATGATGTCAGAATCATGAATTACAGATTCTGTTCTGYATTCTGTGCTGCGATAGCATGGAAAAGGAACATGGAGTTTCATTTCAGTATATGGCTGTGAGGGAGAACAGTTGGGAATCTTATAAGTAGGGTTATTTATGAGGGAGTCTGGGAAGACCAGAGGTCTCATTGCAACRTTTAGACAAATGGTGGAGAGCTGTGTAATCCCACCCCTGAGGCATGGATCCCTGTGGACTGTGGTTTATGTCCTTAGTAAGGTGGAATGCTGGGAGCACACGAGACTTGTCCTCTGCTCTTTGCAGTGACTTTCTGGGGAGTATTGAGTTGGGGTCGAGTGCTTTGGAGAGCACTGTCTGAGATGTCTTGAAATTGGGCACTCAAAGGAAATTGTGCTGATGTTTGAAAAGTACAATCCAAACAGTGCAACTGAAGCAGATGTGTAGCATGGGGAMCTTCAACTTGAGCAGCTCCTCTGGCAAGGCTGAAGGCTACTCCTGGAAAGGTTTTATGTGACAACTGCCCAACACTGCCCTTTACAGCAGTGCTACAAACCAAGCCTGTAGAAATGCAGCCGTAGTCTTTGTCCTTGAGCAGCTGCTTTCATTTGCTGTTGAGTCAATATGGTGGTTGTCTGGTTTTCAGTGAATTGTAGCACACTTTCATGCCTCAGGTGCTTAAGAGTTCTCCTTTTAGTTCACTGTGGCAGAGCTGAAAAATTCTCTTTCTGTCTGAACTCCATTGGTTGCTAAGTTTCCAGCTGTGCAAGAAAATCTAATAAGGCTCAAGACTGATTAGCTGACTGTGATTTTGTGTCTGTTTTTAGTGTAAATACCAGGGTCTTTTGTATCAGGATGTTCTTTCATATTTTTGGTATGTGAATTTTGTGGTCTTCCATCAAATTCCTTGGAGAGCATCTCTCCATGCTGTCATTACCAGTGGTGCTGAGATCTTGGCTTGCTCATTAAATTCTGTTCTAGGGGTTTATATGTCTTTATATGTAACCTTTACAGGGATATCCGTGATGGAAATACTAATAATTTTCAGAAATGTTTCCGATTATATATTTATTCAAGCCTTCATCTGTATTTTATGGTTTGTTTTTTTTTTGTAATGCTAGTCCTGATTTCAGAGAAAATATTTTTGCATTGATACCAGGAGAAGGAAAATGCTGTGAGAAGAAGTATTTATTTGAATACTTTCCCAGTATTTTATGGGAAGGCTGATAGGATAGCAAGTTAAAACAAAAAATCAGGTAGTGACTTTTAAATACTTACTCTTTGATAACAGCTAGGCAGAAGTTTATTTGCCTCATGTTCAACCTTCTAGAATTGCATATTGTGCCTTTTATTAGGCAGCTGAAAGWAATTAATTAAAATATGAGGTTTTCCCTTTGTGTGCTTGTCTGGCAGCATGCAGTGTATCCAACAGCCCTCCAGTTTTATGCACTTGCCTCTACTTGATGTAGACAGCTACAGGTGCTGAAGAGACACAACTTTGGAGAATCAGAAAGTTAATRTGTYTTTTTTTTTCTTTAAAGATYTTGCATAACTCAAATTATTTATTAAAAAAATCTCTTTAACAGAAAGAAGTAATTATTCAAGCTCCGATTCCCTGCAAAATGATCTACCTGCAAATGAGACTTGTGTCTTGAGTCAAAATCAACCTTTTAAGTTTTGCACTGACGTGTACAAACCAGGAAATTGTGCATTGTTATTCTAAAATGCTTCCTAAATCATTAGCATTTTTCTTTATAGATGGAGTCTGTGTGGTTTCTTCAGCTAAGTTCAAGGAATTTATATTCTCCAGAGGCTTCCAGCTCTCAGTGGTGTGAGCAAAGTGCAAAGCAAATCCAGCAGCAGATGGGTCTAGAAGGTTGTCCTGCCTTCCTGRGTGCTGCTTTAAGCAATCTTTGCAAGATGCTGCAGAAGGGAGATAGCAGAGCACTAACGCTCCATCCCACCTTCACTGCCTGCTCCTGCTRCAAAACTGTGTGTGTGTCACAGATAACAGGCTTGCAGGGCAGCTGCTGCTTTCCAAACTGACAGATGAGCTCATGAGGTGACAGAAACTCCCTCTTTTCTCAACAAAACAAGGAGACTGGCTGAGTCAGTAAAGAGAAGGTGTCCCAGGCATAGTGACCTTAGCAWGTGCCATGGCTCCTGCTTCTTTGTATGTATTCTGTTTTATGGGACAGAGATTCTTCCCAGATGGTTGGGTGAGCTTGGAATAAGAACAGTGGTTTTCTTTTCCTGAAGACTGAACTTAATACATTTTTTCTTTCTTTCTCCCCCCACCCTGAACAGTCTGTGAATCCCTACATTGTGAAGCTCTCCATCGTGGATGATGAGGCCACACTCAATGTGAGTACTTGACTTGATTCCTCTGTGCTGCTGGGGATGCTCTTTCAKGTGGGGTGTAGTGTAATGAATGCAATCATGATGTATGGTAGAAATCAGGTCTTGGAGCAGTGCTGCTGTAAGGAACAGCAGTACAGTGATTTTCAGCCCTAACTGCTCTTGCARTAGGTTAGGCAGCTCATGATTTGGACAGTTTAATCACCAGTTAAATGGTGGGGGTGGTTAAAAAGCTAGGTAGCAAGGAACATGCTGAAGTTGATCTATTAAACATTCATGAACTATCTGTATGCTATTTTCTGCCATGTGCCAAAGAGGCACAGGGTGGTTTATGCCTAAGATGATCTCATTTTCAKGGCTGTCACTCCATTTTAACAGTCCACAAGTCAGTTCTTGTAACTCAGTGGAAGCTTGTACCTGAGTCAAGAGTCCTGCAACATATTCTGGGTTGTAGCCAGAGTCTAAGTTCCTTATCCAGGCCTGGATAAAAAGTGACAGTAGACTGAGCTATGCAATGTCTGGACTTGGAAGCTGTTCTTTAGGCATGAAATGAAAAGCAAGCTCCATGCTAAATAAAGGGTGAGAACTGTTATTCTGGGTTAATTAAATTGRCTTGACAGAAAAAATGTTCAGTAGCTCTGGAATGGTGGAGGCTGTTTGCAAGAAGTCAAAGGTTATTGGTGTTTRTGGTTCTTGTTTTGGATTTTTGGATGTCCTTCCTCTGACACCAACTTGCTTCTGAATTTCTTGATGCTTTACTGAGGCTWCTTGAGTGAGAGCTCTATCTGGAGGTCCAGGAAAGTAAAATTCTCTCATGATCTTAGTAATTAGATCAATAAYTTTAAATTTTGTTGTCTTRGTTTTGGGATTATAATTTTGTTGTATCATAGCACATCTTAATAGTTCAAACAGCTTCAAGGGAAATTCTGCATAGCACGGTAGGTTATCTGGGATGGGGGGCAGCATTGCTCTGTGTGTTCAATGTGTGACTTTCTCCTTTGAGATCTTAATGTGAAGCTTTTTAATGCTTTTTTTCAGGGAATGGGGCTTGTAATTGCCCAGGCTTTATCGGAATATAACAGGTAAAACCAAATTGTGTCTTGTTTTTCAGTACAGTAGAGTTGCTGTATATTTTTTTTTTTGTGTTAAAGCATTTCTTTATCACCTAACAGCTTTGAATCATGTGGAGAGGTAAAGAATAGTCTTATACTTTGAGATACTTTGGTTTGGTTGATCCTGTCATTTTAAGTCTCAATGCATCTGTACAGCTGAACTGATGTTCTTCAGGAGAGATCTTSCTGTAGGGGAAGATATCTATTTTATGTTTTTACTGTCATGGATTTTACCTCTGTGTGAACTTTGCATAAAATCTTAATCATGAGTGAAAAGGTAATAATTTGCTGAGAATTTCCATGTTAGAAAATAGCTTTAGCTTAWACACTATCTAAAACAAACAAATTTATTCAGCGCTGTCCATATGCCGGATCAGAGATGATTAGGGGATGTAAGCTCTTCCAAATTATGAAAAGCAGTAACTGCTGCTGCAGAAAAGAGCCAGAAAGTCAGTAGAAAGGGTAGGATTTTCTAAGCCTCTGCTTCATAAATAGCAGCACAAAACATGTGATTTTTTCTAAGAAGAAAGTGCTTTAGAAAAGTTTGTGAACTTAAAACAATTTCACCTCAACAACCCATGRATTTTATCATGTGCAGAAGGATTCTTGAAGTATCCAGAAAAATGGTTTAATTCCTTTTAAAGTCTGCTGTGATAGTTATGCAGGTGACTTGCAAGGTCAGCAAATCATGTAGATGTATTTAACAGAGTAAATGATAAAAGGAGAAAAAACTTCACCCACCCAACTTTCTTTGTTCTGACTAAAAAAAAAGCTATCTCGGACCACAGCCTGTTTTGCTTAGCTCTTTCATTCCCCCTTTCCCAAGAGTTTAGAGTTGCTTTCTTTGCATGTTGCATTGAGTATGGTCTGATTCCTGTGTGACAGACAAAATAAATGTGAGCTTTGCTAGTCCCTTTGAATGCCAGATGAAGCAGTGTAGCTTCCATCTGAGGTTCCAACCTATTTGTTGACTTCACTTCTTCTAGTTCCAGTCTTTTCACTTGCTCCAGGAAGCAGGGGATCAGTGGGATCAGGTTAAGACCAGTCCATGAACCACACTGGTCCCTGTGGTTTCTGCTGGCCGTAGGGTGACCTGCTCTGATTTCGTCTGTAGCGGATGATGATTGAAATGAAACTGTTCGATGGTTACTGGCTCTGTGTGCTCATGTGTTTTATTACTGTGTGTCCAGTACAGGACAAAATTTCCTAAGTCACTTGATCTCTTCCTTCAGAGTTAGCCCATACTGCTTGTGTCCTCTGTAACAGTACGARCATTGTTCAAGTTTCACATCTTTCGACATTGCAACTGTACACAAATTACAATTTTTTTAATACCCCTTGCATCTTCCTTTGTGAGTTCYTGAAAAGGGCTTGTGAATGTTGAAACTTCCTCCATCCTATATTCTTGCCAAATAAGGCTGTCTTATAGGGATTTAGGTAAAGTGATCCTAGTTCCATTTCTAACCCTGAAGCTTCATCCTTATTCCTTTTTGTTCAGGCAATACAAAGATAAGGAAGAAGAACATCAGACTGGTTTCTTCTCAGCCCTAACTAACATGGTAAGCAAGGAAGCAATGTTTGACTATTCTTAAAAAAGTGCATTCATGCAAGTTCAGCCAGAGAGTGTTTCTGAAATGTGTAAGTTTGCAATGTGAGTTTGGGGGRTAGAGATGGATTGAATGAATCAAAACTAAATAGAACTAAAAAGGCTGTATWCTGAGGAGATTGTTGTGAGGCTGGGAAAGCTCTTTCAGAAGCCAGGAGCTCTATTCATGTGTTGATAGCTGAAATTCTTATCCTGCATCTTCTTTGTTCTAGTTGACTTTATTTTAAAAACCACTTTAYTTTAAACTTCTAATTTTTCTTTACACGCCTTAATCCTTTTTAAGCAGCTATGTATTTTTAAAAACTAGTCACTGCTCTGGTGATGTGGCTTAAATCATAATGGCACTGTCTGGTCTGTCACTTATCTTTGAAGTTCTGTTTCTTTACTGTTTTGTTTCTGAAGCCTGGATGGACTTTATCTATGGAGTAAAGCTTAGATTCTGCGGTGGCAATTGTCTGCATTTTTGGAGGGGTACCCTACAAAGACAGTTGTGAATTTCTTCCTTGTASAGAGCATCCACAGTTCTCCTTGTTCAATTTGGCTTTGCTTGAGTCTGAGATTTAATTGTATTCTGAGATCTAACTGAAAGAAGATTTTCCTGTAAGTGAAGATAGTTCAGTGTTGACAACTCTCTGTCAGGAGTGACCTGAGTAAAACTGTGGCCATTCTGGTACAAGCAGATAGGAAATGATCTCCATTGTCCTCTTACAGAATGGCAGACTAATCCAGGCTGGGATCCAAGATACAGTATTTTTTTCCCCCTTTTTTATGATTTAACCAGTGAAGCATTGGTCAGTGTCAATATGGCAAAATAAAGTGTTTGTATCCGTGTGTTGTCTTACTTTTCCCAAATTCCCACTGTGCAATGCTCTCTCTTTCCATAGGTGGGCAGCATGTTCATAGCAGATGCTGATGAGAAGATTTCTGTCCAGTAAGTGCACAGATGTTATTTAGACAAGGAACTGGTTGGTGTGATCTGCTCTGTCATGGAGCTCTTCTAATGTCACAAAGCAACCTAGAGGAGCAGGTTCTCCTGTCACTGAAATGGTGCCACACCCCTGCAAACTGTGGGTTCACCCTTCCGTGAGAAGGGTTCAGCAGGAGGAGCCACAGCTGAATTGCTTGTAATGAAGTCTATTAAAAAAACTCCAGTGATTTTTATGAGGCATTTATAATGTATAATAGGTGTCTCAGAGGTGGCATGTGGGAAGAGATGGTTCGTGCCTACACCACCAAAAGGGGACAAGTGATAAATACAAGAGATTTTAGTGTCTTTAGGACCCTCTTCTATTAAATGAAGGACTTTCTCAAACAGTGTTTTCCATTTAAACTAGGGACACCTTCAGCAGAAAGAGAACAAAGTCTGTAGTTGAGCTCTAAAAATAACTCTTTTTATGGATTGCTACTACTAGTACTATTATTAGTACTCATGATAATCAGATGAACAGCTGGATTGCAGGGGCAGAGTTTTTTTATAGTGGAAAAAAATAATATTCTTTTTCAGATAGGCCATGCTTCTGAAAAACTTGGCTCCTGGTATTCTGATCACTAACTGTGCCTTTGTCTGTATCCTTCCCACAGAACCAATGAAGCAATCCTTCTAGCCCTCTATGAAGCTGTTCACTTAAAYCGGAATTTCATCACAGTTCTGGCACAAGTGAGTTTCAGTGGGATGTTTCCCCATTTCTTTGTAGAGGATGTCTTTGAAATTAGAGAGCCAGAAATGGAATCGGTGAAAAGATGTTTTCTTTTTTTTTAGTCCCTGCATACTTGTCATTGGATCAGCATGAAAGATCAGAAGCAGGCCAGGGCCTGGGAAGTATTTTATGATCTACTTCTTGCCTTGACAGAAAATGAGTAGAGTTTTGAGGTCACAGTTCATGTTGGAATGATTCATTTTTACCACTGAATGGAAAGGGCTTCATGGAGTGCCTTCTGTGCCCAGTTGATACTGCACTTAGGAGGAAGATGGAGTGAGTGAACTGGTAGGGATAAGGTTGCTGCAGGCTCTCAGAGCAAGTCACAGTTTTGTTAAATTAGGGTTGAGAGAAGGAGGCTGATTCAGCTCCAAAATTGGATGAATTGTCCTCTKTGGGTGTGCATGGACTGCATATTGTTGTCTGTTTGGGTATTCTTTACCTTGGGATTAATTGACATGTGACAACTGTTGKTTTGAATACTATTTTGTGTTCAGACTTTCTCGGATAGCCCAGCCCCTTTGGCATGGGAACTAGTTGCTGGAGCATAGCACTTGTCCTTGGGCTATTTATGGTRGATAAACAGCCTTCTGAGAGGTGGTGGGCTGCTCTGATCACAGTTCCCTGGATGATTTTTTAAATGCTGTGTGAGTTTGCAGAGGTGGTTGCTGCTGGGAGGCAGATAATGAGCCTGTCTGATCCAGTGATCGTGATGAAAGGGTAGCCTCGTGTTTAGGGAAGCCTTCAGGTTCAGGCTTTTAATTTTGGTTTGTAGGCACTGCCTGTAATCTGTGAGAAAAACAACATCAGCAAACCAGTTAACACCTTTCCCCAGTTATTTCAGGTCCTCAGAGCGCAGCCATATATCACAGGCTAGACACTTGGCATGACAGAGGAGACTTTGGGGACTCCTGACAGTAGTGGTGATGGAGGAGATCTGATAAGCAGATTGACAGCCTCTGAAGAAAGCTTCTGTTTCATGGATGGTTAATTTGCTGAATTTCCCTGCTTGTCTTTTCCCAGGTTATTCATTCCTACCACTTTTGAGAGATTCTGTTCTTTCAGTTTGTGTCAGTACCAGCTCAGGCCTTTCCGTGGTCAAGATATTCTTGAGGGAAGAGAAGCATTTGGCAAGGAAAAGAGCAGAGCAGGAAAAGATAGGCTAGAGTAAAAGCTATTAAAAATAGAAGGATAGGCTAGTTATTTGTGAAAGTGGTACCTGAATCAGCCACTGATCAGTGGGTTGGAGAACTGATGTTCTTGGGTGGATTGTCTGTAATCCTTCATTTTAAGTGAGGGCGAGGCAGGTCATGTCATGTTGAAAAAACCTCATAAAAGCTGATGAACGCTCTTGCCTAAGCTGGTGTCCATTGCTTGGCCCTGCATGAATGGCTGGCTCCCTGCTGCTGTGTGGCACATGGAAAGAGCAGGGATTCAGTGGTGTGGATACCTCTGCTCACCAGCTGTGGATGCTTGGGTTTGCTGCTGGGTGGCACTCTTGTCTCTCATCTGCCAGTTACTGTTCTTGAGAAAAAAGGTGAGAACCAAAAACCTATGGAAGCAAATCTGGCTTATGTAAGACTTCTTGTGAAAAATTGTATTTTTAAAGTTTAAGTTGGTAGCTGTAGTGATGTAAATTACCTTTGAGTTACAGTATGTGTCGGTGCTTCCCATAAAATAAATGCATTTATAGTTGCTCATAAAATGAGATATTCAAAGGTCGTGCAGAGATAGCCAATTCTGAAAAATCCTGCGGAACTAACATCAAATCAGCAATTCTCCATCTTTCTTTTATTTTGAAATTGCGATGATATCTTAAGGCAGATGATACATTTATGTAAAACTTGCCCTATGAAATGGACACTTKGCTTGGCAGCCAGACTCAAAAATAGCATGGCAGATTGCCTACGCTCTCACCAGTGTGGATAGGTCCGGAATCTTGCAAAGAGTGAAGTCAAAGCAGTAATTAGGCTGGGAACTATTAGCAAAGATGAAATGGGGAGAGCAACTGGCTGATGGAAGCTGAGAGGATCAATATTGATAGTATTATTTATGTTATGCACTATTTTCCTGCAGTGCCTGGGCTTTACAGTGAGACAGGAAAGTAATAAATTGCCATCATCTTCGAATATGAACTGGTGGGGGGCAGGAGCGAGGAGAATTTGCTCTTAGAGAAGTGAAAGGATCTTGGAGGAAGACTTCAAATGCACATCCTTGCATTTGTTTTAAGGGGAGTTAGAAGCTATTAACACTGTAGGCTTTTGCAAACCACCTCCCATTTTCCATTAGGGAAGGGCATGTTTTCTGTCTGCTGGGGAGAGCCACCACTTTCTGATGTATTTTTGTGTTTTGTGGAGTAGAGAAATTGATGTACAGTTGAATTGTTARACATCCAAGGTCAGGAACCATGGCCTGGCTGTTTGGAGGAGAGGTTGAAGTTTCTTGAGGCTTGATTAGTCATGTCTATTGTGCAAGAGCATGTCTAGTGCCCGGGGAAGCAGTTAACCTGTGCTTTTGTGTTTTAGAGCCATCCTGAAATGGGCCTGATGACAGCACCAACGAGCCCAATTCCAACGACGCCTGTCACTCCACTTGGAACCACCCCACCTTCTTCAGATGGTAAGAAATGTAGTGATTTCCTGGGGAAAAATAATTTAAAACTGCAAAATAACTAGCAAACTTTTCTGAAGATTGCAGCTAATGACATCTGTCTAGAGCAGATGTAACTTGGTGGTCTCTTCTGGAGTGACTTGCCTTACTCAACATGAGCAAGATTCTTTGACTCAAATTTATTTTTATTTTGCCTTGTATATTGCTCAAATGAAATTATGCTGATATCCCTTCTGAAAACAGTACTGCCCCAAAATCTGTGTGAAGGTACACGCAACCCGTTAGTTATTCTATGTAGGCTTTCACTTACGAATATTTCTAGTGTCAGGTCCTTTGCTTGGGATTATTTGTCATTGGAACAGATTTACAGAGAATCACATTGAATTCCAGCTTGTCGTTAATGCACTTGTCCTCAGCTTTGAATTAATTGGGATTTGAATTCCGTCTGGGTGTGGAAGTATTCCTCCTCTTATTGCCTTTTCTTTGATAGGCTTTGTAAAGAACTGCTTACCCTGAGATCCTTCGTCTAAATCAAATGTTATGTGTCCACATAAATATGCTTTGAAATGATCTAAAATAAAATCCTTATATTTTAAGGTAGGGATAGATATAGCCTAGCTTAGGAGAAGAAATGAAATGGCTGTTTTCACGTACTTTAATGGCTTCTGAGCTCAAGAGTCTTTAATGATGGAACAGAGTCAATTTGAATAGAGCACAGTTTGAAAATATTTCTGGGGAAAAGCAGCCTGGGTTACTCAGTTATATCAGCTATTCAGGTCATTTGATACCCTAGTTAGGGATGATCCTCCTCGTGGATGAATTCTGTCTGGTTGCCATGGATAACAAAAGCTTCAGATAAAAAGTCCCCTGTGTCTCAAGTCTCTSTGTGTGTATAACATAAAATGTGGAGGGATGGGCATTTTGTGGGCTTCTGTTCAATGTGTTCATTGCAAATGTATACACCCCCACAGCATATTATACAACTGACAGAATTTGTGCTTATCTACATCTACATCTTGCTTGGACTGTGGKTTKTTTTTTTTTTCATTTACCATAAGACAAAACAAAACAAAATCAAAACAAAGCCTCTGTCTTGCTTTCAGCAGAGGCAGAGATCTTGTGAAGTTTGAGGCTTCTTGTGGCTTGTAAGGGTACTAAATTTAAGAAGAGGATCTGATCTTAATGTGCAGCAATTACATTGGGAAGCTTTATTTCTATTTGCTGTCAGCTTGCTGATCCTTACTCTGTGATTTTTTTTTTTGTGGCTCTTGGCTTGGTTTAGTTTGGTGGTGCTTGAATACTGCTGTTTTAAAGAGGTCAGAGTTTTCCTTGTTTACTAAAGTCTTGCAGCTCAGCTGTAAAATTTGCCTATAGCTGCGGGTTAGCAGGAGACTTTATGGCTTTGGAATGAAAAGATACCTTTCTTTTTCCTGCATGAGAAAATGTGTAGTTGAACTGTTTTCAAGTTACAGTAACATGTAGTAATCCATCTGTGCGTTTCAGGTGCTTTTCTTTTATGCTATCTGAGATAAAAAATGGGTTCATAWTCTGGTTTGAAATTTCTCTGGCTGTTAACCTATGGTATGAATTAAGACCTTGTAAAGTTTCTAAATATGTGTTAAAAAAAGGTCTGTATCATGAACCAGGATAAGCAGTGATGTGTTCTTCAGTGATTTCTTCATTTTTTTTTCCTGAAATATGGCTTTTGCTAGGAACTGTTTATCCATAATATGTAAATCAAGTATGCCTGTCACCATAGTTATCTAAATGTCAGTTTGCTTACTGTTGTTAAATATTCATTCACTACGTTCATTGTAACAGCTCAAGAAGGATCCACTGGGGATATAAATACATTTTTCAGACTTTTAGCTAAATCTTTGAGCTATTCATAATATTGGGAGTGAAAAAGCCTCCAGTCTCATTGCACAGCCTTTGCCAACAGTCCTGGCACATTAGAAATGTGTCAGGAGCCCCAGGGCTTCAAGACTGAATGGACTAAACCAGCTCATACTTGGGGATGTGCAACCTTTAGAACCTAAAATCTCCATAGTGATTTTTTTTTCCATGTGATTTGAACAGGGAAGTTACATTGATCTATTTGATCTGTTTTTTCCAAGGGCTTCAGTTTTGTATTCAAGGTGATTGTATRATCTGAGCTCCAGAAGAACCTCTTCTCTGCTCTGGGCCTCTCAGTGCTCAGTTTAAAGAATCCTGCATTTTACTGTTGCCTTGTCTCCTTCATCCTTCTGTGCCTGCTCTTGCCCCAGTTGAAGCCTCACTTGCCTCATTACAGGGTTATGAGATAGAAGCCTTGAATTTTGAAAGGTGTTTTATGTTAAAGCAGACTTTTCTCAGAACCAAAATACAATTGTGTACAGGATCAAATTACTTCAGAGCCCCCAACCTCACCATTCAACAATTGGAGGTAGTTCCTCACTTCTTGCTAGGTCCAGTCTGATGATAAATACATTTTTCTTTACTCAACAGTGAGAAAAGCCTTGAGCATTCATGAGGGTGGATAGATGAATAGATGGATGGAYAGTGGTCTGCAGATCTGTTTCCAGTGCAGAGAGCCCTCTCTTAGGCTATTTTTATACCTTGACAAGAGAGAGACTTCTGTCAATTGTAATCCAAGCCACCTATGACCTCCTGAATATCAAAACCAATGAGTTTGGCCCCCTAGGCAGCCAAAACAGTCATGTTACTGTCATGTCAGGACAGTTATACAGAGATGAAAAGGATCCCCTTGRCTCTTGAGCCTAGTGCCCTGTGCTTGCAGGCATGTCATCGTAGAATCCATTGAATTTTTYAAGCTCTTGACTAAATCTGTTAAATATATTTCCCAGTAATTCCTGTTGGGGGCTACTTCCAGCATCTTGTAGCTTGGTTAGAAATAATCAGCTTTGCAACCTGCATTTCTTGTCAATTCATACCCATTTATCATGCTGTTAACCCTCCCTTGAAACAAAGATGGCTCTTTCTCACATATTGATTTACTTACCTGTGTGTTTTGCTGTCTCACAAGAAAGGTACTCTGTTCTTCTGATCAACATGCTAGCCTTTCTCTAAACTTGTTCAAATTTAGGTTCAYCCTCTTCGAGCATAGTGTCTGCATAATTATGCAGTGTTTGAGACAAGGCCACCCCACCACCTTATGCAGGGCATTAGAGTGTTCCTGTCTCTGCTGGAAATGCATTTCTGGGTATATATTGTAGAAATGCACTCTTGAGCCCTTCATGTTGGTAGCTTGTGATCTGATGGTGTATCATGGTATATTGTTTGCAGCTGATGAGCTCTCAGCTTGCCGTGGAAGTAAATCCTTGAATTCCTGACCCTATGGTTTGCATTGTTTAATTTCATCTTGTGTTTATTATGTCTCTTTTTTTATGCCATTCTTTGTGTGCAGTCTGATACTCCTGACTTCCCGTAGAAGGTTTATTAGCAAGCGTTTCTTATATCTAGCTCACACAGAGAAAAGAGAATTATTTTCTAAAWTGGTGCCTACAGAATTCAAGAATAATTTTTTCTCAGACTAGTAATTTCTCCAATTGTTTCTTGTTTGCCAGATCTTTTATGTACATTAAATTTCTTTATGGGTTCCCACCTATTTCCTTCATTTTTGATTTTTTTTTAATGCATAACTGTTTTAAATGTTTTKCTGAAGTCTTCCTAGACTAGCTCCATCAGTTTTGGAATTTTGTCTGAGCTAATTTATCTTAAATGATATCAGACTTATCTGGCCGGATCTGCAGGTTAAATGCATGATGCATTTTTCCCACTTAACTTTCTCCTCCCTTTCAATATTTCTTGTAAAGCTTTCCAGATAGAAGAGCAGAGAATGGCCTTTTAGGACAGCTCAGGCTCAGTCATCAGAAAAAATGTGGCTCAGTCTCATGATAGAGACTTGACAGCTCATAAACTCAGTGCTTCAGATAGTGCACGGGGAATGAGCGAGGAGGCACATTGTGCAATTAGCTGAGGAAATGAGATAGCTKCTTGTAAAGTCTAAGGCAGATGATGTCCACTGTTAAGGTGTCAGAAGTACAGCTGGTGTCCTAGAGAAATGCCAATGAACTGCTGTGGGTATGGAAAGTACATTTTCTGCTCCATGCTGAGTTGTGAATGTATCTAGCACAAGCTGTGACTGATTTTGCCTCTGGATTTTTATAAAGCTGCCCTTTCTGCCTTCCTTTTCTATCACTTTGGTCATGCAATAATTGTTACATTATGTCTTGTGTGTTGCTTCTGCAAGACAGACTGTTGTTGGGAAAGAAGAATGGAATTGACGTGAACCTTTGGGAACTGAAATTTCAAAACTGCTGAAACAGACGTGCCTTTGCTGGGCACATCTCCTTCCAAATTGAGAATGGTCTGAATGTTATGTGTGTTGCTTGTAAGAATTAATTGGATATTAACACAAATCTCTGGCGCTCCCTAGGCTGGGGATGTGGATGGATGCAAAAAGAGTGGGCTCATCTCCCTGGGAGGAGGAGCGGAGGCAGGGCAGAGGAGGATATCACTTTGCAGGATATCATAGCCTGTGATTAGAGCAGGAGAAATGGTCTCTGAAGGGGTGGTACCAGTCTTCATAACAAAATTTGTGTGGTTATGGAGGAGGAGGTCAGGTGCCCCTGAAAGTAGGCTGATCCTAGTCCAAATCTGTGAGTCTGTGTCTTAGTTCTCTGTATATTTATTTCTTGTTTTGGTGTAGGATAAATGAGTCTTATCTACTTTGTTCCAGTTATAAGCTCTGCAGAGCTGCCCTTGGATGCTGATGTGCAAACTAGCAACCTGCTGATAACCTTCTTGAAGTACAGCTCCATTGTGATGCAGGACACAAAAGGTAGGTGAATTCTGTGGATGCAGCAAGCAGTGCTTCTGAAGTCAGGAGGGCCAAGAACATGCCTAGTGACTACAGAAATAAAGTGAATGGAGTCCCTTTAAAAGACTGAATATTTCACCTTTTGAAAAAAWTAAGTGATTTTTTATTGTGAGGTAAGACTTAAGAAACTCAGAGAGACCTGATGCTGGCAGGAGAGATGTCAGGTACAGAAAGAATGTAATAATAAATGATAATACCTAAWAACCAAGCCTGTCTGTATGCAGGTGTGAGCATATCTGATTCACATCTGTCAGAGAGGGGAAGTCTGAGACCAGAGAACTGTATTTTTAAGAGCACTTAACTACTGACACAGGGGGCAAAGCTCAGCATTAGAAGGAAATACTTCCTTTGTCCTTTAGCTCAATGGTTAAACTGTAATTATAAATAGGACAGCAGTAACTTAGAATGCACTGGCTGTAATTTGCTTGAGAAAGTATCTTTTTGTGTTGTGCTTTTTGTTTCTCCTCTTGTTCTGTGGGGGTTAATTTCAGCTTGCTAGAGTTGAAGTATTGCTTAATCTCCTGCTCAGGGTACCCAAGGGTGCTGTTTTGCCCAGTGGTTATATGGGCAAGACCAAAGTGTGAACATAACAAGTGATCTTTGCACCGTAATTCAGCCCATTACTGACTTCAGCTGTTAACTTAGATATGACAACAGGAATAGGAAGATATCTGCAGAGCTATGATAGATACATAGTCAATTATGGAACKTCATGAATGCTTAGCATTGAATAAGAGAGCAGGCAATTTCCTCTTACCTACTAGCTTCCAGTGAAATTGTATTTGGCTGTCATGCTTTTGTTCAGTAAGCAAGCTAGTTGAAGAAAAAGTAATAACTGAAGTTAGGACCAAAAGGAACTTCATGAAAATATCTAGTGCAGCCCTGCCTGATTTTGTCTCAGACAGTGCTAATTTTCTTCTTAATAATGGTGCTTTGGTTTTGGATTCAGTATCAGAGTTGTGTTCATAACACATTGATATTTTGTCTCKGGCTAGGTAGTGCTAACCCTAGTCAAGGACTTGTCAGTGTCCCGTGCTCAAAAAGCAAGGAGGGAGCATGGCCTGATAGGTGACCTGAAYTGGCCAAAGGGATATTCCACATCACAGAATGTCATGACCAGTGTATAATAAACTGTGGGAGTTAYCCAGGAGAGGCTGACTGCTGTTTGGGGATGGGGTGGGCAGCAGGCAGCGAGCAATTGTATTGTGAATTGTGTTGTGCATCWCTTGTTTCTCTTTGGTTCTGTTATCCTCTCTTGCTCTGCTGATGATTATTATGATTATCATAATTATGATGATGAGGTTTCAATTATTAAATTATTCTGCTCTCAACACGAGTGATTTACCTTTTCTTCCCAGTTCTTCTCCCCACTGTAGGAAGAGGAGAAGCATTGAGAGTGAGCAGCTGCCTGGTACTTAGTTCCTGTGTGGGGTTAAACTGTGACTCCTCAGAACCAAGGCAGAATCAGGTTTACCTGTATCTTTTCTCAGAGGTGTTGCTGCTAGGTTGGATGAAGACACTGTGATACTGGAGCATCATTTTCAGGCTGTCCATTCCAGCGTTTAACTATCCTTATTGTGAGAAAGCTTTGTGTGCTTCCTAAATTCTTTGCTGTGATTTAAATTAATTACTAGTTATCTTCTCCAAGATAGATATTGAAAATGGATTGTTTCTTTTTTCTTGTGTCATCCCTTACATATTTGAAGTCTGCTTTCATGTTTCGTCTTTTTTTGTCTTTTGAACTAAACCACATCAATCTTGGCTCAGTCATTTTAATAGATTGCACACATGGGGAGGGCTTACCAGCTCTCTAATCATTCTCATTTGCTTTTCTCAGGGTCTGTCTTGCTGATCCAAGTCTCTGATGGAACAATTCTATGTTTTTCAATTTAACTTCTGCACTTATTAGTCACTGTAATGTGGAAAATCTGCACAGGGCCTTGGAAACTGCCACACTGGATTAGTTTCAGATGGAGTGAACTCTGATAGAGGGGATTCCTTACTAAATAAGCCAGCAAGAGATGAGTTTATTATGAKACAGGAGTTGATATTTCCTTCTTTCTTTCTTTGGTTCTAGCTTGTATAAGGCTTGAAATTTGTGCAGCTGATAGACCTAATCTCTTTCCCACCATTGTAGTTTGTGGCAATGAGCTGCACTGATTGATCATTTTTAAAAGTGTGCCTTCCAAACCAATACTTACTAATTGTAGAGGGTACATTCCTGTCCTTGTATTTTGATTATAGATGGAGCACTGCCTAATTTATTTTTTTTACTGCGCAGGGAAGTGCTTGAGTCACAATCCCTGAGGGTATTTAAAAGACACATAGATGTGGCCATTAGGAACATGGTTGACTGTTGGATTGGCAGTGCTGGATTAATGACTGTACTCCATGA
Organism: Malurus melanocephalus; assembly: GCF_030028575.1. NCBI lineage: Eukaryota > Metazoa > Chordata > Aves > Passeriformes > Maluridae > Malurus > Malurus melanocephalus. The sequence goes on along the minus strand of NW_026623244.1, from coordinate 2,739,518 downwards.
TCTTAAAAGTCTTTTCTAACCTAAATGATTCTATGATTCTCTGTGACACCAATTTAGCAAGAAGAATGAATAATTCGAATTTACTCCATGTGTYTTGAGACAGTGGGAACAGTTAGAGGGGAAGCTGGTTTGTTCCACATCCAGGTCTAGACAGTTGTTTCGGTCCTGTCCCAGAGAGCATAATTTAATAGACTGTGTTTGCTAGATCCTTCTCTTGTTATCCTCTCTTGTGTCAGTCAGAGGCAGCTGCCTTGGGAGAAATAAAACCTCTGTGTCTTTTTCTCCCCTCTGTGAAATAGGGTTCATACTGATACACCTCCCTGTAGAAAGTGGTCTGCTTTAGTCCTTTAATGAAGGATGCTGTGAAGGCATGAAATGCGTTTGCAAGTAACTGCTTGCATAGCTGCCCCATAGCTCCCAAAAATGGTCTGATGTTCACAATGCATTGGCGTAAGGCAGTTTGTGGTGTGAAACAGGAGCCTTTACAGCATCCCCAGAGAGAGAGGTGGCAGCAGCACCTACAGAAATATACAGTGAGGCCTTACAGTAAGAAAATAACAAGACTCTTGTGTATAAGTGCTATTCTAGGCCATTTCTCCTGTTTGCCAGAGTACAAAACTTAAACATTTTAGCTGAGGTAAGGAGATAGGAGAGACTTTTAGTTCTCACATTCCAAAATTCTTCTTCATCTCTCTTGGTGCTGCAAGATGAAATCAGCACACTTCAGGGCACATCTTGTTAGTAAATATCTGTCCCTAAGCAGCATAGAAAAGAAAACAAGWGAGGTGTCAAACTAGACAGAACAGCTAGCTAAGCCCWTTCTATCTATTTTATAATTACCATATAMACACCAGCTAACAAAGTGTTCATARAAGTCACCTGTGAAGAAGGAATTCTGATGCTGTCTTCTGATTTATATGGAAGTGGGTCTGAATGTTTTAGATTTCCCTCTCCTTYGAGTTTGRCTCTAAGGCAGATGTCGGGGATGGCATGTTTAGTAGWCCTGTGCTTTGGAGGAGTGTTGGAAATCTCAGCAATGTGCAATTTGAAGCTTCCTCAGAATTTAGTTGCCAGTATATTGTTGGTTTTTGTTGGTTTGTTTTTGTGGGTTTGGGGGTGTGTGGTCCAAGTGCATAGTTTTTTAGAACAAAGACTTTAAAAAGTGCCTTCTACAGCCTGATCTTACCTGACCCTGCTTTGAGCAAGGGTTGAACCAGAGGTTTGTTCTATCCTACGTTATTCCTTGACTATATGTATCTTGGGGTTTTTTATATTCAAGGTTAAAATTAAGAGGTGTTTTAAATAATCAAAATAAAAATTGTGTGTTTCTGCCTTAGTCCCTCTCTATTTTGCTCCAGCTGTCATTCAGTACAAAAGCTGTTTGAAGTTCTGAGATGAATAAGAAGTTGTGGAACATGATCAGGGGGAAACTCTTGGCTTAAAATGCCAAGTCTTTGCAGACTCCCTYTCATGGTTTTGTGCAGAGCAAAGTAGGTCGTGTCTCTCAGTATTGGAGTTAAAACTTGGAACTTAGAGCATAATGTCAGCAGTCATTCTGCTACACAGTGCTGTGTCTCTGTGAAAGCTTTGCTGCTTGTTTCGTAACCTACAGCARAGGTGATGTTTTGCTTTCCACCTTGTCTAAGAGAGGGAACAGTGTGTCTCTGCTGAGGCAGAAAGACAGGTTTTAGAATATCTGTGGAAGTAAAACTGAATGAGACAGAAGCCCAGTGGATAGTTACACTGCTGTTAGAAGTTCAAATCTGAGCCTTTGCTCTTGGTGCAGTCTGGTGACAAGTGGGTGGGATTTAGTGGCCAGGCTGTAGGGTGAGTGCTTAATAARAGTAGACTAAGCTATCATGGAGGGAGTAGGACTGTGAAGAAACTCCAGGCTGGGCTTTTCTTTTGTTCCRACAGCTGTCTTGCTCTTCAGCCTTGCTAGGTTTGTGTGGCTCATGGAGGACTTGTTTTTTCTCCTTTGCAGATGAGCACCGGCTGCACAGTGGCAAGCTGTGCCTCATTATCCTGACATGCATAGCAGAGGTAGGTTTCTCGTGTGAAGCTGCTCAGCAGATGGTGTGTTACAGGGCTCTATCCCTCTGCCTCCTGAGGAGAGGAGCTGAATATCCACAGTGGAACTGAGTGCTGAGGTCCTCAGACACTTAATGCTCATTAATATACTTGATGCAGTAGTGTTAAAGTTGACTTGAAACTTGAAAATGGGATCATCATATTTGAGTTAGCTAGCTCCTGGCAATGAAGAGAGTGAACCTAAGCCTTTTTTCTTAGCTGTTAAGTGACCTTTTGGTGTGGCTTTTAGATGACTAATGTGCTAATGGCTTTCAGCTCTGTGCTGTTCATGGTAAACGTGGGCTGTGCCATATCCCTTCTGCCAAAGAAGGATGCAAGTCCAAAAGTAAGTCATGTGTTTGTAGGTCCCTGCAAGCAAGAAAAGTAGCAAATGTGGTAGTGGGATGAAAAAGCAGCATCACAGAGCTGTGTCAGCAATCCTGGCTGAATGTGGCCCTGTCTCATGGGGAGTGTGTRCTAATGGCTGACTGATGTCCTGAATGGTGGTTGTGTTTGCATGGCATTTACATTTTGCTTGCTTGCAAGTAAAGGCCTTTCATTATTATAGAATAAAAAGCATTGAGGTTGATAGCCAGTGTACRGATTCTGTAATAATGTTTCTTCAGGGTGCAGTCTGAAAACTAATCATCTACATTTCAAATTTTTCTAATTAAATGGTTTTGGCACTTGTTCTTCAGGTGGATGCATAGATAACACAAGATAAAAAATTCTGTTTCTACATAACAAGGGCTTTCTTTGGTTCTGGTATTAATGGGAAGCTATATTTATTACCTGTTCTGGCTGTGCATTATCTGGAAAAGCCTCTTTAATTTAGAGATGGTCTTGGAATTAGAATTGCCTGAGGGGTGGCACAGCTCATAAACCTATCTGCTAGTTCTGCAGTAGCTTCTGGCATCAAAATGCCAATTTAAACTTTATTCACACGGTCACAGGAACTGGTGTGCTGAGAACCACCTCATACACTGTRCACCTGGAGCACTTGTTAAACTTGTGACACCATGGTGTGTGCAGTCCAGAGTCTGAATAAGCAAAGGGGGACAGTTAAAGACTGAACTGCTGCTTGTTTTGTTGGCAAGCAGGGCCGAATTGGGACTGGGAGGCGTTTACTCTTGTGTGACTGGAACCATGGGTGGCACAAGAGGAAATGGACAGATGTTTTTTTAACTTTTTCTTGGGAGTTTTACACTGAAACACATGTGATCTGAAAGGCAGCTGTATGGTATTGGTCTTTTCATATCTTCTCCCTTATCTTGCCCTTTTCAATAGGATCAATATGCTAATGCTTTTCTTCATGATGACAACATGAATTTTCGTGTAAACCTACACAGAATGGTGAGTCTTTTCCTCCAGATTTTCTCTTTAGGATTCAAATACAGAGGATTTGAGTATGTATGAAAATTATATGTTGAAAACTGTGTTACGGATATCTAACCTAGATATACTGTCAGAAATGCAGTAGTTGGGGAATGATTTTGAAATTACTCTCAGAATGTCTCCYTTCTTCAAAGAACAAAGAGCTGCTTTCCCTGTCAGTGAGTTCAGAGGCCTGTGTAGCTGGGAAGAAGCTGTGGTATTACAAGGTCTCTGAGGAAATCAGTGGTAGAGAGAATTGCCCTAATCTTTAGCAAGCATTAGCCCTCATGTGATGTATAATAGCCAGCTGGAGTTACACTGAGTGCTCTTACATGGCTTATGCTTCATCCTGGGTGGAGTGAGTCACCTTCAGCAAGGAAAGTGGTTTTTTTCCAGAACTTTTTCCTATAAGTATCTGTGGAGGAATTGTTCTTACCTGGCTCATGAAGCTCTATGTAGGTACAAATAGCTTGAATGGTTATCCTAACTTGATGCATTCTGTCTTTGTGGTACTGGCAAGTTCCACCTCATCTGACAGCAAAGCGGCACTTGAAAGAGTCACTGTTCAAGAAAGAAACAAACAWCTTATTTTTTGGAGTCCATACTCCAAGAATGCTAGTCACTACCCCTTAACAARTTTGCTATTCAGGTAGCCTTTCTGGTCTGTTAAAATGAACACCAAAGCCATTGACTACTGCACACACTGTTAAGAAGGCCAGTCAGACTTCTGGGTCAGAAACAAATCAGTATGTTAACCAAGGGGGAAGAATCGGTGTGTGATGTGTTTTTGTCTTGTGGTCCCTTSCCTCAGTGTAACAGTGCCCTCCAGTTACACAGTAAGAAACAATCCCCCACTTACCAGCATGCTGGAATGCAGGCACAATTTTGCCCGTCATGGCTTGTAGGATTCATATATGTAAGATGGCAGTTGGAGAAAAAGACAAAGGGAGGCCTGTGCTGATGGTACTATTTGCTTGGAAAAGGCAGTAATACACAGGCTGTCACTTCAGGCTTCTGCTGACTTCTTTTCATCTTTGTGTTTTTGMAGCCAATGAGACATCGGAAGAAAGCAGCAGACAAGAACCTGCCCTGYCGCCCGCTGGTGTGTGCGGTGCTTGGTGAGTGTTGTCAGAGYRYGTGTGTGCTTGTGGCTCCTGAAGCATCTCTTGTGCCATGGAAATACGAGATCTGAGGATTAAATAGAGCGGTGGATGGACTTAAAAGAAGGACATTTACATRCTAAAGATGTTTCCAGCAATCCGTGCTCATATCCATACATGGCTGCCTCGCAGACAAATCCAAGATTGCAGTTCTGTAGCACAAAATCCTATATACATTTACAGAAAGTTTTGCAGAAGTTGCTTGGCCTATTTGACCTGGGTTCAGGGAGGGCAGTTGATTAATAAATTCATTGTTTAGGTGAGTGTGGTAACAGCAACAAGTACTTTGTAGATGATACGATGATGGCAAACCTGTGGAAAGTAYACGTATTTGTGAACGTGTTTGCTGGGCATTGAGCCTTTTCTGAGCAAAAAGCCAGCAGAAAGGTCAGTAGTTAGAATTGGTTTTGCCTGTGGATATGGAGGCGTAGTTGAAAGCTTTTCATGCAGCACATGATTAAGTTGTGACTCTCATTACTGGGGAGGCCAAAAGCATGTATGGGTTCAGAAATGGATGGAGCCTGGCTCCCTGAATGGCTCTTCAGCCTGATGGATGAAGCAGTCTTGGGCTTCAGCATTTTCAAATGTGTTTTCAAACTAAGACACAGTAGCTGCATGAAGAATCTTTCTAGACTTATCAGATCTCATGCACTCTTCACCTACACTGTTTTTAGTCACTCTTGAGTCACGCTGCTGGGCTGTTACTGCCCTAGGAGGTTACAGCTCACAATTATTCCCACTGGCATGAGACAAACATTTCATGCTGAAGTTGGGTTGGACAACCCACCCACCCCTTCAGTTATCATTTATTGCCTTCTCTCAATTGTATTTGTATACTCTTTGCTTCTTCCATTCACACTGCAAACCCTTAAATGTTAGACATATTCTCCTTTTTTTCCCCCCCAGAATTAGTCTTAAGCCAAAGCTTAGTCTATGTTGAGATCAGACTAATTTTAATTGTTTCAGAATTTGTTTTAGGAAAAATAGGTGTTATTTGCAATGTCTCTTTAAGTAGTGTCTAGGTTCTGCATTGTTTCTGGCAAGAACAATTTTCTAAAATATGCTTCTTAATGGAATTTTCCATTAGTGACGGCTTGAAATATGAGAGCAATTCTAAACATCAGAATTCATGGTATAGTCTCTATTTGACTAATAGTGGGGGAAAGCATATAGGGAAGCAGTGCCTCAAAGCAAATTACAGTATGTAMCCTCAGTTTCCAGTACTTTCTTTTCTAATTCTAGCAAATGTCTAATGCTGTTTAGAACAAACAAACAAAAAAGTGAAATTGCTTTCATCTAAGCAGGACTATTGTCTGGTAGAGATAGGTAGGTGGGACAGTTTGACTTCCTTGTAATCTACTTGGAGTTAACAGTAGCCAGCTCTATAGTTACTTTATCATTTTCTTTTCTGTCAGATTTGATGGTGGAATTCATTGTAACACACATGATGAAAGAATTTCCTATGGATCTGTATGTGTAAGTATCTGTGGGGTAACTCATTGTGATTTCTTTTGAAGTTTGAATTCAGGTGGAATCCTGCTCATAGAGCAATCTTCCAGCTGAAATAACACTTTGTGGCTGGTGGGGAMCAGGATGGCTTTTCATGAACTCTTCCAGTAACTTTTTCTACTTCAAAAATCCTCTGTGCACCAGAAAATTGAAAGCAATTCAATTTCAGACTGTTTTCCTAATCTACTTGATCTAACACAAAAAGCTTTTCAGTCTAAAAGAAGTTTCATAACATAGTCATTACAAMAATCCCCACTTCCCAGAAGATGAATCTTGGTCTAGAAACAGAAAAGACAGTTTTGAAAAAGCGAGGATGACTGGCATGAGGCCTGGAAGGCAGTGTGGGGAGGGAGGGAGGTTTAAGCCTGAAATAGCCTGCAAGGCAGCAAGGGGTAAAACTTAGTGATGGGCAAAAGGAGACAAGAGGACAGAGTTACTCAGGAGCACTCCATGTGTCCCGCAGGGGCCCCTCCAATGCTTTGTACTGCTTTAGCCTGGAGGGCAGAAGTAGGATTTAGACAGTTTGTTGGCTTTGCTTTGACTGTTTGTACAGTGCTGAATTTCCCCAAGGCGTGAACAGCACTATATTCTGTAGAAAAGATGAAGACACATAGGATGTTTTCCCTTAAGATAACTTTTCAACATGTTCTGATTTTGCCCAAATAACCTTGCAATTACAGTGCCTTTTCAAAGGTTGTACAGTTCAAGTGAGTTTGTGATTTTTTTTTTTTTTTTTTTTTAATGACAATTGCAGAACTATTTGTAGATGGGTGTAATGCTCTGGCATTTCACTAGGAAGGTGTGAAATGCTTGGACTCAGAAACAACTAGAAACCCCATAACACTAAAAATAATGAGCAGCAGCAACCATCAGTGGACATTTGTATCCATTCATTTTGGCATGTTTGTGCAGTTCTTTCGCTGTGCTCCTGTCTGAAACCATCCCATAGCAGACACAGATATTACAGACAAACTGGGTGTTCTGAATGCACAAGTGGTGTCATTTCTCTGCAGTACATTTAAAAGGTGACAATATGAAGCTGCTCAAGGCTGGGCATATTAATATTTAAAAAGGAAATCCATGTGCTTAGACTAAGGGTGCTTTTTGTCCGTTATGTGTGTTAYGAATCCTGAGCACAAAATGAAAAACAGAGACACCCCACCAGGATGGATAACTTCATAATTTGACTTACAGCCAAGCAGATACAGAGGTGAAAAGGTGCTGGGCATTATCCAGTACCAATTACATCAGAAATAGAAGGTTTCTCCCCCTGATMTGAAGACAGCTGTCTATCTAGCTGGTTTGCTTCCTTTTCTTGGTTAGATTTATGAGAATCTAATTTGAAATACAGCATTTAATGTCATGCTCAGTGATTATAAATAGTTTTACCTTTATTCCAAGTTAGTTTCAGTTCCTGCCTCATTGTGGTATTTTTGGGATTATCTACGGGTCTGAAAAGAATAATGTATACCTTCTGCGTATTTTTTCCTACAGCCTTATTTTTAAAGCCTTATCTTGAACTTTCTACCTCATTTTGAATAAATTCCATGCAAATTTTTAGGATTTGATTTCTCCTTGTTTATCTGATGTGCAGTGTCTTTCATCAGTGTCTTTTCAGAAAGATGGGGGTTTTAATGAGATAATATGTTTTTGAGAAATAGGTTTTTTTCATTTTTGTAGGAAAAATCCTTTCCTTCCTTCTATTATTTCTACATGTCAATAGCTGAAAATAGCTTGGCCCAACAAACTCAAATTTGTATATATTTTTTGTCTTGTCCTTAATGATAATGTTAGAGAATTTACTCATGGTACTGTATTTTTACTGTGGAGGTTATTTGTGAAGAATGTTTGTRCACCCATGAGTTTGTATGAACAGTAGATGCTATAGAGACAGGATTTGGAGACTTGACAAATGCACTAGCTGTATGTTGGGGGATTCCAGAGCTTGTATGTGTAGGGCATGATCATTCCAAAGCTCATACTTAAATTATTTTTTTAAGAAGACTGGAAAATTTGATAGAAATATCTTTTTTTGAATATAATTAAACCACACACCTCAGTCAAACTAAAAATRCTATAGTTTTTTTTGACTCATTTCCTTTTGCCTCACCATTCTCAGGGAAACTGAGAAGTCCTATTGTGCTCAGATTTTACAGTAACTTGCAGTATCTTATATATATGGAGCCTGCAAGTTAAAAAACTCATATTGTAGAGCTTATGAGGCCCTTGGATAAGTGTAGCAGAAAGTGAAAAGTATTTATGAAACAGCAAACATGCATTTGTGGTCAGTCCAATCCTGTTGAGCTTAAATTAGCATACAGACCACTTTCTTTCATTTTGTCAGATTGTATTTTTTATGGGTGTTTGTTCCATTTAGGAGGCCAAAGCCACAACTCCCATCCTCCTATGACAGTCTGTGACTTTGTCTGTTTCCCTGCTGCTGATTTTGAAGGCATTTCCAGGTTTGATGTAGAATTGCTGGAAAATGTGATGTTCTTAATCCTTTGCCCTCTCTTTTCCAGACGGTGCATTCAGATTGTGCACAAGCTGCTGTGCTACCAGAAGAAATGCAGAGTGAGGCTTCATTACACTTGGAGGGAGCTCTGGTCAGGTACTTGGCCTCTGCAGACACACTCAAGCAGGAAAAACGCAGAATGGTGGTTGTTTGGTGGCTGTGGCTGTTTGTTCCATTGCTACAGGGTTGAAAAGCAAGCAGTAGTTCTGTTAAAGCATCTTTATGTTGCTTCTTAGTGGCTACATGCAAATCTCCTCCTTTGGAAAGCCAGTTCATTATCATAATGGTAGYTAATTTACTTTCTTGTCTGTCCATGGTCACCATGGTATCCAAATGTCTTTGTTTTTCYGCTCCATTACCTGAGTCCCTCTTTACCTGATTGTAGAAGATGGAGTCATGTGTTATGGAATAGCATTTATCTTTTAGATATTTGTGAGTAGAAAGGAGGTAGGCTCTTGGGTAAAGGGAGATGGACCTTGCTTTTCCTTTTACTGTAAGACATGCACACAAATAGTGTGTGCAGCTCCTGAAGAGAGCAGCCTCAAAATGTCAGTGTGAGGGAAGAGAGGTTTTTAACTCTGACCTTTGAGTTGATGGTAGATAGTCCAGTTCGTGCCACATGCATCCTGAGATAGATAAATAAGTAKTATGGGGTTTGACATAATCTGGTGGACAGCTTTGTAGGACTCTTGTATGATGCAATCATTGTGTGGGAGGTCTGAGGAAGGGAGCAGCAGAACGGATGATGAGACCTAACCAGCATCTTTGGTGGATATCTATGTGCTTCAGTTCTTATCTAGCAAGCAGTGAAGTAGCTCAGCCAGGAAAGTACAGTTAATCCCCTTGCTGTTGTGGCTTAAACAAGAGCTTTATGAAAATTCAAGGGAACATTGGCCCTAATTGTGTATTCCTGGAGCTGTACTTGAGACCTRGGATCAGCGACTTGCCTGGTGTAATGCAATTCCTGTCAGAAATTTGAGAGAGGGTGGCTTTTAAAAGGGGCAGTGATGAGTGGTTTGTGAAGCTGTTCTCAATTGACACTGAGTACTTCCCTCAGTAGCTTTGTCCAGCGGAGATGTAGGTACAGGGAAAAGAACCGACAGCCTGAGTCATTTTCAGTTATTAAATTTTCACCTTGTGTGACATGTGGCCCATTCAGACTTCCTAAATTATTCCTGCAGAAGGTGAGGCGGGTGCCACTAATTAAAGGATTAGCAGTTCCTTTTCAGTTGTTTTTCTCAGAACAGAGCCCCTAGAGGCATGGYTGCAGTGTAGTGCCAGTTCAGGAGATGAGTGTGTACAATGTGGTTGTCTWGTGTGAATGGAAATTGCATCTGACAATGTGTGTGGTATCTTCTCAGCAGTTACAGTGAATCAGAGCCATTTCTCTTTGGCCAGACTGGCCTGGGACTTTTCTACACACTGGCAAAATGGAAATTTCAAATATAGTACCTTTTGCTTGAAGGTATTGTTCCACAGTTCAGGGAGCACATTCTTAGGSAWMKTTMAKKMMTKAAMKWTSCCTATTTTGGGAAAGAGAAAAAATAAAAATCCGCAATACACACCAAGATTTAGCATCTTGGGATATTCTTGTTAGCTGCCTCTGATTAGCTGGTGTTTGTACAGAGCTTTGGAAACGGGAAGTGTTAAGTACTGCACATGCTTTGAAAGCAAAACAGTAACATAAAAACACTTGGRTTGGTCAGGTTTCTGTGAAGGACCTGGAATGTCTGCACACCTGATGTAGCTGAAGAGCTCCATGCTTACTATAGGTTTCTGTGTATTTAAGGAGATTCTCTCGTGGGAGTAAACTACCGTAGAATATTTCAAAATTGTTTTATKTAAAAGGATGTTGAGATGAATAGAGAGATTCTTCYGTAGCTGCTAAGTGGTTTATACAGGCTGGAAAGCCATGAGTGGAATGGTACATACACCTGTAAAAGGGCGGGTCCTGGCTGCTCCAGGTGTGCTTCTAGAATGCTATACTGATGCAGAATAAATGCTAATTGCTAGCCCTGTCTTGAGATCTATTTCATAATTAACTCTTACCCTGTCAAGGTTGCTCTTTGATAAACCAGAATGCTGCTGCCTTTGGTGTGAAAGAATGGCTCTTTATGTGGTCTTGATCTATGTGGCAGACAAATCCAAACCAGAGCGCAAGACTTCTGAATTAATTTCTGTCCTTCATATTACCAATCAGGCTTTTATTTTGGATCGAAGAATTAGTTATCACTGCTGGATGAGCAGCTAAAAGGGAGCAGCTATTAACTATAAGGTCTGAGATACCAGGCTGTCCCATCAGGTGTGCTTTACAGAAGGTCTTCAAGCCCACACTTGTCTTCTGGAATGACAGACTATATGATGACTGAAGCAAGGCCCCTGTGGTGCAGCGGGGATAATAGCAATGGAAGCCCCCCAACAGAGCTGAGTGGAACAAAGAAGCTGAAGGRAATTTGTGTAAGGAAGTATTGAAAGAAAGGGGGAGAGTTCTACCTGGCAGATAAAAGGAGGAGAGCTTTTTCAGGCAGAAAATTGAGTGGGAGAAGAAGACAAAGAGAATACTGTGGGGTARGTAGTCCGTATAGGGTGTGGAGGAACCGAGATAAAGGTTGTAGGTGGAAGCAGTAGCAGTGTATGGAGCYTTCTGTTCACTTGCCAATTCTAATGTTAGCTAATCTCTAATTAAGGAAAGCCACTTGTGTGTCATCTGACGGATCGATGCCCTTCCTTTGTGGATGCTTTGTCTTCAGTATGGACGGCCAGCAGCACTTGGAGAAAGTTTCTGCATTTACTTTTTTTGATTTTAAATTGCAGTGATGGCAGAGAAAATTAGTGGGGCCAGGTGCTTTGGCATTTCTAAGGACACATAATCAGGCTGTTTATGCTGTAATACTTTATTCTTTTTTGGATATGCCACTGTTTGGCACATTGTTTCCATATGATCTTATTTCTGTTGAGCTTCCTTTTGCAACATCTGAGCTTAAAGAAGAGCAATATTGTTACAGAGTCTTTGGATATGATCCAGCCTTAGCTTCTCTATTAGAATAATTTTTTTCATATTAAGTCAAGGCACCAGGACCATGGCACTCAAAGCAGTATAAATCTCTAGCTGTGCTGACCAGATGACCAAGAATGTTTAGCTCACAGAGAAAGATGCAGTTATTTGAAAGATGGAAACAGGATTGACAGAAAGGAAAATCTGTGGGYGGCAAAAGTAGTGTGTAGAAGCTGGCTCTAGCTAAAAGCACTGTGAAAATAAACATCAGATCACTAGTGGAGCTAAATTCTGGAACATCTTAAAAAGAGGGCTGGCAAGTGAAAGCAGTTGTAATTTGATTAACCTATGAAAGTGATTGGCAAATGCGCAGTTACTGGTAGGTAGACCAGACATTSAGATCYAGAGATGTCTGTTGATCTTGGATCYTTTTTAATAGCTCTTTTYGTTAGTCTGTTCATTCAGTTCCATCTGTGGGTTGTGTGCATCTCTTCCCTTTGACTTCCATAGAAAACCTTCAGGTTTTTCACCACTGACAATGCACCGTTGCTGGTGACTGGCCTGGAAATTTGGCCAAGGTTAGAAACTTTTAARTGGATATGACTCCATTGATCTTTCAGCTTGCAGACTTCTTGAGCAACTGGCAATCTCCTGGACTGTTGTGCCAGGTATCTTACACATTTTAAACACTGATTAATTCAATGTCAAGTGTAAGGTACTTCATAGAGGCAGTTAGGAAACTCGGGAACAGCCAGTTCCCTGTTCTCAGAAACAGCTTGTTATGCCCAATGTTCTTGGGCTAGTTTGTACAGCACTCAAGTGATGGACAGTGCTATATATGTTGTTGTTGTTGTCAAGTGTGTGTAAGCTATGCCAGAAGAGTTTTCATGAGTCATTTAAGCTTTTGATATAAAAAGACCTCGTTTCTTCAACTCCTCCCACCTCAAAATTAGCAATGCTTGAGCAATTCTCTCTGAGCTTRGGGGGTGCAGGTAACTTCTTTGCAGTTGCTATGGTTTGCTTTAAGCAAAAGCTATGTTTAAAGAAACAGAAAAGCAATGCTAATACACACTTTTAATAGCAAGAGTAGAGCCTAAAAAAATCTGAAATATAATAGTAATAATGGTGAAATAGCTATTTATTGAGGCAATTGAATGCAAAGTAGGATTAAAAGTGAATATTGCCATTAGTAAGTATTGAAGATGAGTTTCCAAATTATTTTAACATAAGGCTGTAGTTYCTTATCTTGTAGCTTAGATAATTTGGTAGATGAAGAATGCGCTGTTACAATAGAAGTGCTTCAAATGTAGCACAATCAAGCATTTAATTTTTCTCCTTGTTAATTTTAGGCTTATCATACAGACTTTTACAATGCTACTAAGCAAAATACACTTTCCCCCCCCCCTGTTTGTACACTCTTCAGATCTTTTTGTCAGGTTCTGTATTTATAGCAAGGGTAGTATTGCATTCAAAATCTTTCTGGGTGAATACTAAAGATGTGAAAGGTTACTCTGTGGCAGATTTTAGAATGCAGAAACAATTTTTTATGGGGGAGAATCTCCCCCGACTTTCAGTGTATATGTAACACTGCCTTTATGCAGTGCATATTTAAAATRATATTGTTTAATCACTTTGCTTTATTATTTCTGTGACTGAAACGTTGATTAGTGAGTGTATTTGTTATCTGTGTCATTTCTGGTTCTACAACCGTTGATCAGGTCTGCTTCAGCCCTCTGATTTAYGTTGCTGAACAGACTGAAAGTCAGGTGATGTTGTGTCTTCCCTTCATCTCTAATCCTGCTGTCACTGTCACATTCTGCAGCAGCTACCTGGYGAGGGAAGCTTATCATCTTGCAGCTCTTGTGGAGGCAGGATTTATACACCGGTGTACCAGACAGTCTAGTTCACTGGCAAMGGTTCTGGTCATTAGATGCCGTGAGAGTTTGGAAGACCACAGAACTGCTTGGCCATTTAGCAGATGGCTTAGTTTCTCACACAAACTAAAGGCTTAGTAACATAACAGTAACTGTTATGTGCCATGGAACACATGCTGGGAGTTGCAGCCCTTAGGGGATCCTGTTTTCTTTACTCATAGGAATGCTGATGCTTGGGATATGAGGTACTCTGTTGGCACAAGCTGGGTTCAGGAATGTAACTGTTAATACTGTGATCTATTTCAGGGAATTCAGGAAAGGATTGAAATTAAAAGATGGTTTTATAAAATAATTTTTGTTTATAGCTGTGGTGTGTGTTGTGGGTTGATATTCATTGATTTATTTAATTCGTAGTCCTGGCAGCACTCTGTGTTACCCCAGTCCCATCTTACAAAGCTTGCTTAAAGGCAGAAAGATAAGAAGGTCAGAAGGAAGACTGCAAATGTCTGCTTGTAATATTCAGCTGTCATTCTCAACTGATGGGACAATTTTATGTTCACCTTTCCTTGTTACCTCCTTCAACCAGAGCCACGATATTTTCATGAGAGCATGCAGCTGTTTGGTGAAATGACCCGTTATTCAACTCTTTAAGAAGATGAAAAATGTAAGAAATGCAGAAACTCAACAGTTTTCTTGTGAAAGAGGATGTCCTAAATTCTCTGCATGGGTCATTTTTAGGAAGCATATGCTTTTACYTAATTCTGGTTTACCTTTACTTTATATTAACATATTTTAATACTGATGATAAAGAGTTTGACCCTGATAGTCAATGGACAGGAAAAGAATTATACGAGATTCGTGGCTGTTATTGATCACCTGGTGAGATCAGGATGGGAATTCTTCAACAGAGCCTTGCTCAGATGAGCACAAAGGGAATTCAGTCATTTGCATGGACTGAAGTCTGGCAACCTTTTGGTCATCCTGCCGCAGCTTGGCAGGTCTTATCCACATATGTTGCTCTGTCCTGTAAATCACATTTTAAAGCTAGCAAATACTGGAGAATTTGASTGTAAACCCCTTTGCACATCATAGTGACCTCGTGAAGATAGTGTGATAATTTCTTCTGGGAAATGGTCCCATTGATGATACAAGTGTTACAATCACTTGTTCACAGCTGTTTCTTTCTCTGCACGGAGGGGCTGCAGCGTTCAGAATACAGTGATTTATCCCTGCCTCCTTTTTGTTTTTGAGCAGTGGCACTTTTGGATTCCTTACCTTGTTGTCTTTCCTGTTCCCACACARTATTTCTGCACTTTCTCCAGATTCTCCGCCTTTTCTGTCTCAAAACCCCGGGCAAAAATGTGCAACCTTAACTCCCAAGACTACTATTAAACAGTGTGAACCTACACTGTCAGACAAAACAGAATTGAGCTCAATACCACCCTTTCCTGTACAAAGGGATGAAGCTTGTGGGTGTGTGCCTTTTATTTTTTTTATGTTCAAGAAAAAACAATATTGTTCATCTGAGCTTTAGCTGAGGTTGGAAAATATATGTTCTTGCCTATTGCTTGCTGGATTGCCATCCAGCAGCATTGCTCTGGTATCAGCAATCAGTATTTCCATTRAGCTTGCAATTTCACACAGTTGTCTCCATTTAGGTGGGAACAGTGAGTCCAGGGTTGGGGGCTATATAAGGAAAGCAAAGGGTTGGAAGTGAGGYAGCCTGCTTGACTGATCCTGGGAGCAATGGGGTATGCCAGCATGTGCTCCAGCCCTCTGGCAAACTGTTGATTCTCATTAGGAAAACAGCCTGCTTTCATGGATGTACCCTCGAGAGTGAGTCATGGGGAAAAGAGGGAACAGCTGTAGAGTGCTGGTGATGGGGAGCCTGCCAGTTGCCAGCTGCTTTTTGCCACAGAGCTGGGGTGGCTGGGAGGAGGAACTCGGCAGTGTCTGTGGCAGCAAGCAGGGAGGATGGAGGAGCATCCAGCCAGGTAATTGTTACAGCAGTGAGCAGGGTGCTCCCTCCTGATCAGAGCAGAGCAGAGGAGCTGGAGCATGTTGACTGGTGATGTTGACAGAGTTTTTATTGCTTCCTTTGCTCCCCTGAGAGGGGACTGCAGCATTGGTGCAACAGTCTTGTTTTCTAGTGCTGTGGCTGATTGACAGGAAGCTGCAAGTGYTGTCCCTGAGTAATTGGATCGCTTGTCCAAGGATGCTGGGATAGTTTGTGCCTCAGGGAGTTCTGGTGCATTAGTTT
>NW_026623244.1:2708646-2723426 GCF_030028575.1 Malurus melanocephalus | reverse complement strand
AGTTTGTAATAGCAATGTAACCATTTCTCGGACATGCTTCCTATTCCTACAACTCTATCTGGAAAATACCTCTGTTGTTCTTTCCTGTCAAACCCAATCTGTAGATGCTCATCTCCTGCTGAGTTTGTTTTGATCAGTGTTCTTCCGAGTGCCTGCCAATGCTAAATGTGTCCAGATTTGCACCCTTTTAATACTTGGGTCATCTTAGAATGTCATATTTGAGCCTTTTGCTTCCCTAATTCTGAATTGCCTTTCAGGTATAGCATTTTCTAGAGGTGATTAGTTTTTTCCGGGGTCTCTTTTCCTTGTAGCTGCACAGGGGTCTATATGGTTATCCTACTCCTTGTGATTTCCAGTCTGGAACAAGACTGGAAGTGGTTATGGTCCATGGTTATGGTATTGTCATGTTGTGAGAATCTGGGTTTTTTCACATTCTGTGCTGTAGTTTCCCTCACTTAAGGGAACCATGCTGAATTTTGAAATCTGGAAGAACATCTAAGATTTGGTCTGTTATTTTTCAACAGGAGTTTGACCATTCAGAGACAGAACACTAAGTGTAGGAGGACCTTTGATGTGGCCTGGTACAGCCAGGGCTCTTCCTTTTGCTCTCTTTATGCTYTCAGTGCTGTTGCAGATAGAATGATTCTGTTTTCTCTTGTATGTTGGAAAAACTGAAGCACAGACCAGTGCTGCTTCCTGAAGAATCTAATCCACTTCATTCTTAGTTGCAGCACTAAGCCCTACTAGGTCTGGCTTACCAGGTTCTACAGTGAGTAATGTGGACCTTGCCTTGAGAGTACACCCTKGTGAACAGGGTGGCTGTAGGAGGTCCAAGGAGGTTGCTGTGCTGCTGAAGCACTTGCAGGCAGAGGGCTTGTCTGCAGCATGGAAGTGTTGTCCAGATGTCATCATCAGCTGCCTTCTAGTGATATATGGGTGGGGAGCCTTCTAAGGGGGTTGTGATTTGAGACACTGAAAGGAGGACACTGAATATACTGTTGGTTCTGTGGTAACTTATAGAGGGAATAGGAAAATCACTGTTCTTCACAGTGTGACCTGGAAGTTGAAGGGTAGAAAATTGGAGAGATTTTGTAAAGCGCTAGATCCTGTTAGGGGATGTACTGCAGCTGAGGAGCCCTCACATCTCCCTCTCCCTTGYTCCTTTCTTGAGGGCCATTATATGCACCATTAGAAGATTTTTTGACTGTAAGTGTAGCAGATGCAGTGACCTCTATACTGTGCTCAACCCATCCAAGCTCTCATTGATGAGTGTCTCAGGGCTATTCTCTTCTGCTGCATTGTGCAATGACACATCAGAGCCTTCCAGACGTTCCTGGCAGAGTCTGTGCTACGTTCTGACTTGCCCCAGGGATGATAATACTACTTTTTCCCCCCTCTTTTCTCTTGGTCTACTTCCATGGTCCTGTTGCCTTACACRTGATTCAAACTGAGAATGCTGATACACTAAATAAAACAAACACTTTGTGTGAATCCCGATTCAGCTGGGGATGAATATACTTCTGTTTGAAACAAGGCTTACAGGGAGAGAAATCTGCTATGGGAATAGGAATAGGGGAAGGAGGGAGTGAAGGGCATTTGTAACAGGAATTACCTCCTTCCTGGTAGAGGAAAAGGAGAGAGGGTGGCTGCCCAGTCTTCTCACAGAGGATGCCTTGGGGGAGGGCAGCAAATAACYGAGCAGGAGTACTGCTGCTCCTTGGCAGACAGAGTAGCCACAGGAGCTGATAAGGGAAAATGTCTGTCTTCAAAAGCAGCCGTGCAGCGAAAGAGCTAAGAGGTTCTTTCACTGCAGTCATTTCAGTTTAAAAAGTAGGGAGGGTGTCTAAAAGCTGGTGATGTCATTCTTCATCCTTTCACTGTAATAATCCTTTGGAGAGAAAATTGCCTAAGAACCAACCTGCTTTATACCACWTTCATATACAGCCAATGAAATGGTTCTGTGGCCACTCAGCATTCTTGTCTACTTGGGTTTGAGGCTGTGAGCRCAGGTGTCCAAAGCTGTGTTCTTTTCTTGTTGATTTAAGAAGCATAGCCAGTGCACTCAGTTCAGGTCACTTACATGGAAATACTGGTGGCTGCTTGTTTAGTTACAGCCTCCTCCYTTTTTTGCTGAAGAAATTATAGTGACACAGTTGTATTGTGAAATTGTGGATGTTTCAAGACTCACTGCAGTGAGTGTATTGTGCCCTGCTAATGAATGCTGAAGACAGATGTCTTTAGGGAGGAAAAAAATTTCTAGAAGCTATTGCAAAAGTGGTCCTGTTTTCCAGTTAATATTGAAATAAATCTCATGCCCAAACCATCCATTGCTGTTAAATCCTGGAGCACAATTTGGGATAAGGTGGCTTAGCCCAAGCAAGGATCACATTGGTGTCTGCCTGTGCTGCTGAGAGACTGAACTGCTTCTCTGTTGGGAAAAAAAAAAAAAAACAAACCAGAGATAATTTTCTGGCTAGTGTGAGAGGGCAGCCTGCAGGTGGGGTGTGAGAGATGAACAGTTGATTGCAGCAGGGAAAAAGTGACACATCTGGTTTGGCTTCAGATTGCTCAGGAATAGTAGCAGTGCTCTGTTGGAGCTCAAGGGCAGAGGGGTGTTCAGACAGTTGGACTTTCCTCTAAAGGTTTATTTTGTGTGTGTAATTGTTGCTGAAGGGCACTAGGCATATAAAGCCAGATCTAAAAGTTGTTCTGGAAACTTCAGGGCATAGCTGTCCTCATTTTCAGTGCAGGGTCTGCCTTACAAACAAACTACAGAGACATGGCAAAGGGATTTAAAGATTCCACAGTGCTCCTGTTCCTTAGAGCCACTTGAGTAGAGGCTGCTGCAGAATGCGCTGGCGTGGAAAAAGATTGGTTGCTCTTTTAGCATCAATGTAGTGTATACCCCAKTTAGGAAAAGTGCAACTTTTTTAGGAAAGTGTGGTTTCCTAATAGCTGATAAATTTATCAGTGCAGGGCACATAGTGAATTGTAAACCTCTGATGGGTTAGTTCTGACCAGGCTCTGAGCCCAGCACCCCCTCTCCTTCCTAGTTCTTAGAGAAGGAACAACACAGATGGTTTTGAGTGGACTATGATGCAGTGCAATTCATGTATAAATTTCAAGCAGTGGTTATCTCTTGTGTTCTTTCTACCAGAAACAAAAAAAATAAATTAATCACAATGGCTGAAACAAATGTAGGGATAGGACAGAGCAAGTTTTCGTTCAAGTGTTGTCACCAATATAAAGCAGTACAAATGTTTCAGGGTGGTCTGTGAGAAGTACTGTAGTGGGCAATTGCAGAGTGCTTGTCCTTGTTCTTTGGAGAGTGCTTGTGCTCTGGACAGATACGCTCGTTCTTTTAAAAATAGTGTCTGCTCATCATGGGCAGCTTTCATGGTCACTGTGTTTGGATGTTCAGTGGTGGCTTCTCGTCATGCTGTGCCAGGACCTGCTGACAAAGGCTGTTCAGCAGGGCTCTGGTGGGAGAGCAAGAGGTAAAGGGATGAACAAGAGGCTTCTCACCACTTGTCGTAGGAAATCCAGAGCTCTGCTACTCTTCTTCCCGAAACCCAGGCTGCTGATCGTTGAACAGCAGCACCTGGTCATGAGCCTTGTGGACTTTCATGGCTGGAAAGGAGGTAAAGTCATGCTTGTAACTGTGAGATGGAGAAATGGCTGATGTGCTACTGTGACAGAGATGCAGGGCAGCTGTCTGCAGTCCAAAGCACTGACTGCGGGAGACTTCTTTGCTGTGGAGGTTTGGTTACCTTGACAACCTGTTTTTAGCTGGATCTTTGCTCAGGTGGAAAGCCTATCTGTACCTGCTACTTTGTTTTGAAACGTTTGTTATGCGGATAAATAACTGATGGGGTATTTCCAGAGCTGTGTTATTGTGGAATCCAGGCTCTGCTTTTGGTCMCAGGAGTTTGTCTCATGATGGGGTGATGATGGTAGGAAGAGTTATGTGGCTGGATTGAAAAGGTGTTAATGTATCTGCTTCATGAGGTGAGGTGCTGACATGGAAGGGAGAAATGCTATTGCTGATGGTTAAATCCTGGAATAGCTCTGAAAGATASATCATTTGCATCTATGGAGTTTGCAGAGAACTTTGTTCATTTCTGGTTTGCATCAGCCACCCTTTGGAAGATTAAACTGAAGTAGCTTCTGCCTRTCATGAGTAAATACCCATCTTTGGGGTGTAGACTTCCCTTTTGGTGAGCATATATAAGCTTTTGATACTCATGGTGAACTTTAGTATTGTAAAATAAAGGTTGCAGGACTGCAATCAGTTTTGTTTAATTCAAGATCTGACCAGAGCGTTCACATCTTTTTGTTGTAGGTTTTTTTGATTTTACCTTTTGTGAATACTTTGCAATCTTGAAGGGGATGGGTATCTAAATTCTGCCCTTATGTCATTCCTGTTCCTATGCTTTATCTCCTCCTCTTTCATAGCCTCTACCATTGGGCTGAGGTGAATTCATTTACTGTGGAGTTCTCCCAAATCAAAATTTATTTTCTTACAGGTTACTGGGCAGTGTGTGACACTTGTGTAATGGTTGGGGGAAAACTAGATTAACAAGTTTTGCTTGTGCCTGTAAGAAATTGGAGTAATGCCTGGTGTTGTTCTGTTAGATGAAGTTACCAATTAGTAGATAATTAAGAGCCTTGTTTAAAAAGTGTTTATAGGATTCC
Source organism: Malurus melanocephalus (assembly GCF_030028575.1). NCBI lineage: Eukaryota > Metazoa > Chordata > Aves > Passeriformes > Maluridae > Malurus > Malurus melanocephalus. Next base: position 2,718,731 of record NW_026623244.1, on the reverse strand, counting down.
AGCTTGACTTTGCAGGGCATCTGAGCTCAGATGTTTTAAGTCTTGAAATCTGTAGACTTCAGAGCAGAGAGTAAATKAAGAACCTCTTCTAGTCAGGCATCAGCTTTCACTCCTGAATAGCTATAATGCAGAAAAATCTAGTTTTCTGAAAATTTCAACAACTAGAAAAAAAAAGAACTTTACATTTTATTCAAGCACATTGAATGCAGTTGTTTATTGTAAAGTCTGTTTGATTAAAGCATTTTTAGCCAACCTTTTTGTTAATTACCACTGTTACTAACTGATACTGGGTGGTTATAGCAGGAGCTTTTGTTGTTTTATTATTCAAGACAAGTGTGAACCAGATCTGTAATCTTTACGGCACAGCCCCAGATAACTGACACAATAAAGTACTACATTTTTCTTTTTGCCAGTGCAGCAGCATTGACAAAGAGCTACAGAAAAGCTGTSCTGTGGGGGTTTTCTTACCTTTTTTTTTATTTTAACTGCATGTATCAACAAGAGTGACAGTTTGGGGCTGACTATGCATACATCATGTTGGTGATATATGAAGCAGAAATGAGACAGTTGGATTCTCCAACCCCAAAGCTCACTCCAGGATCTAGCAAATAGAAAAACCTCCGTGAACTGACTGAGCTAACAAGAGACTTATCTTGAACCTGAGTAGATTTGATTGGGAAGTCAGTGAGGGAGAATAAATGTGGGAAGGTAAGATAGCTGTCACTTACCTGTTCAGCAGAGTAATTTAGCAAACCCTACATGTAAATTGATATATTTCTGAGGTGAATAGCTGGCATTTAGGTTAGATTGCACTAGATAATGTTCTTGTATCTGTATTTAAGTGACTTGTTGAGAATAGCTTTGCTTTTAGTAGTATTTAAAAAAWTTTACGGTATTTAAAAAGTACATAAATACTTACTGTTTTCTCCCAGCTTTGATCAATTTGTTGAAGTTCCTGATGTCCAATGAGACTGTGTTGCTGGCCAAGCACAACATCTTCACTCTTGCTCTTATGGTGAGTACACACAAAATCCTCTTATTTTTAACAACTTAACTGTGAATGAATCTTAGGAAAAAATTATAATCCTGAAAGGATTTCAGAAAGAATTTCTGGCATGTTAAGGAGATATGAGAGTGAGACAACGAAACCAAAGAATATCATTGTGGTTGGTTTGAAATAAAGGTATTTGAAAGGAGCTGTGCTTGGACTTGCTATAGGGTCTGCTCATTGAAACAAAGAAGTTGGTGTGAGGAAAGCCCTTTTTTTTCCAGATTTGATAATTTTTTTTTTTGTTTTGTGGCCCTTTGTATGTAAAATAGAAGCGTGTTTTTCTGGCCCTAGATACTTCATTACTATCTGCTGTAACTGCAAGCTATTTCTTTGAAGGTTCTGGACATAGTTTGTGTTGTTTCTGTTGCAGAATAGATTTGGGATAAATATTCCTGTTGCAACTTCTTTTCAATTGTATAGGTTGTGAACCTGTTCAACATGTTCATCACTTACGGAGACACCTTTCTGCCCACTCCCAGCAGCTATGATGAGYTGTATTATGAAATCATTCGGATGCACCAGAATTTTGACAACCTTTATTCTATGGGTGAGTACCTCCTGACTCGTCAGGGCTGCTGCTGCCTGGAAGTGAGGGTGGTGGAAGAGGGATGTTTGTGTCAGGTGTTTCCTGTCTGCCTGCTATGAATGTGTGCCATGCTGGATGAACATGTTTTGAGTGCTCAGGCATATTGGTAAAGTAAGAATTGAGAGAAGGATAAATTTGTTAAAAGGAGAATTTTTTTCAGTGAGAAAAAATACGAACAGACTCCTTTTCCCTCTCTGTTACTTAATGGTGGAAATACAAATTGGCTCTCACAATCGAGTGTGTGGTATTTCATGCATTTTTGTGTTGTTTTCCTCTATTACATTCGACACTTTCAAGTTAAAAGGCAAATACGTGCTRCAGTGCCACCCAGCATAGAGAAACATTGAATGCAAATAAGAATTTGGAAAAGAATTTGAGAAACCTATAGCAAGAAGCTTGCTGTGCTAGACAAATCACATCTACTACACTCATTGCCAAAGCAACCAAGAAAACAGCCCTCACAAACCTGCTTTCAGTGACAAGTGAATCACTGGACTGAAGAATGTGCCCACTGGCAAAACAGGGAGAAGCTGCCACCCTTCAGCGAGWGAGGGAAGGGAGCCAAGTGACACCCAGCAGGGAAAAGAGGAACAAAGAAGAGCAAGGAATGCATGGAGGCACAATCAGGCACTGTTAAAAACAGGAGCCTGCAGCCCAGGGTAGCTGCAGCACCACTGGTGTGTGGTGTACTGGAAGCTGTGAAGAAAACAATACAGCTCTGTTCTTTGCTTGCTTTATTCCAGAAAGACCTTTCTTTCCTTCACCCTCTGCTCCCTTCTCAGCRTGATCACCCAATGAACAACAGGAGCCAGTATGAGCATATAAGGAGAGTTAAAGGACCGACAGTTTGCCACAGCTCTTTTGACATGGGAGAGAGCCATCCTTACCTAAACAGAATTAGCTGACTACCCCCATAACTGCAAGCAGAAACAAACTGCCAAACAAACTTTTGTATAAATTTCCCAGAGTTTTCAACCATTACATAAGGGATCACTTGGTCATTTTGTGCCCTCTAAGTGCGTAAGATTTTTTGCCAACCCATTTTCTACTCCCAAGAGTTGCAGCTAGTAAGACGAGGTGCTTTTACTAGCTAATAGTTTTTCCAAACCCATCCCCTGTGGAAGCTGAAGGTAAGTGGAATAGAAGAAAAAGGCACTCAAATACTTCCTCAGCTGGGTTGCAAAGGGCACACCTCACCTGCTGAAACAATTCGTCACATGAATGTTTGCCATCCTGCTATGTGGAGTAAACCCCATTGAATTACTCTTGCAGATGTCTGAACTGAAACCCTCTCTATATATATTACTTTGGATATTCAAATACAGTACCTACTGTTTGACAAAATAATGTTACTCAGAGCTGACAATTTTTTTTCTGAAGATGACATGTAATGGTTGAATAGAAAGTGAGAAGGTTGCACAGTCTCAAGCTGATGAAAGCCTCCAGGTGTCCCGAAAGCTTCTCTTTGCTTGTCTGCCCATCTCTGAGACTACAGTGACCCTTCTCTCCCCTAGCCTTGGGCTATTTGTTAGCACAGATGCCAAAACTACTCTGTTCTTTAGCTTTTCTGTTAATGTGGTTGAAACTTTGCATGCTGGGAGTGGAGGTGAAATCTTATTGGGTTTTTTCCTCTTTTTCTGAAACAGAACTTTATCCGCATCTGCAGGACTGAAAGCTTCTGTCCTGCAATTATAGGCCTAAGTGTGTGGCCACTGTGCTTATGCATTCATTTGTAGCATCTGTGTTTTGGATGATCCTGAATTTGGATGGTGAGCTGTTCCTTCACTTCTAAATTGAGGGTGAACCTTTCTTGTGGAATCTAACCTCCAGAAAACCCTGTATGTACAAATTCATAGAAAATTCCCTTTGTTCAGGCAATATGGAAATTAATCAAGACATCTGCTAGAGGATCTGTTMTTGTTTTGATGCTTACCAAGAGATGTACAGGTAACAGCCACCATAAAAACACTGCATTTTTGACCTAAATAAATATTTTTGGTACTCTGGCAGAAAAGAATTGGATTCCCTAGAAGTTYTTCCTGTTGCAGAATGTTTTCAGCTCTGCTCTTAAGTCTGTCAGAGACCATCTGTGCAAGAGAACACCACCCTTCTTCCTACACACAATGTTTTTCCTTAGACTGGTGTGTAATTTCTTTCTGCAACTCTTGATAAATGGGCATGTAAAGAATTCATCATTGCTGGAGAGGATTTAAACTGCATATGTTGTCCAGTTCAGATGGAACCTTGCATAAGCAGGCACTGGAGGAGAACAGCTGTGTCTGGAATAAAGGCTATTCTAGACTTGGGACGCTGCCCTGTTTCTGGGGAAAATGAACTGTGTATGTCATAATGAAAGCAGTTAAAAGGACCCAGGTTCTTCTGTCCTCTCTGCCTCTGAGTCATTATTCTGTTCTGCTCACCCCCTTCCATGTTTTTAGATGGGCTTTGAAGGGAACTTGTGCCCTGGATCACAGATCATCTCAAAAATGATCTTTGTTTTGATGTTATTCCTGGAATGCCAAAAGCAGATTTTATTTTTTCCTGGTTTTGAATTATGAAATTGGCAGTTCTGTTCCAGCACTGTTAACTGTCTTTTCCTTTCAGTTCTAAGGCTGTCTACCAATGCTGGGCAATGGAAAGAGCCTGCAAGCAAGGTGACCCATGCATTAGTCAATATTAGGTAAGGAGTACAAGTTAATTACTCTTTTAAAGATTCTTATTTCCTATGTGGCTATATTTTTTATCATGATGCTTTCACATTTGTTTTAACGAATTTTGTTTTGAATTTCTTCTAAATTGTTGCTCTGAACAGGGCCCACAAGGATAAAGGAAGGATCACCAGGATTTTATTGCCCTCTAATAATTGTCTCATTCCTTCTGTAGACTGAGTGCTTTCAAAGCATGACACAAACTGTAATGAATTAATCCTCACATCATTCTTGGGAGAAGTTATACAGTAGAGAATGATGCAGTGCTGGCACAGCAATTGTGAACCTGATGGATTTCTGTTCCGTGATTCTATTGCAATTCYACAAAGCTATGAAGGGAACTGTAAGCCTGCTGTAATAAGCAGATTCAAGGCCTCTTAACATTGCAAGATTTTTGTGTGTGTTTAGAACTGATTATTTAAGGACATTTCAATGTTCTCTTAAACCTCTTCTTCCTGTTCAAGGGCAGAAGGGGAGAAATTGTGCTTTACTTGTAAGGCTAAGGACTGTAAATCTAGGTATTCTTTCACAGTGGCAATAATTAATTTTTCTGCCACCTTAAGCAGCTGCTGCTGACCAAATTGGGTACTGGGCAAGAGGATCGTGGATCTGATTGATTGGAAAATGAAGGAGTGTTGAAAGGGAAAATGAACTGCTTAGCTCTGGCTTGTAAACAAACCATAAAAGATAAAAGTATTTATACTAAAAAAAAAAATCTATCACTTTCCTGGTCACCCCAGAGAATTGGTGTCTGTGCAATGCCCAATAGCTCAGTACTGTTGCATTGCTAGTACTTGTTATTTTCCTCACTACAAAAGGYGCTGTATGACAAACTCTCTAAAGGCATCTTTCAAGTGAATATGTGTCTTATGTGTCTRTGAACTGCCTTAAAAGTTCCCTTAATAAGTCTGTAAGCTTGATAACATCATGTATGATTCTAGATTTATTTTGCTGCTATCCTTATTTTTGWTCTTTTTTTTTAAACAAATGTGAGTGAACACTTGTGGGTAGATAATGCACTTGGAGTGTAGCAGGAGGACAGGTAGCTGTTAACTGATGTCACTTAATGTGACACAGTGTCTGCCGTGGGAATGCTCCCAATACTCAAGGAGAAAAATCTAAACTGGGAACAGAGAAAAGTGATCACAGAGGGTTTGTGCTCTCCTCTGGTTTGTGAAACCAAGACTTTGCATGGGCTTATTTCCTGTTGGCTTCAAAACTACTTCTGTGAAGATCAGCATGGAATTGAGAAAAGATGGAACCAAAAAACTGGCACCATGATACCCCTCCAAGGACAGCCTGTGTCAGACGTGTTCAGAATGTGGTGATGGCTAGAATCAGTGAAACCTCTATTTCTGTTTCTCTTCTGGATTTCTGGTAGCTTTCCCCTGCTCCACCCCATTGCTCACCTGTGTTGAAATTTCATGAATGGCTGCTTTTCATTTGGTGAAATTAGAAAAGGTCTAAATTACAGATGATTCAAGGCCTTGAGAGGGATTAAAATTCTGAGAAGTTAGTCTGTTTGATTTATCCCATTTCCTCGCTCTCAAAAAAAAGGAGGGAAGGGAAGAATTTTGTCTTCTGTTTTGTTTTCTTCTAATGGTAAAAATACTACATTTTAAGTAGCTGAATAGATTTCAGAGCAGCCAGGGAAAAGCAAGGGTAATGTTGTTGTGTGAATATGTTCGCCAGTGTGTTGTTTCAAAGTGGTGACTGGGACCTGCCTTAAGWGCCCCATTATCTGGGTTTCCTGTTTGTTTGTGCCCCTTCAGTTTTCCTTTCGACTGGTCTTAGCATATTGTGTCTTATTTGGATGCTTTTGCCTTGAAGTGAAGGAATTTAGAGAAACCCACACTGGATTTTTCCCTCATCTTGCTCCATCATTCTGGAAAGTTTTTATGAGCAGTGATTACCTGCATTTTGCTGTGACTGTGAAGTGCAAAGTCATGCTTTGCTTTAAATCTTCGTCTCATTACCCAAGCTATTTAAAAATAAATAAACATTGCAATTTCCTTATCCTGGGCCTTTTARTGGGTTTTATAAATGTAAAAGCATCAGCCTGTGCATGCATTCAGTGGGCTTTAACAAGTGTCTTAAATCCTAGTGTACAATTTTATGTGTATTTCTGCCGAGAGAGGAATGGTGAATTGTTTGCAATTTTCAAAGCTGCAATGCATTTGKGTTACAGGAGTAGCTGTTGAGGAGACACCAAAACAGTCCTGCCTTTACCCCACAGTGCTGGACTGATGAGCTCAGCTGATTAATTGCTTTAATGGAGAGTCAGGATGAGTAATACCTAGAGAATGTTTGACATGTTCTTCTTTAAACTCAGCCACAGAGAGAGATCCTGCTTTGTGTAGCCTATTATGGTATGAACAGTACCTTTTAGTTGGACTAAAAGTTCTCCACAAGACAGTCTGAGTTTTGTTGTTGCTGATTATTTGATTTTTCTTGTCCTTACTCCAGAGAAAAAAGCAGTCATGAATATTCTTTTTGAGTATTGAGAGATAGAGAGGCTATTCCTGCCTTCTCTCCTTTCTACAGATAATTCATAATTTCTGTCCAACCCAAAGAAAACGAAAAATTGAAGTAGAAAGAATAATAATATCCTTATCTGTCTGAAGATCTTACATACCAAAACGGAWTGAGTGATTCTGATTGCTGTCCTATCTCTTAATAGTCATTACAATTTCTGTCTGTGGATTTGTCTCTGTGGTTTTCATAAATAATTGAGATGTGATAGACTCAAAGATACAGCTGCAGCATTGATGGGGCTGAAATGGGAATGTGCAGCAGTTGGTGGTTTGAAAACTCACCTTCTCACCTAGGAGGAAATAAACACATTTGGAGACAAGGTTTTTGTTTTTTTTTTAAACTAATGAGCCTCTTCAAGATAACATTGTGCAGGTTTGCATTTAATGAGAATTTTATTAGCGCAGAGTTCAAGGGGCATCTTCTGATTGCCAATTCAGAGAGAAAGGTGGCAGCTGAATCCCTGTATTCTTTTAACAGACTTTCTCCTGATCAGGATTTCTCCAAGGTGAATAAATAGATTAACTCAATGATTAATAGACTGAATCTCTGCATTGTCTGAAATTCAGCTGCATGGTAATTTTTAAAGTAATTTTATTTTTCTCACTGAARCACTTTTAATAAGCAGAGAGTAAGTTTGTAGCATGGAACTAGGTGATAGAATTTTTTTAAGGCGCTTTCTGTGCTGTTGTAGCTGCAATTCTCGCTTGAGTGCTTTCATTACTCTTCCATCTTGCAGCTTCTTTGGTTCCACTCGAACCGCCCTGTGTGATGCTCTTTCCTTGTGCAGAAGGTGCTGTCTCTCCCAGGGCTGCTTTTGGGGTTGTAAAGGAGAGGCTGGGAATTTGGGAGGAGCACCTAGAGCATTGCATGGATGTATATAAAATGGTTATGCTTGCTGCCARTCTACACAGGAACATTGAAGGAATGTTTGCAGTTTTACTTAGGCCAAACCGGGCTGTGCTTGTTTGTGTAGGACACTTGGCATCCTGGCCCTGAAGCTTCTGATAAATAGCCAGCACTCACAGAACTGCCCTTTCTGAAAACCTTGACAGAGGAGGCAGCTCTCTCCAGATATTTGTTAGAAAGGGGGTGGGTTTGGTCAGTCCACTAAGTACCTTCAGSATTGTTCAACCAGACTGCAAGGAATTTAGCATCTGCTTAAGGGGAGAGGAGACCAAAATGCTGCTGATCTAGTCATGCTTTTGTGCAGGGTGTGTGAAAGTGGACCTGCTGATAGAGAAATGCATCTGCATGGAGTTTTGGAATTATGTGCATGGATTACAGTCAGCTGAGACTGTTTACAAACTATGTATTTATATATTTACACACACACACACACTTCCTTCCTTCCTTCTTTGTGCAGACATAATGAACACATACACACACAAACACACACACATTTCTTGACAGTGTGAATGAGAATGAAAAAGAGAGGGCAAGCTTAAAGCCTGTTTACTAAGAGAAATGGTAAGAAAATCTATGTGCAAATATATAAAATGTAGATGTCTCTKTACACATTATAGGTATATCATAAAYCCATATGAATATCTGTGTGTATATAAATACACGTAAGACATACACACATGTATACRCTTATATAATATAGTTTACATGTAGAACACACACACAAACGTGTTGCCTTTGACAAGGGGCTTGTTAAAGCTATAATCTCCCAGCTGAAAATACCAAGCACCTGCTTTTTTCCAGCTTCTCCAAAATGAACCACAAATGTGGGCTGAGGATACTCAATACTGTTGTGCTGGGTGGCACCCTGGGACTGTAGGACCMTGTGGAGCTGCTCATGGCCAGCCAGTGCAGAGCAGTAGAGGGTGCTCAGGCATGCAGGTTACAGCCCACAGTGGTCTGGAGTTCATTCCCTGCAATTCCTAAAACCACCTGTGAGGACTACRCTGATGGAATAACAACTTCATTGAATTGTTCACTGAGGTGTATTTAATGGTAATGACCTCTGACATGCTGTCACTGCTAATCAGCCTGACTGAGCTCAGATCACAGGATAGTACAAGACAGTCAACAATTATTTTTTTAATAAGAAGAAAGCAACAGAGCCCCAAGAGAAACTCAGAAATATATTTTATTGGTACTTTTAAATCATAACACAAGCTTGGTAAGATTATGGATCAAATTCTTACTAAAATGCTGTAAGAAAACTTCAGATTTATGCATCCATGCTATTTGAAGAATTAGTTCATTGCAGTTTTCAGGTGGTAGCGTGAAAAAATTCTGATACTGAAAAACTGAAAGCAGATTCTAGGTGAGGATTCTGGCTCTATTCTGGTTATTTTTAGTGAGCTGCGGTCACTCCTAACTGAAGCAGCAAAAACAGACCATTCTGTTCATTTCATGTGTTCCATGTTGCATGTTTTTCTGATTGCATAGGGACTCTGGCACAGCAGAACAGTTCCTGAAATGCCACAGTGGTTGTAACAGAGTTACAGTGGATACTCAGAGTTCACCTGCTACCACTGATTGTTTTTCACTTGACCTTGCAGTAYTGTGGCAGGGAAAGTTCCTTTGCTAGCAACAACAGATCTTGATGTGAACAGATTCTGGCATTAGCTGGCACCTCAACAAAGGAAGCAGGTGGATTGAAAGGGAGAGACCTTATGACCAGCAACATATCAACAGAAGAATCAAAAGGGAAGGAAAGCAGCACTCCTATCTTGGGTTGCAATGCTTTGTTTTCTCACAGCAGTCTAACCTGTTTCAATTATTTTTATTAGCGTTTAAGGCTTTCATCTAGTCGTGTAACTTCTACGCCTCGTTTCTTGTACATTATCTGATTTCTTCTTGAGACAGCAGTGTTAGTTTTCTGTTACTGCTCTTTATTTACTAGCTGATTCATCTTGGTGTGTTTCTTTTACAGAGCCATAGCCAATTTCATTCTGCTATAATTTTCTTTCATTCTTTCTCATTCATGCAGTGGCTTAATTAAATGTTGTCTCTGCCACTGGCCCAAATCCAGAGAGCAAATCTGTTGGTTGACTGGTGTTGTATGGGCCAGTTCCACAAACACAGCAGCATCGTTCAGCAAGTCAGGTACATCCCAGGTCACCTTCCTTTTTTCTGCCAGTTACTTCCATTTTAGTCATGGCTTCCTGGGAAGGGATTCTGACAATGTCAAGCCTGTTTTCTCTTTAATGAACTTTTTTTCTGGTAGGTTTTTGGAAGGATTGATTTTCTT
>NW_026623244.1:2640453-2708586 GCF_030028575.1 Malurus melanocephalus | reverse complement strand
TTTTGATGACTTAAGGTTTCTGGAGCTGATGCTGATTTTAAGCAAAGCTGTTTGTATGGCAAACAAATACCTCTGAGATAGTATAGCCATAGCTTGCTTTCTTCAATGCACTTGGGTATCATTCTGCAGAGATCACTTTTGCTCTAAAATTTCATCCTTAAATTAAACAAGGCTTTTTAGATTGGTGTGGGGAGGATCTTGAGGTGATTTATTCCTAGGATGGCAGCCTCACTTAACTGGCTTTCTTAGCTTATTCCAGTGTCTGCAATTGTATCAGCTTCTTTCATCTCCTTTCCTTATGTCTCAAAGATGACAGGCTGGCCTTCAAGAGGGAACTGACAGCAGGATCCACTTGTGTACTTCAGCTGCTGTGTGAGTTTGCTGTGGAGGTGAGGCTTCTGTGCAAGGGAGGATTGTTTGCTGGGTGGAAAGGAAATTCCCCTGAAGCACAGCCTGTTCAGAGGTTCTGCAGGTTTCTTAGTTAATGTGATTCTCATAAGGTGAACATCTCACTACAGCCTGCCCACCTCTGAGCTTTTGTCCTCCTGGATATTTTATTGGAAACATTTCTTCCTTGAGATCTGAAAGTTTTGGAAGGTTCAGCAGGATCTCTAGGCTACTTAGCAATGTTYGCTGAAAAATGTTGCCTMCATTACTGATATATTAGAACCCAGWTTTTATTTGCTWTGTGTCAAATACAAGTGCTCTGTGAAYAGGGAATTCCTGTCAGCAGATCTCTGCTGGACTCATGGGTGCAGACTGTAGGCTTACAAGGTGGAGTAAATTAAGCTGCTAGCAATTTTTATTTTTTTGAAAGCTGGGTATGCAGCCTTGCAAGTATAATGTTGGCACATAATTTCAGCTTTTGTGCTGATGAATTTGGGGTGTGAAACTTTGGGAAAACAGACAGTAGAGGAGAGAAGTCAGAGACTTCCCAGTTGGGGTCTCCTGTTTGATTTATGTGAGTGACTGTGCACTGTCTGGTCTGAAGAAGTGTGGCAGCAGGCAAGATTTTTTTTTTGTTTTRCTTGCCAAATACCTTTCTCTGTAGAAACATAAAAGTAGTGGAGAATGTATGTCAGCATGGGGAGTACTTCTGGTTTATTTCAGAAGTGGATATAATATTTATTGGTTAGAAGTTATTTTTTGGTCTGTTTGCAGATTTTTTGGTCCTGAATCCCATTGCTGGACACACTCAAGTTATGTCTGAGCTCAGTAATGCATTAAAGCATGTGCTGCAAAGCTGGGGTGCAGATTTGTAAACATCTTGGGTTTTTTGTTGAAGCTCAAAATCCAGAGAGCACTGCTGTTTCTCACTCTGAATTGTTGGATTGTTTCCTCCTGTTTATGAGAACAATCTTAATTATTTCTCTGGTACTGTGACTGGCRTGAGTTCAGTTCCTAATTGATAGATTTCAACCTTACAGTCAATGTCTTTGTTGGTAGCTCTGTTGCAGCCAGGGAGCAACCAGATTCTCTTGGCCCCAAGAACTGGCTCTACTGGAACATGATTGAAGCACAGTTTGAAGCAGCTGTTTATAGCTTGTTGAAACTTTGTCCATGCTGGTTTTGTTCTTTGGGTAAATATAGGGGACTCTGATCTCTGCTGGTCTCAAATCTAGCTTTCAAGACTCGCTTTAGTGGAGAAAGAACATTAAGCAACTTTCTTCATAACCCAAACAATGTAAAAATCATTSTGAGCTTAAATAACACCTTTTTCCCTTGAAAAGTGATGTAGTATAATGCTGTTTTGCTCTTTCTGTTTAAAAGAAATCTGTTGCTCACAGCAGCAGCCAGAATTATTACTCCCTCTGAAAGTCTGGATTGTGGGATGTGTACTTAAAAAAAAGCTTTTCAAAAGCCAGTAACGTGTATGTCATATTATCTTATACTAGTGGGGGGCCTGAAATTTGGGTTTGTGCTACAGAATGTAAATGCCCTTTTCTCTTAATTCTTCCTTTAGGACTAAACTGACAAARTATCCACTCATTAAATACATCTGCTCATTAAGGTAATGAAGTATCTACCTTATCTTGAACTGAAAGCAAGGATAATGCATTATTAGCATGACTGCAGAWCTGCAGTCTGTTTGTTTTTTTCTGGTGCAGTCCAGATTGCACCAGAATCTGGAGCTTAACTTCCTGGGAACTGTGAGAGGAAGACACCTTGTTTGTAAGACTTCGTTCATTAAAAGAAGCACCCATTCTAGCTTTCAAAGTTAAGGTGCCTGGGTTTTTAGGAGTCTAGCCATGAAGGCAGAGAAGGTTGTCTCACCCTACCAGCACAGGGGCTAACTTTACAACTCCTGGTAAATACCAGCTGGCTGCTTGGAGARGAAAAACAGGGCTTGAGTGAGTGTGATTTTCTTTTTTCTTCCCACTTCCAAAATGTGAAATCTATGGGCTCTAATGTCTCTTAACTCTAGATAGAAACACTGAACTACATCAGCGTTTCTGGTGGCCTGAATGAAATTGACTGCTTGGGAATCCCAGAACACAACCTTTTATTACTACTCTATGTAGTCTTCAAATTTATTTTCTAACCCTTGCAGCAAGAAGAAAATTCAGAAAATGATGGCATAATGCTCAAACAGTAGCAATTTCTCCCTTAGGTCAGACTTCTGTTGCATGCTTCAAGGGGTGCCGACTGAAGGCTTAGCAGTCAGAAATGCCCATGTGCTTGGTGCTTCTCAGCAGTCAAACCCAACCAGGTTAAGGTAACAGAGATCTCATGAAAAATTGTTCTGTTACCAGATTCTGATATCTCATGCTGGTAAGGGTTTAGTTAAAGGATTTTCCTCTGGCAGAACTGCCCCAAATGTGCTTCCTCAGCCTGTGTTGTGCTCGCCTGGAGCAGGTATAAACTCACAGGGTTGCTGAGCAGGAGGATTCACCTGCTGTGTATTCCTGCCTTCTCTTCTGTGGCAGCAGCCTGCATTGTGCAGCTGCCTGTGAAGGAGGAGACTGGGGACCTGACCCAGGATAAAACTATGTAGGACAAAAAAAGGACAAAACAATGTGTTTTAATTTGGCTGTGTTTTCAAACCTTCATTGCGTACACGTATGTGACTGGTTGTGTCAGCCWGTAGAGGGTGGAGGCACAAACAGCTCGGTTTTAGGGACAATAATACAGTCTCTTTTAGCAGCATTGACCTGTTACACTGTTTTAAGCTAAAAGCTACAAAGTCTTTTTTTATGGTTATGTTCGGAGTCATCAGTGGTCACTGTTGTGACTCTTTGCAGGGATCTAAACACATATTCTCTTGCTTTTGCTGGTAAGGTGCTTTTTGCAAACTGCTCTTGCTGTTAATACTAACATAACTGTTGCTTAAAGCTTTGCTTTAAGTACTGGGCTTGAGACAATAGTACTATGAGCCCAGAAAGTGAGAGCTTGAGTGTTACTCAGCTGGGAGTCTGAARTAGGAGATAATTGACACACTGAAGGCATGTCACTGCAGTGGAGTCCTGTTTGATAGGATATAAAAGTGTGGTCTCAAATGTGTCTTATATTGAGGGTGACCAAAAGTGGAATGACCTTAAAAGCTCCCTGGCAATCCTTTTGCCTGACTTTGCTAGAAAACTTTGGAAGCCTAAAGCTTTTTCATGTTGCTGCTTTAGTGATTAATTAGGTCATCACTTTGTGTGTTAATTACAGTGACATTTTTCTTCTCATTAGTTGGATTATGGAAAGTTTTTGGGTCTATGTAGGATGGGAAGTAATGCAACCTTTGTGGCCAAGGGAAGGATGATTTCAAACTTTAGAACATTGAATTTCAATGATGGCTTTGGGTGCTGTAAAAAAAAGCTGCAATCCACCATACAAAATGTGGCTGTTAAGTGCTTTGAGGGCAGGATAAATGCCTTTTATTCTAAACAAACCTGTGAAGTTGCCCACATTTTGGATGAGGAATTTTATACTGAATCCTTCTTCCAGAAGATTGTGTGTTGTGTTAATTAATGTAAAGCTCTTGCTTCTGACAGAGGGATAAGAATATGATATACTTTGTATAATGTCTTTCATGGTGTGTCCGAAAAGGCTTTACAAAGCAGTTGTTAAGAAAGCCAGTGTACATGAATGAAGACCTATTGCCTTTACTTATACTTTTTTTATAATTATTTTATGTCTTCCTTGTAATTTTGCAATATTGTTTGTTTGCTTTGAAATCTGAGCTCGGCATTAATTTTTTATGTATATTTGAGGTGAGCTTGTCTGAGGCAGACATTCCCTTGTAAACTTAGAAARCAGTAGGTCTGCCATACGTTGTTTTTGATTCCTTAGTTTGAAAGCTGTGGTTGCTTTGAGGTTAGGCCCATTTGTGATATGCTGAGCCTTGCTGAAGGAGCTGACTGTTCAATTCTCACTAGGTTGCACCTATTTTTCTTTCTTGTTTGGTGACTTTTACTCTCACCATGAGCTGATGTCAGAAATTAAGAGTCACAAAGCAAGACTGTCCAAGATCTTAAGTTTGGTTGGGAAGTCAGATTGCAATAAGGGAGGTTGTTCTCAACATGAGTGATCCCATAGTGGAACAGACAGCTCAATGCAATCTCCATCCTTGGGAGTTTTCATATCTTGCCTGAGCGTAGCTGTGAGTTAACTGGCCCGGTGCTAGATAGAGAGTTGGACCATGGAACCTCCCAAGCTCCTTTTTAACCTAACCCATTTRATTTTGGAGAGTAGTCTCTTCACTGCATGGTCAAATAGTAAAAGAAGCAAGAAGGCTTGTTTTTATGGCGTGTGTTGTGCTATATGTTAACTCTGGATCTGTCTGCTAGACATGCAGAGTGGAGCACGTATTTAAATCAGTAGGAGCTTGTGGTGCTCAGCATCTATTTTCTTTCCCTGAAAGATCAGTAAAGGGTAGAAACTAGAGAACTCACAGTGTGTGTTGTTGCAGATGCCCAGTATTGTCTGGTGTTTGTGATCTTGCATTAAATTGGATCCTGCCAATGACATCCAACTCTGCAACTTGTTTGTGGGGAGAAGCTGTTGTCAGTGTGATTAATGCTGTGGTTGATGATGGGCACAGAAAGCACTGCTTTGAATAATGCCCATAATGGCATATTCCCCTGTGTGTGTGTTTAAAGGAAGAGTCTATGGTTATATGAGATTGAGGGCATTTAAGAGCAGCTAATGACAAGTGAAAATGATAGCTAGGGTAGATTAATTGTTAAATGAATTGTGCCTGCCCTTGCTGTCGTTTTAATGTGGWATTGGTCTAAGTATGATGTTATGTAGCAGGAAGGCATCAGAGAGCAATACTGTGCACTTAGGTTCAGGTCAGAGGAGTTTAAGGGTTTAGCCATCAGGAGTTTTTCTCTAGTTTAGGTATCTTTTTGCAGTGTGGGGTTTTCTTCTTCCCCTCTGGGAGTACAAAAAATATTTGTTTTTGTTTTTTTTTTTAATTTTGGTTTAATAAGTTTTTTTCCCCTTGCTTTTTTTGACAGTGGAGTAAAGCAGTATTTTCTCATAATAAGTTTAATATAAGCTTTGCATTTCTGGACTGAGATGATACTAGCTGAACTTGGTCTGGAGCATAGCTCAGGGATTTTTCTTTTTTTTATTTTTTAATTGTGCTCTATCTCCAGGACTACTTATTTAACTTTGATTTGTCATGGGGTTACTTTATATTCATGCTTTCAGTCTGAGTGGAGCATAAGGGAAATTAAGCTGGAAGAGGACTGAAAGCAGCCAGGCATAGGCCTCCTCCTGTCATTWCTGTGAAGAAATCTGTCCTTTGAATTGATTTGGAGTGGCAGTGGGGCAGGAAGGCACTGGCAGAAACTTCGTGTCTCTTGCAAGCTTGTGTTCACACGTGGCCAATAGCCTCATTTGAGTGAATTCTGTGTGCTTTCTAAACGAAATGTTATCACGTACGTTTCAGTAAAGTTTAGTGGTCCCTGTTAAGACTTAACTGTACTAAGGGTTTTTAGGGCCTTTTTTCTGTCTGCTCATGCTTTTGTATTTTTAAAGCATTTGCTGTATTTGGAGGGGAATCAGTTCAGGCCAAGGGCACTTGGAGGATGTGAGCTTTGATTGCTTTCAGCCTGCTAATCTTCGTGATCCGAACTGTGCACTCAGGCAGAAGAAAAATAATGCCGTCTACACAGGAAGATAGACTTTCTGTTAAGTATTTTCCTTTCCTAGGAAGAGAGGAGGCCTTCAAATTTATCTTATAAAAAGATTAACTTGTATGGGGACAGGTGTAGACAAGCATCAGGAATCATCATTTCCTTCTGAAGGACACATGGCTCATTCTTTGCCCAATCCAGCAAAGAGAAAGGTGGATACTGCTAATGTAGTGGAAAACAAAAGTGATGTAGAGCAGCTTCTGAAGCTGAAGCGTAGTTTGTAATGGGAACAAATGGATAGGGARAGAGTATCATGAATAAATAAAAGTTGGAAGTGAAAGGTTTTCTAAAATTAAAAGCAGAGAGTCTGGGGCACCCCTGTAATCAGTTAGAATGACTCAATCTAAACAGGGAAGGATTATTTTGAACCTGAGAGAATGGGGAGAGCCAGAATCTCAGACTTGCACCAGGAGGAGCCCAGGTGAAAGATACTTCCTGAGGTTCTCAATGAGCAAGGAAGGTGGGGACTTTTTGTGGGTTTGGCTTTTTTTTTTTTTAATTCCTCCTCCCCCCATCATTAATGTTATCAGCTCCAGAGTGTTACAGAGATGGATCAGATCATGTTGGTCCATGGCTTAAGACGTGATTCAACAGTGTGGTAAATACCATTTCAGTGTTTTGTACAGTATAAGGTCTGTAAAAATTGTAGCTGCTGTTATATGTAGGTTATTTGCTTCCTGCATCAGTGATTGAAAAGCTATGACTGTTAATAAGGTAGCCACTTCAAAAAGACTGATTCCACTCCCTCCTGTCAGTCAGGGATCACTTTTCTGCTGAAGGAAGACAGTAAATGGCTTTAGTAAAATTCAGGGGCTGGCTAGCAAATTGCAGTTTAGAATACATTACAGATGATGAATGTGATCTCCTTAAAGGGAAATCTGTTCGTTTGACTTAGTGCTCTTACGATTAATTGCTTGCCAGATTAAATTGCTCCATAAAACGCATGCTACTTTATTCGATCTCCTCATGATGAGATTAGCTAGGCCATGCTGGTTCTTTGTATGTTAATTACAGTGGTATTTTCTTCTTCAATTTAATTATTAGATTGTTTAGCACAGCATGCTTTCTCCTAGCCTCGGGGCAGTCTGTATCTTAATTTTGACCACCGTTTTATGATTATACTGCCCTTTTCCCAGAAATATTCTATGTCCATTTATAGAAGCATTGCACATTGTGGAGGATACATCCTGAGATTTTTCTGTGTGTTCTTTGGTGTGCTGCTGAAACACAGAAACTGTGCTAATCTTGCACAGGTTCAGCATRTGACAAGTCTAGGATGAGGAATGAGAAACGTCTGAACTGAAGCTGTGGAGGTAAATTTCCAGGGTTGCTACACAAACAGGAATCTATCCAGATAAACTCAGCTTTCTGCTTCTGTTGAGAAGTGTAAAGCTCCATGAGTAGTTAGTCTTTCATTTCCCATGTATCCAGAACTTAGAAAATTCAAAAGGATGTAGGAGGACTAGGAAAATTTTGGAAAGGGGCATCAAGAATGACTGAAGGCATGGAACCAGACGTATTATGAAGAACATTTATATACATGACAAGACTTCAGACTGGAGATAKGGCAGAGAATATATAAAAGAGTTAGTAAAAATTACCAAATGTCAGCGAGAAGGTGAAGGGAAGCCATAAGAAGAGGGTGCATCAAAAGATGAGATAAGCTTGAACCAAAAAGATACTGCTTCATGCAATACTTAGTTAAGCTGTGGAGTGTGTAAAAGGTTATGTGAATTCAAAGCAATGATTATACAAATTAATGGAACAGAATTTAATCACGGGTTACTGGATCATACAGATGTCACCTCTGYTTCACGTATCATCTTGAAGTGTATGTGGCTGGAAGAAAGAAGTTCTTTCTGGGGCAGTATAATTTTATTCTTGCCTGCTTTTGTACTGTTACCTGAGCTCCAAATTCTAGACAGTTTTGAAGCAGGGACAGAGAGCTGGCCTTTGCTGCCTGAGTATGGCAGTTTTTAATGTTTACATAAATTTTATCTGTCAGCAGTTTCTCAGGAATAAGTTASTTGCTTCGAAGCCTTTATCCAAGGGTAAATCAACATGTCAGCATCCCCATCCCACTGCTCTCAGGATGGAGGTGTTGCACTTCACTTGCAGTTGCACATCTGGGTTATATACATGGTTTGTTCAATCTGTCACTGTTTTCAAGTTGAGAAGGTTGAATTCCCATGTTAGGTGTCTGTAAGGGTTCATTGTTAGGTGAACATTTTGATGCACACTCTCATTGTATACAGGGGAGGAGGGTTCCAAGCCTTTCTGTGGCATTCTGTTACCTGTGTGTGCACAGGAAATACTGTCTGTAGTAATTTGGAAGAGGGATGTCTAAGGAAATACGTGAGCTGGTCTCCTTTTTGGCAGCCTTTTGCTCTATTCTGAGAGTGACAGAAGTGTGTGATTTTCTGGAGCACTGGTGAAGAGAAGAGTAGAATACTTAACCATGGAAGATTTTTCTTCCCTCGTGATTTTACTTTAGGATTTCAGTCATCTTCACTCCTCCTTTTTTTCTCCAGAAAGAGTTCATGGAGAGCTGTCAGGATCATGTACTCATGAATCTCATGAAAGTAAAAATCCTGCCAACTGAGCAAGACATGATTTTAATTAAGACTAACAGGATTTTTTGTCTTTTTTCTTTCTTGCTAGCCCCAACTCAAAAATAAAAGTCTTCTGATTTCACTAGCCTCTTGTTTGTTAGCTAAAAAAGGCTGAGTTGATGGCACCTTTTGAGACTTCTTTGGTTAAAAAAATAGAAGTCAAAGGCCCTATGGGTTTTTTATTTGATTAAGGGCACAAATCCTTTTACTGCATCTGTAGAGCAAGGAATTGAACAGGAATATAATCTTTTTTTTTCTGTTGCAGGTTACTGTTCTAAAGGAAGTTTGTGTTGGATAATTTATCATTTATTCCTTTTTCCTTCTGGCTACTCTAGATCCCAGTGCACTGCTCTATAAATAGATATATAAAAGGTTCTTTTGCTGACATCTCTGAAGACAACTTTCRATTTCACTAAATCCAAAGGAAAAAAAAAACTCTCTTGAATTCTCAGTGCACAAGTTGGATGAGTTAGGAGAAGAAAGGGATCAGGGTAATCTGATCTCTGCTGTAAGTGCCTCAAATGATGATCTGTTCTTTGTGATGAGCATTTATCTATGAAGACCTGCCAAGGTRAGTTAAAGGAGCATTATCTGAAAGCAGGCACCTGTGAAGCCACATATCCTAATGCCATTTGCTCTCCTRTGTTAGCCCAGGTGTGGACTACCTGTGTATGGAGGTGGGGAGGACCTTCCCCTTGCTGAGGACCTTTGTCTCCAGCTGGTTCTCCTGCACGGTGCTGCTCTCTCAGGCCACTTGTACACCCCTCCCTGTGCTCCCTGCAACAAGCACCAGCACAGCAGAGGCTGGGAAGGGTCTCCTTTGGAGCACAGTGCTGACCTGACCGAGTGCCATGCTGAATTTGCCTTCCATCCATTTCTTTCCCAGTCCATGGTACCTCTGACAGGGAAAGCCATCTGTGTTACAGCCTTTTTATCTCAGCTCAGGGAGGGAAATGAAACAGAGCTGTCGTCATGCTTGTGGATTGAYGCTGTGAAGCAGTTCAAGCTGCCTAATGCATACAAGCCTAGTCCTGGCTGTTTAGGCTCTGAATGAGGCAGGCACAGTTCTCCTGGAAAGGCTGGGTGCTGAGGGTGTCTCTAATTCCTGATTTTCTGAACAAACCTTTCCTTCAGCATTACCAGTTATTCAGTTGAAAGAGTTTGCTTAGTGTGGAACGATRCTGCTGTGGAACCCTACTAAGGCCCCATCTGCTAAGAGCATGTATTGATTTGTATCTTCGTTTATAAAAGCCTTCAATTCACCTTGTGTAAATGCCATAAATAATGCAGATGTACTAGATGAATTGTGCTATGGTAACATCCCAGAAATCATTTTGGTCTGGGTTGAACAGAGCTAATCTAATCATGTTTAGGAGTTTCTCAATAGCTGTGAAGCAAAAAGTGTATTGTCTTATTCAAGCTTAATGTATTAATCAATATACAGGGGCAGGAACATAGGTATTTGAAAGTGGTAATCAACTTTAATGAAAAGAAGAGTTTTTAATGTTAAAATATTACAAGACTTCAGATGAAACTATTTGTAGATTATATATGTACACACACAGTGGAAGTACAGTCAAGTCTAGTCCTGCGCCTGTGATTTATCTGCATAATCCTTACATTTGTATGCCTCTTTGTCACCAGGGCTGCAGTGTTTCAGAGGCTATATGTATATATACTACATAAATCATTTTGCCCACTCGTAGCAAACAGCCACTTTGTGCCAGCAACGTTGCAGAATGCATTTTAGTATATAGGGGACATTGATGAATAATTTGTCCTTTTGAAATTCCATGGGCTTGAGGGCACCAAAATGTATTTCAGGTTGGACTAGGTCCAGATGTGTATAAGAACTCCTTGGCAATCTTGTAGAAAGCATATGGGAGTTTTAGAGGTGACCTCTTTTTAGGATTTAATTGGATTTTTGTTCCGTTCAATTATCTGTAAAGAAAGCAAAAAGGTAAAGGGATGTGGTATTTGTTAAATTTGTTCTGTTAGGAAAATTCATCATATCAAGGCTGATTTTTCTTCAGAGTGATCTGTGGTCATGGCATCTTGAGTTTTCTGCATTGGAGAGATCAGCTGATGGGCAGTGGTTCCTGTGGAGGAAAGAGAATGTATTTGTATGCTCATAAATTCATTCTAATCAATGTTTCCCTGGCAGTTACCACAATTGCAAGATGAAGAGTGTGTCTACGTGCTATTAGCATTGTTAATTGAGGAGAAACATGGATGCAGCCCATTGTCAGAGCTGAGACTTGTCTTCCTGTCACTTTGCTGCACTTGATGGCCCCAAATCTGCTGATGTTGATCAAATTGCACATTGCAGATGACAGTGATCAGACWAGTCCAGAACTCCCCAATTCTGCTTTGAAGTGTTTATCATCAAGTGCTTTGTCTTGGCTAAAGCAGACAAACCATACAAACAGCTGTCCATTGGCAAAGAGTTTTTAGGAGCTTGGGGTCATGTGTCAGCATTTGTTACTGAAGGAGCTCCAGGTGCCTAGAGGAACTTGGAGAGTTCTTGAATGTCAGCGCAGGGCAAGACTTCAGAACTCCTTGAGATTGCTGCTGGTGAGACTTGGCTTGATGTTGATTCTCCAGGTATTATTTGCTGGCAATTATAGYTCATCTGCACAACCACAAAACTCATGACAGTAGAGAGTAGTAGTGTTTAAGAGCCTCTGTGTGTCAGTTTTTATAGCAGGAATCACTGAGGTTCTATGGATGCATGAAATTCGGAGTGCTTCCCTTGGAGCCAACAGTGAGCATCAGTAACAATGCTGGAGATTCTCAGCRTGAGTGATGTGACAAAGCACTTGTCATGGAGCATCCCCTGAAGACAAGAATGTTGAGGGTGCCTTTCTTAGGGGATAACATGAGAATAGTGCTACGTGATAAGTTTTTCAGTGTTCAGAARGGATGTAAGAATTTCTGATGAATGTTGCGAGTTACTGGAAGACTGGCAGAAGGTTAAATCATGAAGTAGATGAAGCATATGATCTGAATTGCTTTTTAACCTGACAGGCAGTGCAATTCTTGAAAAAGCAAGTGCTTGTTTGCCAAAAAGGGGCTGTATGTTGTAAAGCAATGTTCCAAGAAGTGTTGACTGACAGCTTTATTCTAGGTCTCTTGTGAAAMGTTCAGCTAAAAATGTTTATTTGACCCTCGAAATATTAGCAAGAGACAGAAAGTGATTTTACAATGGTATGTATTTTGCAGTTTTTTCCTGGTGTCTGTTTCTTAAGAGGATATTGAAAAATTGGAGAGAGGACAGAGGAGCATCAGTTATGAGAAACTAGTGAGAATGATTTCAAGATTTCAGTATCATAATCTCTTTAAAACAAAACCTATGGTACGCCCTTTAGAGTGTTCAAGCATCTTTGACAAGATGAAATACCAAAACAGAAAAGGAATGTGAGGCTAGACACTGAAACCAAATTGCAGCTGCAAATTACATACCCAATTTCTTAATAGGTAATTAGCCACTGCAGTAAATGACTGAGAGAATAGGTTTTCCTCTCCTGTTCCTATCTGAATAGCATACTTTGGTGAAAGGTACTCTAGCTAGCTACTGACATGAGAGTAATGGTGCAAGGGTAATGTTGAAAAATGTGATACACAGGAGTTCAGATAAGCTGATCTACTAATTTGTAGTGTCGTGAATCAGGTAGATTGGATCAAAGATATCACTGTGCATTTAAAACTTAACAAATTCACTCTGGATTCTTGTGCTTTGGGCTTTTATCTCTGCAATGAGAGATTTCTCCTGTACTCCATCAATTATAGGCGTACTGAAATTTATCTGTGGAGCAATTAAATGGAAGGGCGGCCCTCAGAATTATTTTGAGGCATTTTTACTCTTAAGCCCACAAGATGGAGGTGAGATTCAAGGCGATGTCAGTGGGCCACAAGCTTTTCATTTTTCTGTAGTTTGCAGTCACCACAATGGCTGTGCTGAGACAGTAGGGGTTAGGATGGAGGACTTGTGCTGTGAGGAAGTGTGGAGAAATTATTCACTAGCTAAACCTCCAAGCAATAATATTCCATCTGTAGTTTAAATTTCCAGCAGTACATGTTTCAGTTCTTTTAGGGAAGTGGGGATTTTTTTCCACTGTGTTTCAGAGTGGAAAGCTTTGTACTCAGTACTTTAATGAAAGAAAGCTAGAATGTGTCAGAGAGGCCTTAAAAATAAGATTTTACTGAATGAGTTTTGCTCAATTTTCCATGTTTAGTTTTGGAATTAATGGACAGGACCAGTAACTCATGSTGGGAATTGGTATCAAACCCAGAGAAGGGTTAAATATGCTGATTATTTCAGCAAAATCTATTTTTTCTTAATTGCATACACAGAGAGTAAGTGTTGGTGTTCTAAACACCATGACCCTGAGGATGCCAAGACACCCCTTGGCMCAAGAGGACCTGTTGATCTCCTTCAGGGTCTGCAGCCCAGACACTCTGCAATTGGAACATGACTGGCAGTCCTATAGCAGTGTTTTGTGTAARGGTAGGGCAGGAACTGAATCCTAATGATGCCCATCCCCAGGAGAAAGGAAAYTGTGCCCAACTGTGCCGTGGTGAATTGTGGGGAATCCCAACTCCTGCCAGAGCTGGAAGAGAACTCGACCTTTAGCAGCTGTCTGATGCAGTTTTCCTGGAATAGTTAAAAATACTTAAAAGTGATGGTGTGATTGATGATGTGTTAAAAACCATTTGAGGGAACAGGAAAAGCAGTCAATACTTGATGCAGATCTATTGCAGGGTCATGAAGAGCTGCTCTGAGGGAGGGTGTAAAAAAGGCCAGGACAACCTGTTTTGGAGCTTTTAGTAGCTGTCCCAGGATGTAACTGCAGAGAATCTGCAAGGGCTGCAGGTCTGTCTTTGCTTTTTTCATGCCACCTCCTAGTTCTGCCTRGTGAAAAACGGCAGAGGTGTTTTGGGGCACCAAATCAAACAGTCAGGTTTGCCATTGCTATTCAGGAGGTTAAGCACTCTGTTTACTCCTGCTCTCCTGTGCCACCTGCATTGAGGCACGAGGTTTTTGTTTCTCTGCTGGCACTCCGTGTTCATCACTATGCAGAATGAAACCTTAGAAGTTGCCTGAATATTAATTTTTTAGGCTTTCTGAGAACTGTGGGAAGTAAAGGTCGGGGAAAATATATTGGTTTCTATTAAGGCAGAATGATGAACATGCTGAGCAGTGAACAGGCATCCCAGCCTAGGGTAATACAGCCCAAATTCGGTGCTGCTATCAGCACCTCTGGCCTCCTGCCAGGACCCTGTACCCTCTGACTTGTACAGAGAAGTTATACATCTCCTCTGAATGCAAAGATGTTGTGTCTGAGGCTTAGAGATCCACAGATCTTGAGATGAGCATCCTGCTCTATGGCAAGAGGAGTCCTGCTAGAAAGGCAGGCAAACCAGGTCTGTTTTGTGTATATATGCAGTCTACAAGGAAATTCTCTGTGCTGGAACCAGTGGGTTTGTTTTAGAGATTGCTTGGAAAGAACTTGGATGTAATAATTTTCTGATGTACAGCTGAAATCAAAATACTTGTCAATATTTGCCAATTCTTATTTTGAAATATCACCTCATTTTTTAAAATAGCTGGATGCTTTCAACATGCAGGTTTGTCATAACTTTTATCCTAATTTTTTTTATTTCAAAATTGAACTGAAATCTTGAAATTTTTTCCAAAGTTTTGAATCAACTCAAATCAAGGACAAATATGTTGGGGGAAAACAAGTCTTCTGAATTCTGTTCAACTTTCTTGTTGAGGTATTTTGCRGCTTGTCTGTGAATGCAAATACAGTTCTGCCCTTTAGATAGCGTTCATGTTTTTGTTTTATTTGTTTGGGTTTATATCCTTTTTCGCTTTCCACACTGTATTTTTTTTTTCCTGGAAGAGGTTTATGCGGTTTTAGCTTTCTGGAATAATGAGCATGCTGCCAAGTCTTGGCTCTGGCAAACTGCTAAATGCTGTTGCTCATTAGCATCAAATGCCACAGCCTACATCATTTTGCTCATGCTGGCTGTTGTGTTGGGATTGCATGGCAAGGGTTTGGTAGAGGGGGCCACAGGGGTGGCTTCTGTGAGGAGCTTCCCCCATGTCCAGTGGAGCCAGTGCCAGCTGGCTCCAAGGTGGATCTGCTGCTGGCCAAGGCTGGGCCATCAGTGACAGTGGTGGTGCTTCTGAGATAWTGGAGAAGGGGAAAAGTTGCTGCACAACACCAGCAGTATCTGGAGAGAGGAACAACTCTGCAGGCACCCAGGTCTGTRAAG
The DNA here is from genome assembly GCF_030028575.1 of Malurus melanocephalus. Taxonomy (NCBI): domain Eukaryota; kingdom Metazoa; phylum Chordata; class Aves; order Passeriformes; family Maluridae; genus Malurus; species Malurus melanocephalus. The sequence goes on along the minus strand of NW_026623244.1, from coordinate 2,693,561 downwards.
AAGGAGGGGGAGGAGGTGTTACAGGTGCCAGAGCTGAGATTCCCCTACAGCGTATGGGGAAGACCATGGTGAGGCAGCTGTGCTCCTGCAGCTTGTGGAGGTCCATGTGGAACATGATCCGCCTGTAGTTTGAGGAGGATTCTGTGATGGATCCAAGGGAGGCTGTGAGCCCATGGGAAGCCCTCTCTGGAGCAGACYCCTGGAAGGACCTGTGGCTCCATGGACAGAGGAGCCTGTGCTTTAGCAGGCTTGTTGGCAGGATCCATGATCCTGCAGAAGGGGCCCATGCTGGAGTTGTCTGTTCCTGAAGGACTGCACTGTGTGAATGGACCCACATTGGTGCAGTTTGTGAAGRTCTGCACCCTGTGGGATGGACTCATGTTGGAGAAGTTCCTGSAGAACTGTCTCACATGAGAGGGACCCCACATTTGAGCAGGGGAAGAGTGAGTAATGTCATTACCCTTCTCTGTTCGGTTGGCAATGAATTAAACTAAYATCCCCAAGCTGAGTCTCTTCTGCCAATGCTGGTAACTGGTAAGTGATCTCTCCCTATACTTATATCAACATATAACCTTCTCATTGTATATTCTCTCCCCTGTCCTGCTGAGAAGAGGAATGATAGAGCAGTTTTGGTGGGCATCTGACATCCAGACARGGCTAACCACCCTGGCTGTTAAAGCAGCAATTAATCCCTTTGATACTGAATGGGWTCTGTAATCATCTGACCTGTTACTTAAAATAATAATCAAAGTTCTCTAATGACTTGCATGTTTTAATTCCTTTAGGAGTCTTGCAACAGATGAGAAAATTTTGCCATGCAAGCTATCTTAGATTAGTTGGAGAGCTGCTGGCAAAGAATGCTTTTTAAATACAGTCAGGAAAATGATGTTTTAAGCAAGAACAGTTTGGGTGAAGGGAAAACCGGATTTGGTAGGTGTACAGTGAGCAKCCTGATTGCTTTCTGTTGCTCTAACACATTTTTTGCTGCAAATTTGACTGGAGTTTTTGGAGCAAGATTTTTAYAGGATTTTACCTGGCAGTAAATGCTGTATCAGTCAGGCTAGAGCAGTGCTGGATCTGGGTTAAGTTGTCAGAAATTTCTAAGTGTGTGCCTATCAATAGTAAGTAATTATGCATATTCTCAGAAGGAATGTTAGCCAAGGGAAAGGAGGCATGCAAATTTTTTTCCTCTCTAAATGTGGTGGAATCTGCAGTATCACAGAAGCATGCAGTAATCACTGACGGTTGACAGTTTTGTAATAGTGACCTGTATATGTGCTGAATGCCTTTTTTAAAAAGATGTTCCTATTCTCCATGTTTTCTAAAATGCCTTAATTGGGCAGCTTTCCCTTCATGGTATATGACAACACTCCTATCTCAAACATTTCTAGTGCTTGGCTGATTTTGCTAATGTTGGTTCACAAGCAGCACCAGGAAAATGTTCTGGCCCCTTGCCTGCAGTCGGAAGAGTGGTTAGGTGGGACAGGAGTAGGAATCAGCCTGCTGCAGTGGGTGGACCACCAGAGAAGTGTTGCCTTCAGTCTTTGAGTGGAAGAGCTAAAAGGAGCTGAGGAAAAATCAAATAGCTGACAAGTAGTCAACACTGCATTTTTGACAATGTGAAATGACATGTCAGGGTCTCAACAGTCTCTTAATGYACAGATTGTTTTGTTGTTCACCAGAACAAGTCTGAATCAAATAGAGCTTAGAGAAATGAATGCAACCAAGTGTCGTGACTTCCTTCTTGGTGTTAATTATTTTTCAAATAACTGCAACACATGTGTCTTTATTCACGAAGTTTGCTTTTTTTTCCCCTTGCATTGTCACCTGATTATGGGTGGCATTTATTTGTGTGGCCCCAGCTGTGATTGCTGAATTGGGAAGTTGTGTGGCCTTCCCCAACTGCTGAGTGTCTACAAACCTGTTCAGCAGCAATTGAATATATGGATGCTTTGTGTTCCAGAAAGGGGAAGAAGGGAGTGGATAGAAGACAGTCTGTGTTGCACAACTCGGAGGTTGGCCCAAGGTCCCAAATGTTGAATTAGAACTGTTGATGTAAGAATTGTGCAGCTTAAGCTTCACAAAAGAGCTGGCTCTAGCTGTCCAAAACTACTGTACCTCCCCGGTGTGTAGGTGCACATTAGCAATTATAAGGAAAAAGCAGATGCAAACCTTTAGCTCTCTTGCTGCAGAGAAAAGTCCAGGGCCCCTTCCTTGCAGATACTCTGTCATCTGTGTTATGTCACATGTAACTGATTAAAAATCTGGTGGCTTTTTTTTGCATTATGTTTTTGTGAGAGCCTTGAAAAACACTTAAATTCTGAAGCACAAAAGGCATATCAGTAGCAGAATACTGTAGGAGTTGGGCTTTTTGTTTGATTTGATGGATAYGAAAACATCAGCAGTTAACTTTGAAATGTTTGGTGTGGTGCTGTTTCTAAGACTGGAGAACCATACTTCACTTTGGAAATAAAAACCCCACTTCACTGGCCTTGCTTTTGCTAACACCCATACAAAGGACAGAGCAGAAGAAAAGTGTGCATCTGAATTACAAACCCAAAGCTTTGAGAGAGAGGCGAGTTTGTGTAGGTACGTCAGGGATGATGGTGGATGATTTGAAAAGGAATAAGTTTCTATTCTTCTGTGACWCGGGAAGGTCTGCTCCCAGAGATCTGCACTTCAATGGCTGATTCAGCTGAATGGGTTTTGTCAGCATCTGGAATCTGTTGCAGGATAAGGATGTGTAAAATAAAAGCAAAACCCAATACCATAGTAGTGATTCTAGAAACCCGTGGTGAGGCAGGTGATTGGAAAAAAGTTGCCCCTTGTCCTTTGGGCTGTGTTGAGTTGACCCCTGATCCTCCTTTTGTCAGTGAACTGGGAGCGTGTGGGCACAGGCGAGTTTATCTGTGGTATTTTATTCTGCATTCACAATGGATTTACTGCTGCTTCTTGTCAGTAACTCAACTGATAACTTAATCAAGGTCAATAAATCACTTGCTTCTGATCATCACCTCTTAGTGAGAGAAGAGGTCTCAATAGTGTGGGTGTTCKTGAGATGTGTGGATATTGGGATGGAGGGAGCTTGGCTTTCAGGGAGACAGGTTAGGTTGAGGGAATTAAATGGGGAACAAGATGAGTACACATGAAATACAGCAAAGGAGATGAGAAGCTCTCCACTGGTCCATAAACCAGGCACCCTGTCTCAGGAAAACAGAATCTTAATCAACTACAGGTCCTCCAGCCTTTCAGACCTGAAATAAATATCATAAAAAGAGTACCATTCATTCAACTGTAATGCTGTTTGGCTCTAGCTTTCCTTGGCATTGCTAACTAACTTCACCTTGTCCCAGGTGATGTGTGGTGACATCTTTATTGAAGATGTGGTATTCACTTGGGGTGTGTAGGGAGGTGTCAACAGAATCCATGGTCCTGGATTTTGGAAGGACCTGAATTCCACTAGGTATTTTTCAACAAATGTGGTTCTCATTTGCACCTGTCTGACAAGAAAATACTGTGAGGTTTGCAGCATCTTGTATTTTCAGGGGATTGGACTGTAAATAATGGGTTTTGGTTGGCATGGTAGCTGGTAGTGTCTCAAAGGCTGATATTGTGATCTCTCAGATTTACATGGCTGTGCAGGTACAGCCATAGCTCACACTTGGTTTAATTAAGTTAATTAAATATCGTTGTGGGACTCGTCTTAATTTCCTTTGCAGAGTAGGTTTGACTGTAGCTGATTCTTGCTTCAGACAATGTTCCATCCCCTCCTCTCTCTGTAATTTAATAGCCAGCTACTTCACGACTCAATTGCATTGTTCTAACCCTTTACTCACTCAATACAGACAAATGCTGATGCTTCAATGCTTTTGTTTCCCTCTGGGACTTCTGWTGCAGGCACAGGTTTTACTCTGAGTCTAAAATAAGGTTGTGCTCTATGACCTAAGAGAGAGGTTTCTGTCTTGCTGCCACAGCGTGCAAACAGGGTGTTCAGGGCCTCGTGCAGTACCTGCTGGCTCACACCTGACAAAATGAGGTGTTAAGAGTCATTTCCAGTGCACTCTAGATAATACAGGKTTGATGGCAAGTTTTCACTAAGTTAATTAAACTAGCAGCCTACTCAGTGCCTTTCTSAGGGAGCTTTAAAAGGTCCCTGTGGGATGGTTTATTAACTTTCTAAGTTTCACTCTTAGCTCGGTRTGTTTGGAAGCTGGTATTGCATCYGTGCYGTGTTCTGTGCTAGATGCAGCATCCAGGGATCCAGGCTTTCCTCAAAGTTAAACATCCTGTGATTAAATACTAATGAAGATGCTAAAAGTAATTTTAAAAAACTTCAGGTTTTGATTCTGCTCGAGGTTTTGCAATGTGTCTTGTGTCTCAGGAGGSTTAGATGGCATCCTGTAATGTGAATTATGAAGTAATGGGTAGGTGCTGACCCACTTACAGCACTTGCAGAGAATAAATATTTGCCAAAATGCTTTACTCCAGGTCCTAACCAGAGAGGGTGTCCATGCAAACATGTGTGGTAACCCACTGTCAAATGTGCTTTTTTTCCCTCTTTTTCCCTTCTTATTTTGTAGGGTTTTTCCCCTCCCCTTCTGGATTAGTTGTTTCTTCCTACATTGCTGTTTGTTTTAGAGAGCAGTTGCCTTTTGTACATGGGAGTTAAAAGCGGGTGTAGCTGAAGGGCTGTATTTGGTGTTAAGGCAGTGTTCTGTGACCCATTTCACTGCTCTACACCACCTGACTACAAGAGACTGTCACACTGTTTGCATCACAGGGTGCTTGGATGCTAAAAGAACCACAGCCTGTTTGGCCTGTGGGCTGTACTTGTCTGGTGCACCTGAACCACATTGGACAAAGGAATGTGTATGAGSTAAGAACTGGGAAATAGGTGCTGCAGAAAAGGTTATTAAGGCTCTGAAGAAGTTGTTATGGCTCTGTGCAGATATTAATCCAGACCACAGCCCTAGGGCAGCAGGTRCTTTTGAAMGGATATATTAAGARAGTTCCAMAGGACTTYTCCTTTTGACAGTTGGCTGAATCTTCAAAATTGGTAACAAAGATGTGGAAGAAGCATAGACATTCTGCCTAAAATCACATATCATGGTTGGCTCTTACACCTTGAACACACGCTAGACTGAGCTGTAGGTTTTGGGGCCAGGCACACCAAGCTCAGAGGGCAGGCTTTCTATCTGTGATGTTTCTCTATTCCATCTCACAGCTCCAGCTCTGTTTGTAGTTAAGAGGTGAGCAGGTATAGTTAGCTGTTGCTTTCTGGAACTGAGGTGTAATGGAGGGTTGGCTTTTTAACATTTTTCCTTTGGTAAAAGTAAACTCTTGCCACATTCTCACCACTACTAGCTGGCTGTTTTAGAGCAATGAAATGTGCCATAAAATGTGTCATTTGATCTCTCATAAATTACATGTTTGGGATGAGAAATRTATTCATTATCAAGTGATAACTTCRTTGTAGARCAGCCWGTTGCAGATTGGCAGATGAGCAGGGACACAGGTCAGGCTGGTGCCCTGTGCTTCAATAGATACTTTCATTCTCAGTGTCTAGGTAATATTTTCTACTTTGTCATTCATACCACTTAAACGATCAGTGCCACTGGTTATGCATACTTAAGTATTCTGATGCTTACTTATTGATAAAAGGGAACAGAAATGTTTCAAGATTAATTTCCAGTGATCCATTGGCTGTATAAAAATAGGTGAGAGGATAAATTCCCTAAGCTGTATTCTTAAGTGAGGTTGTGCAGCTGTTCCAGAAGATGCATTAACTGTTCACCCATGAGGACATCCTTAGTTAAGAAGACAAATGTAAGTTAAGTGARGTATTTGATTTGCTTGACATTAATGTATAGACATGGACTGTAAAAAGAAAATCAGCGTATCCTGCAAGCTGTGGTGATACCAGGTTAGTGTCCAGCAAAGCACAAAGTGTTTTGTGTAGCTGCCTGGTGGTTCAGAAAGCACATCTCTGTTTCTGCGCTTGGTAAAACCATGCCAAGAAATGTGAGCASCTCAGTTGCTGTGTGTGCACTCTTTTGTCCCCTCCTTATTAAATAAATAGACCATGTATCTCCCTCTGCCATGGAGCCTGTCATCACGATCAATAGGTTTCAGTATGGCAGAATTGAACAGGTGTAGCAGTTGCTTCTCCTGTGAAATTGCTGCAGTGCTGACTTGGATATTTTCTGTGAGCTGTAAAGCAAGTGCTTTTGACTAAAATATCCTTTTGTCTTGGAGTCTTCCCTGCAGTTTGTTATTGTGTCTGGAAGATGCCTCCCACTGTGAGTTGTGGACTTTCGGCTTAATGTCAGTACTCATTAAATTGTAGGAGCAAAAGAAATTTAACAGACTGGAGTTAAACCACAATAGAAGGAAGGACTGTGTGCACAGTTCCAGGGAGTTTGCTTGCTTTTAATTGGTGCAGACAGCTTAGGTATGGTAGGTATGTGCACTTTACAGCAATGCTTCATGGACGGGTGTTAAAATAATCGAAACCCTCTCACCTCCTGCCAGGTGGGGCTGTGCATATGCAGCARCTCAGTGTAATTGTTGCAGGCATGGAACAGATGGGGTTTTATTGTCTGGAGTGCTGCGAGTGCCTATGAGAGCAATGTCAGCAGGATCCTTGCCCCAAACAGCACTTGCTGAGACACAGCTTGCTGCAGGAACATTGGCTTGGAAGCTTTACACAAGTCTCCAGCAATCGTAGCTGTGATGGCATACATGGGAGAAAARGATAGAGGGTTTGTGTTCATTTTGGTCTCTGTATGATGTGTAATTTACTTGCTGCCAATTTCCAACATACCACATAGTGGAACACTGAACTCTTACCGCCTTGTTGGTTTGAAACACTTGGTGGAAGTGATTGCTCTTATTTCCATTTCATAAAGGAGAAACTAAGGTGTATGAGAGGGAATTGCTGTAACAGATCACAGAGAAACTGGTTACTTAATGATTCCTGTTCCTGAACAATAACTACTTCATCTCAGTCCTCTCTTTTGTAGTAAAGTTGTTTTATGGAGTGTGATGAAAGCCAACTATGCCCTTTCCTGCACGCCTGTTCCCAGCCTTCATCATGGATAAAGCTTAGTGCATGCTGGAATGTTTGTCCATCTCAGATAGCGCCAGTTTTTATTGCAGAGGGAAAGTGAACTGGCTGCCTTTGCCGTGCATTCAGTTTTACTCACTGAGGACTGAGATGCACTGTCCAATGCACTTTGCTGGCACAAGTACATGAGAAGATGAATGTCTACAATGAGTATAAAGTCACCCTCTATTTCCTGTGAAGGGGTAAATACCAGCTAAGAGCTGTGGCTTTTCTGTTCCACTCTAACAGAAYGTGGGAAGAAGTGAACTTGTGGTGTTGCTTTTATTGTAAAGAAATGTTTGTGAATCCAAAATACTTTATGTCAGGCACTGCATGCTGGACCTGTGAAGTAGGTGCAAAGGCCAGGTTCATGCAGGGAATGATGGCTCAGCATTCCCATCTCTATAATAAGCTTTGCAGCCTTTCTGTTCTTCCCTTAGCCTACTTTCAGCACCTCCAAAGTGCTTCATTTTGCTGCTCAGGACAAGAGGACAGTGTTGTCTTATGGGACTTTGGAAATGTAGCTGCTGTCAGGCAAGAGTGGGTATTAGACAGCTCATCTGCAATAACTTGATGGGGAGAGTCTGGAGGTCAGAGAAAACGTGCTGAAGAAATGCTGCCTGCCTGAGCATAGTGATTTTGCTTTCCCTGCACATTGGACCCAGACCAGCTCGTTGTGAGGTTAAGGAGGGTGAGRTACATTCCTTGCCATGGTGGGTCACCTGCGCCAGAAGAGGCAGTGGATTGTGGGACCGGTACCTTTGTGCTGCTGGTGTGTTTAACTTCTGACATCTGATGTTACATCTAGCAGCAAATTAAATTGAGGAATTAAATAAACCTTTTCTTCCATGCACGCTGTATTGGTTTTCATAGGACCCCTTGCCTGACAGCAGATTTTGTGACTTCAGAAGTTCTTTTATTCTGGGCAGCACTGGTTGTTTCTGTTTATCAAGGASTAACTCTAGGCAATTTTTAAAGACTGTAAACCCAAATTTTTAAATAATACTGTTTGGAGAGCTACTGCAGCCACTGTGGAAGCAAGTTCTGTTGCWGTGAACATAGTGAGGGGAGGGGAGTACAACTTACCTGGGGGTATTCCTTCTCTCACCATAGCTCTAGGTGAGAGCCACAGTCCCTAGGGATATCCCTGTTTGGTGAATAAAAAACCCAGTAGGGCTCTCCATATGGAGGTTCTTCTGCTTCTCACAGCATATGTGTTTTTGARTGAGAAAGGGCAACTAACAGTCACTTCAGAACTGGCCAGTTTTTGCAGCCTCAAGAATAGCCGAAGTAGAAACTTTCCACCACTTGGAACTTCGCAGTTTGTAGAGGACAGACTGCCCTAGGATCAGTTGCTGTTTCTCTGATCCTTCCTGTTCTGCAGTTTTTCACCTATGTTTTTCTTGATCCTATCTGCTCTTCTGTCTCCTTTCTCCTATCTCTCTACTTCTCCCTTCAGTATTCTTTCCGTGTTTTTTCTATCTATGGTTTATCTCAAGCTGAAGTCTTTCATGACTCTCAGTAAATAGCAGCACTGTTATGTTTTCTGTTGCCAATGTGCTTTTCTGTGCTGTGTTCTCTTGCATTTGAGATCCTTAGCCCCTGGGACAGAGGCTTTCCACCACTCTGGATTGGTACAATAYCTGTCACAGTGGGACCCGCTTTTACTGACTAATAACATGATTAATACAGCTAGTACAAATAAATGATTCATTTGCACTTTGAGGTTCCTAAATCAGGTTGATTTTTCCTGCAATCATTCCCTTTTYCATGAAGAATTAAATGAATGCAATAAATATGCAATAAATGCAAACACACATACATGCAAGTGCCCTATGTTGTTCATCCTRAGAGATGCAGTTTCATTCATATGTGGCTCTACATTCTTCTGGCATCATGGTGTGTGGGTGGCTTGAAGAGCTACATGAGAAGTGTAGTGAAATGTGTATTTGTTGGAGATCACCGGTCTGGCTTGTGTATTTACTGGGAGATAAAGATCTYTCCATAGGAGATTGAGGAATAAAGAATGTGGAGACGGCTTGTGATCTGTCTTAGTGCTCTAAGCATTAATTTCAAGACACTGGGAGCCAGTTTTTTAATTCCTGAGCCTTCTRCCTATTCGGCATCCTTCCTTTGTCCAGTGAGTCTCCTCTTGCCAGTCCACTGCTGAACTGTCAGAGGAGGCACTGTTGCTGAAGTGATGTTTCTCAGTCTCTGGAGAACTGTGTCCCAGAAGTGCTGTGAAATTTGTGTGACAAATGGCAGCCAGCCCCAYGGAGGGGCTTGGCGGTGTGGAAACATCAACATGTACACACTGTGGAAGGCTTTGTGGTAACTGCAGCGTTTTGTCTTTCAGTTGACACTTCACCATTTCCTTGCTTTACAAATGTGTTGAAGATGCTCATGCTTCATGAATACCAAACACACGCGTTTTCTTTTTTTTTTCCCCCCATGATCAATATGAAGATCTCAGTAGAACACATCACAAATCTTTTCTAAGTACTTTAACCGCTCCCTTCCCCCTCCCCAAAGCTACTGGCTGGTGTGGCAATAACTGAGGCAATCACAGTGTAAAAATAAATGATTGCCAAGGATCAGCTGTTACATGCTGGTGTGGAAACTTAACAGTGGCAGAACCATTGGTCTGTTGTCCATAATGGAGAGACCGTGTTTCAAAGCTCTGGTCTCCCATTGTCTTTAGGATCAAATGYTGGTGAAGAGGCATTTTTCCAAAGTAAAATTCCAGCTGTAATTYGGTGAATATTACAGGAGACTGGTTGCTAAAAACATGCCCCAGAGACAGGATTTGTTTTGCAAGATGGCAGAATAGCAGAGGTGTATCACAGTAGCTGGTGCAGAAAGGTGCTGTTTGGGCTGGATAGCAATGGAATTTCTCATAGCAGATGAGTGAGAAGGAGCTGCATCATGTGCAAAGCCTGGCCCTGGTGGATATATTGGGTAGTGAGAGCCTGGCTACACAGAGCCAGGATTGAATCTGAGCTCTTCATGCTTCTCTGCCCCAGGCTGCCTGCAGGTTCAGGGGAACAGCTCTGCAGAAGGTCAGGGTGGGGAGGAATTCTTCATGGTTAAAACAAATTAAACTGCTGAACTTCATCAAGTCACTGAGGAGCTGTCCATTCACCTTCAGGGAAATGAGGAAGGAGACTTGGATTATTTCCCTTCCTTAATGTCTATTGATTCTCACTGCAGTGGCAGCTGGTTGCTGGTTTTGCTTTACTGGGTGAATCCCAGCTGTGATTGCAGGTGCCGCTCCACCAGCTCAGATCCAAGCAGGGACTTGTGAGCAGGCAGCCTATGTTGAAGTGCTTCACAGCAGTGGGTACAAACGAATGCTAAATCTGTTTCCTGGTAGATGTTGTAACCATGTGAGTGCACTGAACCCTTCTGAGCTGCCAAACCTTCTGTCAAGCCAGAAGTTAAGTTGTTGTAAGTCTGTGTTCCGTTTTCTTTCAATAACTTGTAGTGTGTCCTGTAGGAGTATAAATRTGACTCCAGCCAGGCATGAAACATGCAGCTTGGAAAGCCAGAGTGTTGGAGAGGCTGGGTAATGGACAGTGTGATTGTGACTCACAGGAGCTGCTTCTTTGGTCACATTGACATGGGAAGAGTCTGAGCATGTCTCTACCTGCCTGTTCTTCTCCAGAGGGAAGCAGGTTACAGGAAGCCTGGTAGAGGCTCTGCTCAATTTATTCTCTGGATGTGATGGTCAAAGCTGGTGAGAGAAGTCCCTCTGTGCCAAGTGTGTAGGGATGCTACAGGAGCAGCTGCAGGACAGACCTGCCCTGAGTGCTGACTGGCACCTGGTGTGTTGTAAGGTGTGGCTGGGAATGTTGCCGTGAATGTAGCAYAGCCAGGATGGTGAGGGAGATGATTCCATCCCTCTGCTCTGTCCTCTTGGGACCCCACCTGGGATGCAGTGTCCAGCTCTGGTGTCCTCAGTACAGGAAAGACTTGGACACGTTGAAATCAGTGCATGGAAGGCCCTGAAAGTGTTCAGAGGGACAAACCCTTCTGTGAAGACACACTGAGAGAGCTGGACAAGAGAAGGCTGTGGGGACACTTTATTGCAGCCTTTCAGTACTTTAAGGGGACTTATAAGAAAGCTGARGCAAAACTTGTTAATAGAACTTGTTGGAACAGGATGAGGGATAATGRTTTTAACTAGGAGAGCAGATTTAGATTATAGATGAGAAATAAATTGAAAACAATGAGGGTGGTAAGGCACTGGAACAGGTTGCCCAGAGAGGTAGATGACCCATCCCTGGAGACATTCACGATCGGGTTGGATGGGGCTCTGAGCAACCTGGTCTTGTTGAAGATGTATCTGCTTATCGTGGGGCTGTTGTGTTAGATGAGCTTTAAAGGCTTCCTTACAACTAAAACAATTCTGTGAGCCTATGAATTGCAGATTCTGCTTGGATTGGGATTTTTGGGGTTGGTTTTTGGGTTTTTTTCCTGCTCACAGTCCTCATGCCTGTGCATTTATCCGTGTATTTAATGAAGTAGGGATGCTTCTGGGCAGGTTTTTATCCCCTGGCTCTGATTGSCACCACTGAATATCACATATTCCAAGACTCGGGCACAAGCTCTTAGCTGTGATGAGGTCTGGATAAAGCAGCTGAAAGTCATTTRCAGAGGGAGGTGTGGGGAGGAGGGAACCCATTAGAGTACAACAGAGAGAACTGGAGTGAATTTTCATGCTGATGAATATGGGAGTGGAAGCCCTGACTGCTGCTGCAGTGTAAKGTGGCTGAGCAAGTGTTCTCCCAGCACAGTCAGAACTCATCTGTGCCAAACACTGACATGGCCTGTTCCCATGATGAATATTTACCTCAGCAGTGGGTCTCATGAGTAATGTCCCAACTAGAGCAGTTGCAAATTCTGTCCCAGGGAGTCTTAACTGTCCTGCCATTTATCTTCTCAGCTGCACCTGATAAACAGAGGGAAGGCTGAGGAAATGTTCCAGCTGCAGTTTTTTTTTGGATTTTTCCCCAGTTGTTTTTYACTTTCAACTTTAGACCTCTCATATTGGCTTCTAGATCCACCTAGAAGGAAAAGGGAATGGTGCAGGTTGGAGCAGGTAGTGAGAGAGATGAGATAGAGGAGCAGGAGTGACCAGAATTTGCTGCTGTGTTGGGACACTGGTGTAAGTTATCTTTAATGATCTAAACTGGGGATGAGGAGTGAAGTCATAATGGTAAGAATTCAGAATGTAGTGGTTGTAGTGGCGGATGTAGTGAAGTAAGAGGCAGCTACAACATTTTAAATGGAGTGAAAATCCAAAGCTGTAAACCATCAGCTTCATCATATCAGGCATCAAAGTTCCACAGAGCAAAATGTCAGGCGATGCTGATTTTGGAAGGGACGAGGAGCTGCAGTTCCTGAGCAGGATGGGGCAGTGATGGCTGGGTTTGCTCCTCTCTGCTGGAACACAAAGCAATTTGCAGCCCGTTCCCAGYAATTCCCCCTGCCAGAGCAGCAAGCACAGTTCAGGATCTGCTGGGACAAATGCACCCATGTATAGGACAATGCCTGTGCTTGCAGTTTCCTGCGAGTTTGTGGCATGATCTGCATTGGCCTCAGCAGGGCAAACACCTCTGTGTGATACTGTGAGGGAGGAATTTCTTGCAGGRCTGGCTCCACATGCACCTACTCAGACTGGCAGAGAATTTCTGCTGCATCTCTAAGTTGTTCCTGAGACCTCTGAAAATTTCCCTCCTTTGTTTCAGAGCGATCATCAATCACTTCAACCCGAAGATAGAGTCGTACGCTGCGGTGAATCACATATCACAGCTCTCTGAGGATCAGGTAAGCCAGGCATGCTTTGACCTTTTTTCATGTTGACCTCTGGAATATGGTGTTTAGGAGTACCCTGTGCTCAGTGAACTGATGATGTGACAGCAGTAAGAGAGATGCAAGTGGGACTCTTGTTCCTTGTTCAGATGCAGGTGAGAGAAAGAAAAGCAACAATTGCTTTAGCCTGTTTTATCACTTCACACAGAGATTTTGGTCGCTCAAATGTAGAAGGATGGGTATAAACAAGGAAAACATGCAGCATTGTCAACAAGTGTCTTTGGAGACTGTGAGGGTGCTGGCATTTAGAATGGGACAGCAAGTTTTTAGCAGTGAACTTCGTTATAAGAGAATTGTTGAGAGTAGGTAGATTTTTTTCTTTTAGTGATATTGGGGACTTAGAACTCTGGCAACRGTTAGTAGAAATTTTCTAGGGTGATTGAATTCAGTTGGGTTAAATTTTAAAAAGCAGAGGTTTTTAATAAAGAGGGTGATTGAGTTAGGTTTCCCTTCCTTAATTTGATYTGGTTTGCTCTCTTTGTGTTCTGCTTATATTGCATAAATTTGTAAATGTGTTTTTTTGAAAATAGGCTACTGTGAGTGGTCTCAGGAAGGGAAGAGATGGCMTATTTCCCAAAATAAAATATTGGAATTATACATTAATCACTCTTGGAGAGATAAATGACTCTGTAGGAGTATGTGGTGGACAAAATGCAGAGCTGCCATGTGAGCTGGGGGAATCATCCCAAACACAGCTGCATCCATACCTTTGGACCTTCTGGAGAAGAAATTGTGCATGCAGTCTGGGACAGACCTCATTTAAGTCACCTTGGGTTGGCCCTTCCACTGGATGGGATCCCATGCTTGTGCTTGCTGAAAGTTCCTGACTGTATCTTGCTCTGCAATTCATTTCTTTTTCTGTCCATTTTATTTTTACTATTTCTTGATTATACCCCTTCATGTTTCCCACTAACCGTTTCATTTATTAACCCACTTGATCTGTAATATGTAACACTCCAAAGACTCGGGATGAATGCTGTAGTGATGCAGTGGGGGAAAATGATAGCCCCTACTGCTTTTTATTCCCTTCTTGGTATAGGTGGATGGAAGAACATTGGTTTTAATTTACTCAATTTTCCTTATTGTTCTGCCTCTGAGAGTCACTGTATCCACAGCTATGCTTTATGATGGTTTGTGTTATCAATCCTCATTCATTGATGATACACCGATTATATCAACCCAGACCTCTAAAACARAAAAGCCTTTGATAGCCCAATTTAAAACTGGAGGCTTGGATAGAGGGGAATTTTGCATAGTGTTTGAGTTCATCTGAGAAAGGAAATGAGCTTTTCACTGTCAGCTCCGTGTAGTATTCATCCCCCAGCAGTTCAGGGAGGTCAGGTTAAATCCTTTCTTCCTTGTGTGTTATTCTTTAAATAAAATCCCTAGCAGCAGGCAGATAATGAAATCAGTGCTGATGCATGAAGCATTTTGAGGAAGATGATTAGGAAGTTGAAAGACAGACAGATTTCTCTTTTTTCTTTTCTTCCTTCATGCTTTCTCTCAATGTAGGGAGAACATCAAACAAAATAAAGCAATAACAGCCCCAGATGAACTGCAGAGAAATAAGGAAGATGTCACTATGGTGAGGGAGTGTGTGGTCTCAGTGAGGGTGTTTAATCAGTGCTTTGCAGTTTGCTGCACAAGGAGGAGAGKGATGGAGACTTCTTGCCTCCACTTTCAGTTGTCCCAGTGAGCTCAGGTTTGTGTCTTGGTCTGTGGTTTCCCCTCTGTCAGTAGCTGTAAGTACATGAGAGGTACTGGTAGCTGGCCCAGATGAAGCTCAGGATCTGGCTTTTGTGGGCTAACAGAGCTCGCTGTTTTCATTGTGTGAGCTGTTCAGCATGTGTGTGGGAAGTGGAGGGATCAAGCTTGCCTTTTGGCTGCTGCAGTTGCTTTCCTTTTTTGTTTTACCTTCCAGCTGTATTTTTTATTTTAACTTGTGTGTTCACTTAATTACCAATTTCTCTGCTCTCTATAAATATTTTCTACACAGAATCCACCATCCTTTACAGCCCTGTCTTTTCAAGTGTACCACATTGAAATATTTAGTGCTGGCACTTAGYTTGTATGTCCACACACAGATACT
Organism: Malurus melanocephalus; assembly: GCF_030028575.1. Lineage (NCBI taxonomy): Eukaryota > Metazoa > Chordata > Aves > Passeriformes > Maluridae > Malurus > Malurus melanocephalus. The sequence continues at coordinate 2,678,493 of NW_026623244.1, read as the reverse complement.
GCGTTTAGGACTGGATATTTTCCCTCTTGAGTTATTCCAATAGTTTCGGGACACTGGTATTTCTTTACTGGAAACATTTGTTTTTACAATTTTAAGGGTMAAGCTTTCCTTTTAATGAAGGTTTTCTTCTCAGATACTAATAGTCTTCGGGCAGATTCTCAAGTGGCTGCTTACACTCTGTGGTATCTGAGAATCTCCTGTTAATCAGGCAGTCATGGCTTTGACATAGCTTTGTCTGAAGGAGAATTTGCAGCTGCTCTGATTTGTTTGAAATTCAGTTGAACTCAAGTTCTGGCACCCTGTTCATGTGTTAGATTTAAAAGAAAAAAWTATTTATTTTTGTATTTTAATATCCTTAAAACTAGCTAAGTAATCAGCTGAAAGAGATTTTGCTCTATCTTCTTTTCCTGATCCTATTGAAGCCTTTATTATCTTGTTAATCACTAATGTCCATTTATTAATATTCTGTCATTTCAGTGCGTTCTCCTTTTTTATTTACAAGCATTAATCTTAACAATATTACATGGTGGGGGGATTTGTAGGCCCTTGAAAATGGTGTGCATGGGATTGTTTTAAGCATAGGCTGTTAACACACTGTGTGTTCTCAGCCCTAGAGATTTCTAACAACCTTAGTCTGAATATACAGGTCTCTGGTTTAGGTAGGTKTATTTGTAGGACTTGATGGTACTGCTTTGCTGACTGTTCTGGTTTATCCAATGTTAAGGGGTTTGTCCAATGTTCYAGTCAGAAATACAGGGAAGAGACCTTTTTCATCCCATATTCTCTCCAGCAGAGAGTGGGAGATTCCCAGGTTCAAGCCAATGATGAGCCACTGCAGTCTATCAACACCATGGGTTCCTTAGTGCCTTTCTGCAGAGCATTTCCTTGCCAAGGCAGTCTCAGAATCCTTCCTAGTTGTTAGCTGTTTTGACCTTGCTGTAGTTCCTCACCATAAAGCAGGGAATGTCTTAGCCACTTGCTGGCATTTTTCCTCACTTACTAATTTGCTGAACCTGGCCTGAGTGTTAATTTGTTGTTTTGTGGTATTCTSTCTCTCAACACATTTGAGATCCTTTAAGGGACTGAAAGAAGCTGCACAGTCAAAAAGATGGGGTTGGCCAATAACTGCCAATGTAATTTCAGCTCTTCCATGTGAGTGATTATTCCCAYGCCTTCAAAGAGGTTTTGGTGCATTCTTGAGTCAAAGGGTGAAATAGCCTTTTATGAAATGAATTCATAGGCTTATCTGTACTTTCCAGATGATTGGACTGCCTTGTACTTAATACGTTGGAGGCAGTAGACTTTCTCAGTGCCGTATCTGATCTGAGAAGCTCCMAAAATATTTTCTAGCATAAGCAGTTGTAGAGAACAGGGTCAAGGCAGTGAAGAAACAGCAACACAAGAATTGCACCTGAAGAGCGAGCACAGGCAAACAGAAAGGATSAAAACACAGCATGAATGGTCTGGGTGGGGTCTCACATCTGCCTTTTCTGGATGTGAAGGAGCAATTGTTTGTAAGAAGGGAGCTCTACCTGATTGCAGTGTAGCACAGTTTTCAAGAGAGGCTACAGTGAGAGGAGCCCAGTAGTTTTGGTTGAATCTTCTCTGAGCAGAAATGTGTTGTGGGGCCTTGCATGCCAGTCAAGTCTTGTGCCAGTTAGAAAATTGCTCACTAAGGTCTCATTTTCTCTTTGGTGCTTTTTCTCTCCATGATTTCCTCTCTAAGGGTCTGAAAATTGAGATGGCAGACACGCAGGACTGATAATGCTTGTTAGTCAGGAACATCTCTGTGCTTTTTTTTAATAGAAGCCCCTCTTTCTTCCAGCCAGAGCAGGGACATTATGCCACCTCCAAAATGGAGGTAAAGTTCACTGCAAAAGACTGCTGTGAACACCTGTTTTATGTCTGGTAATTGCAGATGGAAAGTGCTGGGAGCCAGAACAGATTGTGATGGAAAAACAGGACAACTGTATCACTTTTGAAATTGTGACAAATGAGTGTAATACTTGWGTTGTTTCATGCTGTAGTACCTTTGTAACTCAGGTAGAATMATGGAATTGTTTTASGTTGGAAAAGACCTTTAAGATCATCTAGTCYAACCACTAAMKCRGCACTGSCAGTAGCTGCAATCCAGKTTGGTCAGGCCATCTCACAAAGCCATTTCCCTTTCACTGAGGTCATAGCTCAACTGCTGAATGCTCTTCCTTGCCCCCCAATCCACCTGGCCTCTGTTACCTGGTGAGGCTTTGAGGGACTAACCTGAAGTGCAGCTCATCGAGGTTCCACAAGTGACATGCACAGAAAGATACAAAAGGGTGTAATTGGTTTTGGGTGCCCTGAAGTGTTTTAATTCCGATCCATTGAGTCAGGGTTTATTCAGCTTGTTCTGGTTTCCMTAACTAGTAGCAAAACCACTGGCAGATACCAAGTGCTTTGTCTTTTTTTAGCACTGCTGGCAGTGGTGTTAAAAGCCTCTTGGCAAGTCTGTGTTTGATATTTTTTAAATGCCAAGTACCGTCAGTGCTAGGTACTACCACAGTAAATCCTCCTAATCTCTTACATTAATATAACGTGTCGTGAGGGCTGGAGAAATACATTATAATGGTGCTTTACTTCTGAAATGCAGTGAGCTTTGGGGTAGAAAGTTTCAAGCTTGTTAGTGTGGTGTTCCACACAGTAGTGGGAACGTGAAACTCCAGCTAAGGAGGGATCACCAAGGCAAGGCCTTAATTTAAAGTCATCGTGTCTTTGCAAATGAGGCAGGGATGTTGGCTTTCATGGTCTCATTACAGACACCTACTCATGACTAATGGCTTGAAACAGATTTTATCGTTTAAATAGAAAGAGCTGAGCTGCACCGGGTGAAATTGGAAAGGATCTGTATAAAAAGTCTTCTGGAGTTGGCAAATTGCTGGTTTGCTTAGCTGACAGGAGTTTTCTCTGGTTTAGCTATCTTTCCTCTTCTTTTTTCTTTCTCTTTTTCCTTTTTCTGTTTTTTCTTCTCTTTGTTTTTGATTTATCAGAGAAATATCCCTGCAATTTACTAATGTTTCAGACTGCTTTACGCAGTGTGCCAGACTGAATGAGTCTGAACAGGCTCCAAGGTCTGATCAGCTTTGCAGCAAGGAGATTTGAAGCTGGAGGTGAGCTTTGGAGCAGTGACTTTGTGCTGTGTAGTGCCTTTTATTAACATGCAGAATGCAGTAAACTGTGCGTCAGTGGAGGCGGGGGGGGGGAGATAACTGTGGTTGGCCATTAGAGAGACAAAAGAAGGACTTGGATTTTTAAAAACAGCTGCTACTGGAGAGATGCAACCCCATTCCAGTAAGAAATGGGAGAAGCCCTTTAATTCCCTTCCTTCAGGCTCAACTCAGAGGTGCCCCATTGTCCTGCCTCTTACTGTTGGTGGCACTTTAGCTGCTCTGTGCGTCAGAGACAGCGTGACCCTCAAACACCTTGGCTGCTCCTGGAGCAGAGGAGTCTTTCCACCCTTGGTGCATTGCAGATGCTGAGGCATGTCTTGCTTCCACCACTTYTGTGAGCTGTCCTCTTGGGCAGGTAAGGGACTGCCTTGAGGTACAAACTAGGAACAAAGTCCATTAAACTTCAAAGCAAGGCTTGCCTTCAGTTCTTATGGCTGTTTTCACGTCCTTGCCTGGCTCTGACACTACCAGAGGAACTGATAAGGATCTGAAGATTGCAGGGGTACAGATGACCACTGAATGCTGGGGACTTGGTTTGGAAGATCAGCCTTGTGCAGCTGTCACTTGCTGCTGACTGCCACTGAGCAAAGTCACCTGGAGCTGGATAAGTTTCTGTGCTGGGGCTACATAAGCAGCACTCTGAGGTGGGAGTTAGGAGCCCAACTTGATTCACAGCTGAGCTGAGCAAGAACCATAGGTTCAACTTTGTAATAAGCTCCCAGTCCACACTGTGGAGACTTGCTGATGTTGCTGTAGTTCAGTGCTTGTCCTCTTCACCAGTGAGTTTATTTCACTAAACACTTCTCATATGCCTGCCAGATTTGCTTTATAAGTGGTATTTAACCAAACCTAGAAAAGGGGCTGTGGGTAACTAGAGGAAGGGGCTGCAGGGTGGGGTCTGAACTCCTTTCTGCTGTTGCTGTGCTGCTTTGAGCAAACCTTGAGCCCTGAATCCTCCCAAGTGAGGGAAGCCAGTGGGGAGCCCTTGGGGAACCAGGCAGCGTTTGAAGTGYTGTGTGACGTGCCAGGGAGGCTCCTGTGGAAGTGCAGAGCAGTGCTAYGGATTCCCGTCACTGTTAAGTGCGGGTATAGGGCAGGGAAAGCTTCACAGAGGATTGCAAGAGAATGATCAAAACAGTCTGCATTTATAAAGATTAAATTACAACTCTGCACCTCTGTGATTAAAGCAGAAGCTGTCAGTGTCTGGCTTGTGTGAATGCACATTTCAATTTGCATTTTGTAAAACTTCAGATTGAGAAGGTTTTTAATCTCTGTGAAACAGGAACAATAGGTATTGGCTGTTGCCATAATGCATATGGATACCGTGCAAACTTCTTTGGTCATCCTCTGTAAAGCTGGATTTACAGCACYGTGATTTGTTACTCTAGTCCTGAGCTCCACCCTAAGCTTCCTTACACTCAGGTCCCTCTGCTCAGGAATCCTGAGAGCAGACAGGCTACAGACAGCAGTGTGGCTTTGAGCAGCCACTCCTGGAGTCACATTTTCCTCTCACAAAAGGGGACAGACTGCAGTGACTGCCAGCCCTGCTAATTCTGAGGCTTCTTTAGGGTAAAACTGCTGCTTTTACAAACTGCTACTCTTCTTCCTCTCTGGTAGTATCCTGCTGTTACAGATGATATTTTTCTGCCTTCCTTTTCTGGATCCTCTAGCTGGAGCTGCAGCTGTTTCCCAAAAATGACAAATTGGGTCATTGCTCTGATTTCAAAGTGGGAAGCAAATGGAGCTTTGGGTCTCCATCCCTCCCAGAGCAGGAGAGTAAATGCTGCTGAGCCAAAAGGTGCCACATCTGAACTCAGCTCCACTCAGCTGCATGATTAGTTTTTTTGGCTCTCTGACACTTGACATTTGGATGTTAAGACAGTATGTAGAAATTTATTGTCCATGGTAGGGACCTCAAARGCAAACCTTTTAATAGTGGAGAGGGTGGCATCCCTGATGTGTGTCACTCTTCGTGTCTTCATGGGAGATCTGGGGCAAGCAGTGGGATTGCTCAGGGAGCCAAGATGTGCCACTCAAAAGGCCCATCTGGGGGATGGATTTCTGGAGAGATGGAATGGGGAAGGCAGTTCATCAGCCAGATGCCAAAGGCTRTGAATCAATTCCACTGCCTTAGTCAGAGGGCCCTTGGATTCCCCAATGGCTCAGTTAAGGCACAAATGAGCTCCTGGGGAGCTGAGTATTGCTGGCAGCACATGCTGTTTGAGCAGCAGCAGCATCTGCCTCATAGCTGGCAGGGCTGTAGGCCTGCAGAAGGATTGATTCATAGCCCTGTGTTTGCTCTCACCTGAGCTCCTGTTTGGAGGAGCTCCTCTTTCACTTCTTCCAATCCGTGGATTTACGTTCTCCACCATAWCTGCTTCACAGCAAGAATTTCTAAGATGAAAAGTATATTCTTGCCTTCCAGACAAGGAACTGGTAAATTGTCCTGGAGCGCTCACTGTGTGACAGTATGTAGGATTTCTGGAACAGGCTGATGCGACCCAGAGAGCATCACTTGTATCAATGTTAACTGGTGTGTCACAGTTGTCGCAATGCTAGCTTAAACTAGCRAGTTTTTCTGTTCCATGAAAACAGGCCTTAGTTAGGATGACCTCTGGCAGTAAGATGGATAAGTATGGAAAATCTGCTATTACAAGCTCAACAATTGGAGAAGGAGGTAATTTGCAGACTGTCACCTAATAACACTGTTTCCAGTGACTCCTGCCATATGCCTTAGCCTCCTAGTTGGAAACTTTGCCACTAAGTGTCATTGTGTGCAGAACCCCGCTAATGAAATGTTGTGCCGAAGGCTTATTTGTGCASAGACCTTATCGTGGTCTCCCAAGTGTATTTCCCTCAGCAGCTGTAATTCAGCAGACTGCATTTGTTTTTGAGTTGGATGTAAAAACACACAGAGAATGCTGTTGAAATCATACTCTAGGGCTTCCTGGCTATTAGAAAATGCTGGGTTTGGGTCCTGTGTGAAAGCTGTGCAAGTTCTTATGAGTGCTTCTCCCACTTGTGATGGTATGAACGAGCTTCTGAGGCAGTGACRGGTGCTTGCTGGGGCAGACAAGGCATCATTACAGCAATGAAATTTAACATCAGGAAGCCAACATGACATGGCTAGCTAACTCTTCTTGGGGTGCTTTGGCTTTAGGAAGGTCTGCAGTACCTTTTTCAGAGCAAACTGAGCTGCTCTGGAGCCCCCTGAGCATGTTTAACACAATGGAAAACTGGAAATAACAGTATTGTGGGAATACYATGAGAATCTGGGCACTGCCATCACCTCCCCTCTGGTTATATTTTCTCAGCATATTGTGAACCAAACTATTGCTCTGCCTGCAAGTAAGGCACAAGTCTTTTCACTTAGCTATTGCATTGTCCTTTGCAGCCTTCTCCTAGTTCAGTAACAATTAATGTTCCAAACCCAGGATGAATCAATCCATATGTGAATCTGGAAGTCACACATTCTGCCAGCAGTTCCAAGTGTTTAAAGGAAGAGTGTGCTTAGCTGGCTAATTTAGGACTGAGTMTCCCTTTCCAGGTCTCTTCTACACATACCCCTCCCCAAATGTAGATACCAGCCTCTGCTCAGCTGGGTCATGTTGATGGTTTGCTGGAGTCAGGCCCCTGTCCAGCTTGCAGGAAACATTAGCTGTCCCTGTCACCCCAAGCTTTATCTGTCATTTTATGCAACAGCTTCTAACAAAGAACATGTATCTAGATGGAGCTTCRTGTGCCTGTATCTGCAGTTATTTCTGTCCTTTTCATTTCTTAAAAAAGGTAGCTATGAACTGCAGTGTAGAGTTCTTAAGCTTGTGCTTTGTGTGCAGTAAGTGCTCTCTTTGTCGAATGTCTTGAAACACTAGAACAGGAACAATCTTCATGCTGATGAAAACAGAAATGTGAATTTGTGAGGGAGCTGAGGTAGGCATGCTGGAACTTACACTTTCTGATTGTCTGCTTAGTTTTTTTGCATCCAGGCTGCTTTGCTGGGAATTTTCTACCCTGTCGTTAATGCTCCTGAAAACTAGAGACTTGATGGAAGCATCTCACTTCAGAGTCTTAGTTCTCACCTCAGCTGTAAAGATGTGCTTTTCTATTTTAAGGGATGGACCTATTTAATTACAGTACCACCTACAAGTCACTTTATAGGCATAGAAAGGAAACTTAGGTCTGTTGCTGGGCTAAACTCCTTAGAAGAATAAAAAGAAAGCTGCTGTAATACTTCATCTCAGCCTCTTCGCAGATACCTGAGCGTGACACACTTTTTGCAGGGGAGAATATTAACATGATCTGAACTTAATTTCTCTAGCTGATGACAGTTTTCCACATCATGCAGATTTTGCTGAGCTTTCCACCCTCAGTAGTGCCCAGAGGGATAATATTCCTGGAYTGCTTGAGTCCTAAAGTGCTTCTGTTGCTATTTAGTGTGTTGATGCTTCAAAATTAGGACTAAGCAGTGCTGGGACTGGGCAGTTAATGTCATACCAAATGTTTTAGCATAAAGAAATTGGTCACTGACCAGTTCTGTCCTAATTGCCCAGGAAGTTAGTTGTTAACATGTGGCCTTGTCAGCTGCAGTATTAGCTTAAGGCATAGCCTAGTCCCTCATCCTCACCCAGAAACCCTTCARTTGAGTGAGGCATGATTTGAAGATGGAGGTAACTGTTCTGTTTTGAGATGAGGATTGAAGCTGCCATGTTTTTCATACATGAGATCGTAAGTCAGTGCGACTTCAGGTTAGGTATGTCAGGAAGACCTTTTCCTGTGATGAGTTTSGAAAAGGTCAGGTTAAGATGCTTGAAGAAAAATGGCTGATTGGTTTGATCCTGATCTTTGTTTTAGGAAAGAATTGCGCAAAAATCTACGAAGTCAAATCTGGGGAACAAGTGTTTTTTATTTTGATAGCACTCCTCTGTAGAAGGCTGGGGGATGGAGGGTGGAAATCRCCTGGCTACACTCTCCCCAAGCCCCTTACTAACCAGTGCTCAACAGCGTTGTTATTTAAAAGGTTAATCCAGGCTCTGGACTGTTAACCCTCTCCATTCACCTTACTCAGTTGTACCTGGGTGCTTACAGACTGCTGCACATTCTTCTGCCCTACTGCTTGTAACTGAGTCAAGAACAGATGCAGGAGAAGTATCTACAAAATGTTTAAGCCAGCCCTCTGTCACTTGCTCTTGGAAAAGGCGATCGGATTGTTCTGATGCYCAGTGTCCCTCCCCAGCAGAGGCTCTAATAAACCTGCTGGGATAAGGGTGAGTGGCATTTCAGATCTCAGGCTTCTCTTGCTCTCTRTAGCTCCTGCTGCATGTTCCCTTCTCTCTGGGTACTGAACTGTTGTCCTGGCACAGTATTTGACAGGAGTTTTTTCCTTGCCCTTGTTTTTTCTGTGAGTGGCTGAGCGCCATCATAGTGCTGACAGTGCACACATTTGAGAGGATTCCTTTACATGTGCTTCTCTGGCATTTTATGATTCTGTCTCTTTCAGCATGTGATAACAGCATAGAAASTAGGTCACTTTATTTCTTTTTTGCTTTTCTTGGTTCTGCAGTTCTTGTGATGTTTCAATTCTGTCTGATACCAGTTTTGGAGACTCGTGACTGGGAGAGTTCTGTAGGTTCCTAAAGCCTTGGTAGTCATTTTAGGGTTGARCCTTAACAGGGCACTAGGGGCATCTTTTTTGGTAGCCTTTGTGTGCCTTGGGTAGCCTGTTAATTAGTGCCCTTCACATGTTTTAGAGAGTTGAGAAGGAAAAATGATGGCACCTTTCCTAATGCACAACCATCACTTGCTGCTGTGCTGYATCCTGTGGCTGCTGCCAGCCCTGCCCTGCTGTCCTCTCTGAGCTGATTGTAAATGGCAGTTGTTGTCAGAAGCAGTAAACAAAGTGAACAGCTCTACTTATTGCAATTTGTGAAAATACACCAAATAAAAGCTCTAGGCACAGTCACAAGTCGGGCCTTAAAAAGCCATATGGAAGAAATTTAGTCTTTTCTGAGTCAGGCCACTTCAGGCTACAGAAACACCAGACCTTTMAAGTACCTTAATTTTTCAACATGCGGACTTGCTTCTGCATTTTATTCATACAGTTGAAGATGRTAGAAATGTTGGGGTTAAATTGTARCAGTTTTTCACTGAAGCTCCCTTTAGCAAATGATTCTTAGAACTGTATGATCAGTCTGTACAGAGTATTTAGAAATGTGGGCCCCTTCAGCTTCTGTCACTGGCTTTCTCAGCAGGGTGAGTGTGGTACCAATTTATTCTGCATTTGCCCAGGGTGAGAATGRGTCCCTCTAATTTATCCTGCCTGAAAGGTGTGTTGCTATGTGGTCAAAYGAAGGCAAACATTTTGCCTGAAATGTGAGACCGAGTGGAAGACACAGAAAGACCTGGTCCAAAGCTTCCACCCAAGCTGCCTTCGAGTGGTGTTGAATTCCTCAGGGGACTGCTCAGCTAATATGCCTGGTTAGTCAGGAAGAGCCAAGCAGAACTTAAACTTGTGTATTAGTATAAGGTGCAGTTTTGTAAGAAATTTGCTAAGCAAGCATGAAATCCTCTTTAAGTATAGTCAAAAAATCAGATGTGAGAATAATACCAAGAGGGCAATGCAGCAGCATTTTGGGAAGAGCAGAGTTTGATTCCCATTTAAACAAAAATAGTTGTGCAAATAAACCTACCAGCTGATGCAGTACAAATTAAAGGTTTTAAAATCTGGAGAAAAAGCTGCTGAGTTATTAATCCCTGAACTGAAGCCCTCAAGTCCTTTTGGTGAATAACTTCTGCTTGTCATCTAATCCCTTTGACTCATGGAAACAGACCCAGAGTTGTTCTCTGTGRTGTAGGAAGAGGAAATTTAACCAGTGAACTAAATAAATAAGTTGATTAATTGGCAACAATAAGGAGTTGTGTATGCACTGTATCTAATTGCTTTCTTTATATTATCTTCCTCAAACTTCTGAGAAGACACGGGTTTGTGGGTTGCACATGCAAAAATATGCTAAAAAACCCCACCTCACCAAGGCTTTGAACCTTCAGCTTCAAAGATCATTTGTGGATCACCTTACATTGCTTTGGACAGTCTCTAAAGGGGACATTGCTCAGCCAAGCTGAATTTATGCAGTGGAAATTCAAGCTGAAATTGAGCACAGGATCACAGATAAATCAAATCTAATTTCCTTGCTTGTAGGCAATGTGGGCTGTGTGGACTTTTTTCTTCCTCTTCTTCCTCCTCCTCCTCCTCCTCCTTCCTCTCAGTAATTTTTATTCTGCCAGATCAGAGCTACCTTTTTCCTCATAAGAAATACTGAGCAAGTGGCTTCCTTGAGCCTTATTCAAATACCCATCAGAGCTGATARTTTTGAAAATGTTTGATGTCCAGGAGGCACTTGGGAGCATTTTAGGCTGTAGAACAATGGTGTCCTCCAATCACTACAGAAATTACTGTGGAGATGATATTTCCATCACAGATCCTGCAGGTACTGATCCATGGAATATGGCAAAAGAGAAATCTATGGAGAAAGCAGAAGCATTGGTCATCTATCCCCAGGACAGTGGCATTGCCTTTGCTCAAGTCTTCAGTATATCCTATCTCCATAGCCAGCAGGTTCTGTCTGGAGCTGTGACAGCAAAGGGTGCTTTTGATTCAGAGGGCAGGCATTGTGGACAAGTAGTTCCCCAGCTTGCTGCTCGGATTGCTGATCAGCTTAACGTGAGGAGTCAACAGCTAAAGGTGCTTTGGAAAGGAAGCATAAGTTGTGTTCTTTTGTTCTCCTCGTCCTTTGGAGAGAATGGGTGCCAGCACAAGTCACCTTTTCCTTGATTGTCAGCAGTGGATATACAGCCAACACTGTCATCTTACCTGTCCTGTCAGCAATAAATCTCCCCTTTGTGTCACGTCCTTCTGCCCATCCAGAATCTGAATGTCTGTGGAGATAACAGCTCACTGTCGTAGAAGTAAGAGGTCTCTTTTCAGTCTCTCARCCACCCATTCTGAAGGGATTTGTCTGCTGAGATGTTGTTGCTGGGAGCATAAGAATCCTGGAAACGCTGGTGCTGAAGAGGTGGTAGGTCTGATATTTTAAGGACATAAGTGRAAGAATTGTTTATGGTATAAACACTTATGTTCCAAAGCATGCAAGGCCTTTTTGTTCTCCAAATATGTTTTGATTGCAAGATGCCATTTGACCATGCCAGGAATTCTTCTTTGGAGGCATAGCTATTATCTTGGACTGATAGTTTCTGTCATGTATAAGGAGAAAGRACTAGAAACAAATGAGTGTCAGCAACCTTTGGTGCCTCTGTGTTTATTCCAGGGATTGCACATGGATGTCTTTCTCTGAAGACAGTAATAAGCAGCAGACAATTTGATTTCTCAGAAACATCTGAGCTGTTTTCTGTGTGTGGTCCCTACCAAGTTGCTGCTCCCACTCAGCTTCACCTTGCTGACTGTCTGCTGGTCAGCTACCCAGCATATCTCCATTTCAGTCAAAAAGTGTTCCATCCTACAATGTTTAGCCTGCCCTTGCTAGTGATTATCTTGGATAGTAGTCTCTGCATTTCCATCTGTCCCAATAGCCATTTAAACACTCCTTTTAAATTAACTTAGCAGTCAAGTTGAAGCAGTTCTGGTTTTGCAGGCAGAAAACRTTTTCTGTGTTGGCCATGGATGCTTTCAAGCATTACTGGGTTTCGTTCTGTTTCAGTTCTGGTCGTTGCCCAGATGGAGTTTCRAAAGAATGACACATTCAAACAGTGCAAAAGGGAATAATTCAACAAATTAAAATGTTAACAAGCTTCACTCCTTCAGCATGTTGTATCAGAAATTTTTTGGCTCCCTTTCTTCTGCCCTCATCACASACTTTGTCCATTCCTTTTCCTCCAACTGTGGAATGCAGATTAGTCTAGGATCCCWAAGTGTGTCTGGGGGTTATGAGGAGTCACTTAGTTGGGACAGGTTTGATTTGATCCCACTGTCTTGGGAAGAATTTAATGACTGCTGTAATTCTCATAAACCTGCCTTGCATAGCTGCATTCTCAGTATCTTGGTCATCTCTGCTCCTCCTTTACCTTCTCAGTCCCTCCTGTCCATACTGCCTGGTCCTCAGCACCTTCAGTGCTTGAGTTTAGAACAAAAAGAATTGGACTTGCACAGTGGAATGTCTTATTTCTGCAGTAAATGCCTTTGAAGGAAGAACTCCAGACTGTGGATTGCAGGTTAGACAGACCTGCACTCAGATTGACTTAAACCCCTTTTGGAACTGTAGCCTTAGAGCAGACATTTTCCAGCTGAAGTTTTCTTCTCACYACAGGATTTTCTGTCTATAAGGATCATCCAGCAGCTTATAGCTGTCTGTTCCAACTCCGTATTTGCAAAAGCCTCAAGAGCTAGGCTAGAACTTTTGTATGGGTTTGAGTCACACGAACTTCTAAGCATTGCCCACCATCCTTACTAGCTTGCTAGCTTAGTGTRCTGCTACTACAGCCTCTGTAGCTATTTGTAGCTACAGCTATTTGTAGCTAACCAATTGACTATAGATCTTCTAATTCTTTTGGGCTCTATCTTTAGAACGCATTTTTGCAGACTGAATTTGTAAGTCKCTCAGAATCATTAAAGTGTAGAAAAGTCTGCTAGATATTGTCATGCAGGAAAGGACTCCTGGAGTCACTGTGATAAGCCTGTTGGCTCAAGACTCAACAGTAGTTATAAAGGCAAGTAGAGAATTAGAAATTATTAGAGAGAACACAAAAATAAAGGAGAACTGTGTTGTCTCTGAGTAAGTCTCTGGTAACCCATGTTTTAAATCTTGTGTACTGATTCCAGTGCCCTTAGTTCATAAAATACACTGTAAAACTGCAAAATAGTGCAAATAATCAAACAGTTATTGGCCCAGTGGGTTTCTTGACAATCCAGAACTTTTTGCTTGTATTTAAAAGTTTTTATTTTCCCCATCTGAGAACAGACTTCAGTTCATTTTCCGCTTGTAGTCAGTTAGGCAGGTGAGCTTTGTATTTCCTCTTTCTTGGCTTCCTTGCATCTCCTCAGGCCACTGAATTACTGCCTTTTATCACTTCCACTAATTGCTGAAATGTAAGTAGGAGCTAGGGAACTGATCTTTCTAACCTCTACCTCTCCAAACATGTACCTTCATTCCCCAGTCCTAGCTGATTTTCTCTAGCATGTCCTATATTGATTAGACTTACTTTAAATACAGCATCCACTTGGTTTGTGGCCAGTTTTTCAGCATATTGGTATTTAGTTTTGCTGCTTCCTTTAATTAAATTTATTCATGCTGTGCAAACCAAGTTTTAAAAGATTTCTGATCATTTAAAAAAAGAGAAGTCGTGAGCTAGATTAGCATCCACTTTTTCTCAGCAAGCATCAGACCCAGGRCTGTACATTCATAAAGGCCATTTGCTTGCTAGTTGCTATAAAAGATCAAAACAGAAAATCAAAATGCATGGCAAGCTCCTTAGCTTTTTGGAGTGTCTGTGTTCTCCTTTCATTTGTCTTGATCTTCAAGTCAGAGTCCTGGTGAGGTTTGGTTTTATTTCTAAGTTAGTCTGCAGTCATTATATCCCACAGAAGTCTATGGTGGCTGTGTGAGGGGCACAAACTCTCTTGGATTCTCTGCTGATTTCTGTGAACCTGAGCAGGTGATGTGGTTCAGAAACCTCATGTGACTGCAGGTGTTTGATTAGACCATAACCAGAAGAAGCCTCCCCATTGTTTTTAACTTGGGCACAATTAGGTTTTGGTTTCTTCGAACTGAAGCAGTGCACTTACTTCTGCCTGGGTTTGATTGAACAGAAAGGGCTTTGTTGCATATTGTGCTGTAATCTATTCTCTAGACAGCCTTATTCCTGAGCTAACTGTCTTCTGTGCAAATTTGAATTCCTTTACTGGGAATGAGTTTCCTCTGGTGTATCCTGTTGTCATTTCATCAAGGCAATCTCAGCTGAAAGCTGTGTATTTGAGTTCCAGCATTTGCCAGGATGCTTTCTGGCTACTGGTCCTAGAAAGATTTTCTTTCAAACCTTTTCTTAAAATCTTCAGCTAACATTTTTAAGGTTCTTATATCTGTCTTTGATTTCTGTTGCAACTGTGTACATGTTGGCTTCTCGGTTCAACTGAAGTAGCAGTTTGCAACTTAAAACTCTTTTATCATGTTTTGGGGACCGAGGTTACTGGTCTTGCTTTGATCAGTTAAATGGTACTGAAGAACTGCTGTGATTTTTTTCCTGTGTGTTCAGRAGGACAAGGTCTTCTGTAAATAGAGAATTGCACCAAAGGTTGCACACAAATCACAGCATTCATTTGCTGAATGCTGGTTAGCCACTTAGGCTGAACGGGTAACATGAATGATAACAGTGAGCATAAGGATGCTCTTGTCCTSTTGTCTGATATTTTGGTGACAGCAGTTGATTTACTGCTCTGTGAGAATGCAGCTGGTAGGTAAAAAGCTTCTCTTGGAATAGCCCATCACATTTCAGCACTTAAGTTAATTGTGAGCACAACGGGGAAATAAAAAAATTAACGGTCCAGTCCATAGCTATCTGCAGTGCATTTCAAGCCTTGGCAGAATTGCAAGTGCTCTTGCGTACCTAGCAGTGAGAAATGTTTTCATAAATGCCACCAGCTGGAGATAAGGGTTCACAACTCCAAAATGGGCTGTAACTCCAAAATAGCAAATCTATCTATCTCAGGGTTTTATGCTCCTGCCATCATCCTGGCCTTTCTTATGCTGCCTGCCTTTCTCAACAAAATTTCTAAAAACAGGCAAGCTTAGTGGGCCTCATTCGGTTTCTGGTGTATCTCCCTTTGCAGATCTAAATGTCTGCTCTGGACACTGCTTATTTTATTAACTGATAATTTAAAGATAATTTGTTTCAGGATCTTTGACTTCTTTTTCCCTGCCTAGATTTTAAAAGTGCCAGCATTGTGCAGTATATGGATGYTTGTTCCCTTGGCAGAAGCCCACTGAACCTGTTTTTCTCTCTTGAATGGTGCAGARTTGCCTCTCTAATTTTCCCTGGAGAGCCTGTCCCTGCAGTCTGAGAATGAGCACCCAGGGTCCCACAGAGARTGCCAGGTTCTTTGTGCCAAGTGGGATATGCAGATTAGTATAAACCCACTGACCATCTCTGAAACAGGGAAAAGTGGATTGGCCTTGAGAAAGAGCARTGAGAGGCTACATGCATTTTTACTCCATGTGCTCCAAACCCGAATGGGTTGAGCAAAGTGCATTTAACATGTGTGGGAGTTGTGTGTCTGTGTGTATAGATGTGAGTTCTTGAAAATACGCTGCAGGAAAAGCATTCCTGGCACAGGCTTTCTGGTGAGGTGGGCAGGTTTTCAGCTGCCTGACAGCTGGAGCTCAGAGGGTGTTGTAGCAYAGCAATACCTAGTCCTAGTGATGGCTACAGGAGCGTCAGGTTTATCCCACATTAATCTGTTCTGCTTGTCTGTAGCTCTTACAAATTAAATTCCCTGCAAACTGTGCACAGAGACCATACCTCTCCTTTGTTACTTGCCATTGTCCTTATTTGCAGYCTCACCCTTTATTAAAATAGCTGTTGATTCTTTGGAATGCCTGTCCCATGAGAGCTTGGAATGGGCACTGTTTTGTACATTTACAGTTACTTATTGGTGGAGCTGGRTAACAGTTTTGGCTTTGAGATGTTTCAGAAAGCCGAGTGATTTCCAGATTGGTTGGATCAGTGTGTTTTTCACCACCATCAAATAAGGTTGAACACCTAAGACTTCTAATGGATTGTGGGCTTAAAACATTTCTGGAGCAGCACTGTTGTCCCAAAATAGGATGCCATTTCTGCTAGCAGAGTTCAGAGAACAACAGTAATTTTCTGAGTGAGCTTATAAATTATTTATCTTTARAAGAGGCACCTGTGGGCAGAGGAGAAAGAAAGACTGTAACCAAACCCTCACACTCCATGCATAGAAATTGTTGCCTTTGTAGGCTTGTTCCTTTAAAGATCACAGATCCCTGTGAGATCATTGAACAAACATCTGAGCTACTCTGTATCATCTGAGCCTGACAGACTGGCTCTGCCGAGGTGAGAAAAGGGGGTGTGAAATGTCCCTCCTTGATGTTGCTAAGTAAAATAATAATAATGATAATCTTTAATGTACGATCAAAACCTTTTGCCTTGTGTAGAGAAGTGGGGAGGCCTGGATTTCGATACCACTCAAATGCAGATGTATAGAAGTGAACCATCTCTGCCTGCTAGTTTGTCCTTTGTCCCTGCCAGTCACTTCTGGTAGTCYTGCTGTGTTCAGTGAACTGCTCCATGCCCAGCCAAACATGAGGAAAGTCTAACTCTCCATGTCCCAAATAATTCCTGAGGACTGCTTCTACRCATCCTGTGTCAGTGGCATCCTGCTTCATACCTCAGAGGGGAAATTTGCCCTTGTTTGCTTTCACTTAATCTTTTGATCTGGCTGATGTTTTTTAGTATTTGAAAAATATCATTCTTTCAGGAAATTTTCCCGTACTCAGGGCAGAAAAGATTATGSCTTCTGTTCTGGGAATGACAGATGTGTGAGCTGGTGGGGGCTCAGCCCACAGCAAGAGAGGGCCATGGGTCCTGCACTGCGTGTAGCACAAGCTGCAGCTGCTGGATGCAGGAGATCTGCAGGATTGGCAATGTGTTGTGAGTCTTACATGTGTGTGGCATGATTACACCTGAACCTCCAGCCCACATCTTTGTCTTTCCCATCAGACCCACTCCMCATCCTCTAGATCCATGGATATGTGCTGTACAACCAGCATGTCTTGGGAATCTGAGTTGTGAAACTATCATAGCAACATCCTCCTCCTCTTTGTCTTAGCATTCATGAACATGGGATTAATAGTCATGGCTTGATCAGCGTGGGGGTGAGGAATGGTGCTAAAGCATCAGCACTGCATTTAGCTCCAGAATAGCTGCAAATTAGGGTGGTGTTGGGTCAGACRAAAGCTCTGTGCTGCTGCTAGACCTGGATGGGTGCTTTTCTGGAAGCCAGCGTGAACGGCAGCTGMTTCCAGCATGTGTGTGTAGCATTGGCAGCCTTAGTGGAGCCTCTCTCTGAACTTGGCTSCTGCAGACAGTGACAGAGGAAAGGGAGAAGGAGATGAGTGCAGCTGGGGTTTGGGCAGAGTCTGTTGGGAAATGTGGCAGCTGTGTGTGTGTGTTTTTATTTAACTTCTAATTATTTAGTTATGTTCTTTGTCTGTGGTGCTTCTGGGGATTAATTTCAACAAAGACTCCAGCCTGCATCAGCAACTTTAAAGTTGCTGTGTGAAAAGTGTGATGGCACTTGGAAAAAAAAATCRTTTTCCATATTAATTAGAAGTTACTACTGTAAAATTGATGTCAATTATCCAGCACTTTATTATGGAGAGGCAATAGCCTCTTTGTAGTYCAGGTGTCAGCAGCCTTTTCATTACAATGAGAAATGTTGCTATTCAGTTRAATTCATGAGGAGAAACACTCAGGGACTGTGAGTTGTTGTGGAGATTAGGGAGGGAGAAAAAGGGGAAGATTTGTACTAAACCTGGAATAAACAAGCCAGTTTGAGGATTGCAGTGTAAAATATACATTTCTACTGGAATAGGAAAGCCYTAGTGCCTCTTCCTACACCCTCCACCCTGTGAACTGAGAGGACAGACTGCTGAGTTTGCTTGTGGTGTTTTGGGCTTTGCCCAGGTTTGGGAGGTGGGACTGCCAGAATTCTCTCTGTGTGTGGTACATAGGTAGTGACAAGCTCTCCACCACCTCTGCAGGGAGGACAGAAGGCATATTTGGCTGCCCTCGCTTCCTGTGCCATACTGTGCAGTAATGCTGATGAGAGGTTGGCATTACGTGCCCCACAGAGTGGCTGTTCTATCTGGTGTGGGACAGGTGGGACAGACCCTGTGGCTTTTGTGCCCTGTGAGGGTTCACTAACCCTGACCTGGAGAGCCTCACCCCATCCCAGCAGTGTGAGCAGTGGAAGGGGACAAGAGCATTTTAACCTGGGCATTGTTGGGGTGGTTTTTTGCCTTTYGCTTGATGTGAGAGCCTTCAATCAGTGCTATTCCAGCTGCTCCTGTGTCATGGTAGTTAATGACTGTCTTATGGGCACAGAGAGGCTTTAGTGAGGTTCTGGTGATGCTGACTGATTGCATTCTTGTGCTTTCCTGTGCTGATTAAAAAGACAGTGTAGAGACCTTGATTTGTTCTTGCTTCTGTTTTTCCTTTTATTTTTCTGTCATTACCTGTGCATGCTTCCTGGAATCTACCCACTGCYGGGTCCTTTGCTGGGTGCTGTGAATTGCTGGTGCTCTCTAATTTYGTGTTCCAGTAAGGCAGAGACTGCAGCTGCAGATGATGAAAGATTCTGCAGGTTAAAAAGTTACTAAGCAATGAAGCAAATGACGTCTGCCAGATAGATGAACCCTAGTGCTGYGTGTTGCCCATTAGGTTTTATTGCTGTTGCAGCTCCCCCTGTGGCTTTGCTGCTAACAGTGGCTGTGTTCTCCTGGGCACCATGGGGATAGGAGGCTGCTGTGTGTAATCCCTGTGTGTCCCCAGGACAGGCTGTTCCAGGAGGTTTGATCACTCCTGGGGGAGTGCAGTATGTTGGTTCTTATTGAGGATCAGTTAGAGGGAGCAGCTCTGGTGCAGTCAGGAAGAAGTCGGTGTGTAGTGACTGGTACAGCAAAATGATGGTCTGTTGTGAATGCTGAACRTTTCAGGGCAGGGGCAATTTGTTCTGGGGGAAATAGATTCAGARCTYGTGTCCACAAGARGCCATTGATCCAGCCARCCAAGGCTGTCCATCCAGTTTGCAGTGAGCTGGTGGATGSAACAAACTAAGGAACCACAAACTCWATKAAATAGTCTTGTTCCTCTGGGTGCAGTGACCTGGCATGGCATGGGTGGGGTGTGGCAGAGAGCTGAGCTGCACATCAGTGCCTCCTTTGAGAGCCAGACYTCCTACCATGTTCCTGAAGGGATGCCTCTACTCACAGGTTGTTGGTGTTGCTGGGGAAGGAGAGTTTTATGGGGCATGAAGGAAGTTTTAGCTGCAGGAGGAAGATGAAATCTGAATGCCATAGAAAGCACTTGCTGTTCAGAGCAGCTCCTGAAAAGTTGGTTTGGGGTCACRCATACAGGGACCTGAATCGCTGACATTTCTCTGGAACTTCTGGAAAGCAGTCAGTGAGTGAGTGGTGGGGCAGGGGGTTAATTTGGTGGCAAATTATCTTTAAATTACAGTGGTKCAGCTCCACTGAGTTCTGGTTTGTTGCAGTGGAATAAATGAGCGAATGTAGCCTCTGGGGCTGATACAGGTAACTGCAGGAAGGGAATTCAGCAGCCTTCACTCTCGTTGTATTGACCATGTCTGAGTTGCTCGCTTCTGTCATACTGCCTTTTTAAGRCACTGATCCCCCTAAGCTAACCTACAAAAAGAGTTTTAGATTGTGACTCCATTAGGKTTTTTTCCCCACTGTAAAAATCCGGTAAACCATTTAAAAAAAAAGAAAAAAGCTTCCCCTGCATGTTTATCCTTGCAATCTCAGGGATGTCACATCAAGCTCCTTGRAGTTCATCTACAGTCCGATTTTCTCTATCCTTGCCTGACACTAAAACTGGTGTTTTTCTGGYTTCTTGTGAGATTGTAAAGATGTAAATGACTATTTAAAATCTGTTGGGAAGAGTCCAGCTGAAAGTCCCTTCCTTTAAGTTATTCATACTTGACCAACATGGAATTCATGTTTTCTAGACAAGAGGCTTCTAAGAAAAATGCGTTGAACAAGACCTTGAAGGAGAAATGCTTTAATCTCAAAATTAAATTGCTCTAGTTCTTTTGTATCTGACAGAAAGGTGCAGATAAAGATCTTGTGCATTTAAGGAAAAAGGCAGTTCTTCCTGCCGTAGTTTTCCTGAGCAAAAGTCAAAGCAACGTGCAAGAAGGACAAAGACTGCTAACACACAGTCTTCYGTTACACAGAGGATGTGAGTTTTTTGTCATCTGTGTAGGAAGTTGATGCCTTTGAAACCTTCATGTTAGATATTCTTAATTCCTTCTGCTGCTCTTTGACCTGTCCTCTGTCTGGCAACTGCATCTTAAAGAGCAGATGAAATTGTCTCAAGGATGGCAGGTCCTAATCTCAGTAATAGTTTCTATCCATTACAAGGTATGAAGTTGAAATGATCTGTGAGTGGGTTCATCTCAGATCCCACGTAGCATTTTTTCTCAGCAGCAGCAAGAAAGGGAAATTATTAGGCAGTGGGGAAAAGCTGTTTATTTTTAACTTACCCTTTCTTTTTAAGTTGTATTTTGTAATTAAAGGAGATAAGGAGTGGAAGCCAACGAAATACGTAGCTAAGGGATAAGCTGATCTCAAGTTCACTGCAGAGATTACGATAAGTAACAGAATAGAGACTTTGGGGCCTCTTTCTCCTTTGCTGTCCTCATCCYAAAGTATCAAGACTTCTTAGCTGCCTTTCAGAGGTGGTGCAAGACAGCAGATTTAAAGCTCGGGTTACAGAGCTCACTGATGCCCTCAGAGTTTACTTCTCTTCACCATGATTAGAGGATRCCTCTCTTGAGCATCTGAAGAGATYGCTACTCAGAGCTAGGAAGGAGGAATCCTGATTCTTTGTGAAGAAACAAGGACATCCATTGACTGATCACACCTTTGCATGTTTGTGTGTATGGGAATACAAGGAGAGTGAAGAGCAGCCCAAGGGAAAATTCCTGGGGAGTGGGATAGCCCTGAATAAAATGCCTTCACTCTTGAGTTACTGCTGGAGAAGCCTGTTCAACTCCTCACCTTTCAAACCAGGTTCTTCCCCTGCAGCTTATTAGTCTCGGTCAATTTGSCTTCCTCCAATTGACAGGAGCAAGCTGCCAGAACTTTATTGCTCAGAAGAAGGTGCATTATGCTATTACACTCCCTCCCTAGTGGATAGTTGTTCCTGTGCCCAGGTGACTTCTTTTCGTCACTGCTCTTGACTCTGCAATACTTCTTGCAGCTTCTGCACACAGGAACAAGAAGGACAGGCTGAATTTGGAGGTGGCTGTCATTGCAGCCGTTTCTTTCTCTCTGCCAGTGGAGCCAACAAACAAAACAGCATTAGAAAATGAGTCCTGGAGAGGAGGCTGTGARCCTTTGCAACAGCAGGACACTGACMAGCTGTTCTTAAATAACTTTGCAGAATCAGAATCAATGCAGTTGGAAAAGGCCTCTGAGACCTTMAAGTCTAAATGCTTATGCCTATCCTTAGCTTGCCTCTGCAATGCTGGAGGACATCTGAGCTGCAGAGACTGCTGTGTGACCATCTCACCTGGGAACCACTTTTGGAACCCCATTTTTGCCCCCAGTCCTCATTTGGATGTTTTCCTGTGGCTTCAGCCATCTCAGGCCCTGCAGTGTCTCTGTGCACCACTGCCACATGCTGAGTTTGGGGGAAATAAGCTTTTGAAGGAACCCTGAGCAAGTTTAGATTTCTTGGAATAAAGGATGTCAGGATAAGATTCAGTCCTGTAAAGGGCAGAAGCTGCCAGCTGCCTAAAGGGGTGGTTGAGAGTAGTGTTTACATTGTTGGGAGTACAAGAGGAGAAGTGCAAGAGCTCCTTGTTGTTCTGGTCGCTGTTGTCTTAAATCCTCTGCAATGCCCTTCTTAGGACCTTTTCTGAGTTGTGATGCCTTGGAACAGAGTCCTTTTCCTTTGCAGTCCTCCTGGCTGGGGCTTGTCGTAAGCAGGGACTATTGTAGTGCAAACCTCAGATGTTGATACTCTTGCTAAGCTCTCAGAGCAAATGGCAACAGCCTAAGGAAAAATGTTCTTGCATTTCAGGCATATGCTTGCCCATGAGTGCTGAGTTCTATTGTTCCTTGTAGGAAGATTATTGTCACTAACCAACTCACAAATGCTTTCAGGARTATGTTAGTCCATGCAATGCTTTAAAGCTAAAAATCATTGTGGGAGTCCCTCTTGGTGTTCCCTAGTTAGGAAAATGAATAGTTCAATAGGACAAGGATATGTAACCATGAACTTGCAAGTGCAGCCCAATGCTGGGAGCGGAGTAGGGCAGTAATAAAAGCTGGAAGTGCTTTGGTTCAGTGAATGCTGATAGTAAAGTATCTCCTGGGCAGGAAGACCTGGATTCATGTCCTTAATCTGTTTCTAAAAGCAGAGTCCATACCAAGGCTGGTGTTCTCCAGTGCCTGTCAGAAGCTTGTTCCCATCAGGAGAGACATGCCGTGCTCTGTATGGAAGCTGACATGAGCAGCTGTCGRAGCTGGTGATTTAGCAGGCTGTGAATGGTGATTCACGAGCCAGGAGGGAAGTGTGCTGGCCAAACTAACCTTGGAAGGACCGTGGGGTTGGGCAAACAGTGTTTGTACAGTGCTTACTGTGTCCTATCTGGGTGTACATGTGGTAATTAGCTGCTTGATTTATTAATGTCTACTGATGACAGGAAACTGCTGCTGTCATGGATATAGGTTCCACCTGCCATTCTCATGAATGAAGAAATTCTGTAAATTTCAGGATTGTTCCTTGCTGGCATTAGAAAGACTTCAGTGCCCACCTCCATGCAGTTATTCATGAGCCAAATATTGGCTGTTRAAGCCATCTATGTTGTGAAAACAGGTGCCAGAGCTATGATCTATCTCAGCCTTGCTCCTGTGGTGCTGAGGGATCCATGGATACTGATTGCTGTGCTGTGTTTGGCTGTCTCTGGCAGGTTTTGGAAGTGGTACGGTCCAACTACGACACGCTGACCCTGAAGCTGCAGGACGGACTGGACCAGTACGAGCGCTACTCAGAGCAGCATAAGGAGGCTGCCTTCTTCAAAGAGCTGGTAAGCTGCCTTGACTCTGCACTGTCAACAGCCTCTTTCAGAGCCTTTGCTCATGGCCTGGGCAGTGGCATTTGGAGTACAGCTGAGCAGCCTTTGGACTGCCTCCAAAGAGGGGGCAGGMGCAGGATCTGGACAGACACTGAACATCTGAACAGACCTGAGATCTCCCTGGAGCTCCCTGTGTGGCTGAAGAGGAACCTCCAGGCTGCTTGGGCCAGCACTGGTCAGATGGTCTCTATCCTATTTGCTATGGGGATTTGYTGTGCTTTGTAGTGATAAATTTATATAGGGAGAAGCTGACTGAGCTGGCTGCTCCCACCTGGGGTTTATCACACAGAGCAACTTTGCTTTTTTGGTTTTGTTAAGGGGACCATGAAGCTTGGGACTGAGCAGAACATGTGATGCTGGTGAAACAYGTTCCTGCTCATTGCTTTCCTCCAATGCTCACAAAATAGGGTTCCCAAGCAAAAAAACAGAAGACTTTTTCCCCAGAAATGTCTCCATCTGCATGAGAGGACTGATGGTAGGACACCCCACAAAAAGTATAGAGCAAAGACAAATATGAGTCTAAATAATTCAGGTTGGTAGTTATAATTCTTCAGCAGGCCAGCTTGCTTACCCTGCTCCAGAGAGCCCTGATGGAACTTTTCTTGTCCAACAGCCACATGAGCATGGAGGCAGTGTTTCTCTAGTGGCTGGTGTCTGAGGGAAACCTCACTGCTGAATCATTACAGCTTCAGCAAAGGGAGGGATCTCTAACTTTGGCAGCCTTCTCCATCAGTCTGAGAACTGATTCTTTCTCCCAGCTCTGTCCCTGCTGATTGATGAGTAATTGATGCCTGCCCACTCTGTCACGAGTCTCCATGAGTTTGGGCATGTTGTACATCCCTCTYGTCTGCTCTGCTCCAGAATAAGCACCTGAATTGGTTTTGTTAACTTTTGCAGAATGCTTTTAACTCTCTTTTGGGGTCATGCCAACCCTGACATTGGGTAGTATATGGGCAAACCCACTTGCAATTGCTTCTGTGCTGTTTTTCTGTGTTCTTTTGTGCCTGTTTTGTCTCTCTGGCCTGCTGTTTGATATAGTTTTCCTGGAATACATGCAAAGAAATTTGACCACAGCTTTCCTGTGACACAGGCTTCTTCTATTACTGTACCCTGGAAACAAAGCACATTCCTGTTTGTGTTGTCATCTGTTCTGTCCCAAGGGCTCCCACCCTTAGCCAGAGTCTCCTTCCTCAGCCTCTTGGCCACATGACTGCTCTGTTTCCTGCATGTCCCACTTTCCACTTGGYCTGGCAGAAGCTCTTGCCAATTGATTAAAATGACATTCTCAGTTCTATGATCATCACAGCCACAAAACACTTCAGCTAAAATTATTTTCTTCCTTGACCAATTTACTTTTTTTTCAAAATCCCAATTTTGTATCATTTAAGAATCTGTTTATCATAACTAGCCCATCAACTCCCTTCTGAAAATTGTCCATCCTGGTACCCCCGAGACCCTCTCCTCAAGAGCATATGAAAGCCTGAATAATTACTGTATAAATGTGCTGATTTGACCCAGTTGTGAATCTGTTTAATCCACATCTCTAGATGCCCTGAGAATTGGGACCCTATTAAATGTTCTTTACTCACAGCTACAGAAAATCCCCTGCATTCCATTAAGCCTTTCCCTCAACACAGCGGGAAATGAACCTGATACGTTATGATTTGTCTCCAGCAAATCCAGTTGGCCTCCCGGCCTCCTCGCTCTGTTTTTCTCTATAGGTGCACAGTAACTGATGGCTTTATTAATTGTTCAAACAATTCATCAAAAAGGCCCTAATCTGCCCTGTCCTCCCCATAGCCTCTTCAAACCAGGTACTTGYTTTCTTTTTGTGAAGCTTCTGAGTCTTCAGCTTGGATAATACCCTCCCCCCCTACCCAGTGCTTTGTGTTTRACCTCTGAGGTTTGCAGGATTTCATGGAGGGGGCAGAGGGAAGTTGCTGCAGTTCTCTTTGTAGGCTGTACCAAAGGAGCAGGGTGGTGGTGAACTRCAGGTTTCCAAATTCACATCAGTCCTATCAGGTCTTCGTGAAAAGGATCTGTTTGCAAATAATTCTTTCCAGATTCTACCAGGTTTTCTGATTACTATCTGTGAATGCATCAAAGCAAACCCTTCTTGGGTGGGGAATGACACACAGGAGACATTCTGCTTTTCAGCTACCTTTTTATCTCTCTTTGCTCCTATTAAGTAGGTGAGCAGAAGCTTCCCCAAGCCATTCTGTGGGCTCCTTTATGCTTAGAAATCTTGTTCTCACTCTTTTGACCTGCTTTGCTAATGCACTGCTTCACTTCTCTTGCTTTGCCTCAGTGCTGCTCTTTCTTGCTAATCCCAAATAAAAATCTGCTTTCTTCTCCCATTCCCTTTACAAAGAGGTTTTCAAAGGCTGCGATACTGCACCCACATTGTGGTGGAAGGTGAGGTGCAGATTGTTTTATCAACTGGGTTTTTTAGCATGTTGTGCTGCCTTTGAGGGACTGAAGGAAGGAAGTTAGGAAGTTTTCTAACACTTTTTATTTCTTTTCCTTTGAAGCCTCAGGGATGTCATTTGAGATCYGTGCTGCTTTGATAGAATGAATGGTTTGGATATTAGCTTTTGGTCCCTCACAATGCAGCTGGAGGACTGTGTGGAAAGAGATTTCAGCATCTTTCCAAAACATTCACTGTCTTTGCAGTTGGATAGGCTTCATCAGTCTCAACATAGTCTGATTAGGGATTGATTTCTACARGGGAAATTATTTTAATTTGACTTTTAATTAAGTGTAGTAGTCAGTGTAAACCTTCCTCCCATTGTACAAATAATTTAAGGGCTGCTTGTTGATTAGAAATAGGTTTAATTGATGATACCTGCTGTGAAATAGAAGTGTCAGTATAACCTTGCTCACTTCCAGCTCTGATGGCACAAAACTAGAGCTGAATCATGTTTTCTCTCTGTGGTTAATGCCATTGCTTCATCCATTTTTTCATTGCTTATCCCTTTCCAGATGATGTCAGCATTTCCCATTTCTTCAAAGTTTGTGGGCTAATAGTAAGAAAACTATTTAAAAGCTTTTCTGGCCCTGATGCTTCAGGAAACTCCATAGAGAAGCAAGAGAGGATGTGCTCTGTTTCTACTTCCTTGCAGAATGAATATTAAAGCTCTGACCTTAATTTCTGTGGTTTTGGGGCCGTTGTGTAAGCCAGTCTAGAGTGATCTGGTAAATTCCAGGCTGGTAGCCAGTCCTGGACTGCCCACTGCACCATGAGCTAGGAGGAGTCCTGGGGTGTGTCCTCATGCAGTAGCTTATATAGACTACAGGAAGGTTTATCCATATTACAGACTGACACCTCCCTGTGTCACTGTCTGGTCTTCCAGCTCCAAAAGGGAGATGAGCTCTGGCTCCCTGTGCTGAGCCCTGGTGCTGGAGATAACTTGATTTAATACCAATTTGAGCTATTCTTACCTTCTAAGCAGGTTGGTTCAGGCTGCCTGATTTCTCACAGCAGAAGAAACGCTGGGCAAAGATTTGTGTAAACGTCACTCTTGCATGATTTCATTCACTCTGCTCTCCAACTTGTGTTAAGGTAGAGCTATGTCCATCCAGACTGCTCTTGGCCAAAATTTGTGTCTGAAGTGCCTCTAGAAACCCAAAGCTGTCTTTAAATGAAGCTAGCTCCACAGTAGCTGTAGGTGAGCTACTCCACAGCTTCATAGTCCATAGGTTTCAAAAGTATTTCCTCTTTTCCTGTTTAAATCTTCTTTGTCTTAAATTAGGCTGAGTATTTCTTGCCCTGTCCCTGGAGAGCCAGATAAATATTACTCACTGTTCTCTTTCTGACCTCATTTTACATAATGGAGTGTGTTTGCTCTAGTCCTCCTTCTCTTTGCAAACTAATCAGGCTAATTAATTTCTTGTGCTCTACCCTATAGTTACAATTTCTGCTGAACCCTGTGTTCTCATTGTGCCATTCCAGCGTCCCTTTCTGGACTTGTGGAGACTTTCTTGGACACCTTGATGTATATACAAGCTGAGAATCTTCTAGTGCTGGTGCCTGGTCCCTGGCAGCAGTCCCCAAGGCCAGGAGCTCATTCCTGGTTCTCTCTGTTGCTGGGACCCAGAACTAGAAATGCTTTTMGTCAGAGTAAGGATACAGGCTTACACTGCTTGCAGCATTTGCCCCTTTTCTGCAGGCAGTCACATTCCCCAGGGCAGAGGATTCCCCACGTTCTTTCCTTCCTGTAAGAACTGACTGGATCACTGGTGTGGGAGCACTTGGTAGGATTGGGACCAAATCCTGTCAGTGGGATTCCTGTCTCCTGGCAGCAAGACAGCCCAGTGCCAGCCAGTGTTCTGGAGACCACTTGCAGTGCAACCTGTGGTTGTCTTGCAAGATATGGTCCCAAACTATTTGAGGACAGAGTCAAAAGACAACTAAGAAGAAAGGTGAGGTTGTGCTCCAAGGGAACAAAGATRCATGGGGTCTCTGCCAAGCACCGTGATGAAGAGGAGTTTGTGGTTTCTGCAGGTGACATAAAACTAAAGTACTTTGTCTTTAAGCATAGATGTCTTTGCTGGCATGCTCAGTTTGTTAGGGTGCAGCAATGGGGTTCACTGGGTTCATTTCACAGCTTCCCCTGTTAACCTTCCAAGTTTTGATTTCCTTCCCTCTCTTGCATGTTCCACCTTTGGGAGCTTTCTGCCCTTTCCCTCTCTTTTTCTCACCAGGGCAGCAAGTGGGACCCTCAGCAGTATGCATATATATGTTTTCTTCCAGCCCCCAGTGTTGGATTCCTCATTATGCATCTGTATAATTCTTCCCCCAGTGCTTTTATAAAGCACAAAACACTAACCAGGTCAGCAACAACCTTATTATCACAGGCTCCGAGTCTCTGGAACTGTAATCCTGTTGTTTGGATGAGCTTGTGTCAGTTTTGCTTTCTGTCACTGCTGCACAGTCGCTGACACAGATGATGTTTGACTTTGTTTTCTCGTTGCCAAGTGCAGCTGAGACTGAGCCCAGTCTGGGGCCTGYGTGTTTGGCCAATGAGTCTGCAGGCACGAGGGGGGAAGGGAAGCTGCTGTCAGTGGGGCTGCCCAGCTCTTCTTTGTGTTCTSTGGGTGACCTGAAGTCTGGGTGTCATTGAG
Source organism: Malurus melanocephalus (assembly GCF_030028575.1). Classification (NCBI taxonomy): domain Eukaryota; kingdom Metazoa; phylum Chordata; class Aves; order Passeriformes; family Maluridae; genus Malurus; species Malurus melanocephalus. Next base: position 2,650,254 of record NW_026623244.1, on the reverse strand, counting down.
GGATGAAGGTGTCTGTTCTCTGGAGACAGTCAGTGAGCCAGCTGCATGTGTAAGGCTCTCAGAATACACACAGCTGGCTCTGAACCCAAGGATTTCTGCCAGCCTGGGTGATAATTTGTGTTTACAGCACAGTGGCATGGCCTCTGTCCTTGCCTTCAATGTGTATCTTTGGCCCTGTGGGTTCTGGAGCAGGACAGAGGSCATGGCACTGCATTAATCCAGGAAACGTTGGCTGGCACTTCAGTGGGCACTGRTAGAGTATGATCTTTGAGCTGCAGCCTGGGAGTGTTCATTTCCCCCATCTCTTTGCCCCAGAACAGGAAACACATCATAACTCATGCATCCACATAGAGCATCTTCTCCCATCCCTGTCTCCTTGGGAATTCACTCTCCTTGCTGGGATGTCACCATAGACATTCCCTTTTTTCCAAAAAAGGGCTGAACCTCAGTATTTCCTTGCTAGGCTGCAGTCTTAGAGCTTGCTGCAGTGATTTCTGTGGAGCTGTAAATGCAAAACAGCTTCAYGCTGAGCATGGAGGTCAGCAGTGTCAAAACCACCAGGCTCACCAGGAGCCAGGAAGAGTCCCGTGGCTAAAACATGTCGTTTTGTTTCTGTCAGGTTCGGTCCATCAGCATCAATGTGAGGAAGAACCTTGCTTTCAACACGCTGAGCCAGGAGCTGCTGCTGAAGGAATTCTCTACAATCTCTTGAAGGAGGACGCTGCYGCTGCGCCGGCTGAGCAGAGACGGACGGGCCCGTGTGGGCAGGGACACTCCAGCTCTGCAGCCGGTCACCCCTTGCCTCCTGCCTGCCCAAGGGACTGTGTTTCTTKTAGGGGAACGCCTTGCTGCTGTGTGTTTGATCCCAAAGGACTGAGTTTCAACAGAACTTGGGCTGAGGAGAGGTGATTGGCATGCTGAGGAGGAAGCAATTTTTTTTAAGGTGCCATGGGAGTGGGCAGCCGTTCCTGTGACGTAGCAATGAGAGAGTCCCTCCACAGCCTCAGGGAAGATGCACTGGAAACCTTTGTAGCAGAGCTGGGGAGAGCTCACGACTGAAATAATAAAACCAGCCCAGCTGTGTGAAACTGTTCTGGGTAGAGATTGCTCACCTGCTCTACGGGGAAAGCTCTCTGATCCCAGCTGAGGGCTGTTCTTTTCTGTCAGCCTGGGTCARTGTGTCCTCCTGTAATGTAAGTCAAATCCACTGCCATCCCACTGGGAATGGCTTTGGATTATACAACAGTTTCCCCAAGGAGCAGGCCTTGCTCACTGCTGACTCCTGATGTCAGAAGGTGTCACTTCAACCAAGCCATCAGATTTYTGGAGAAGGGGAAAGTTTGCCTCCAAATCTGTTGGCTTATGGAGTCCATTGTGGGCCAGTATTGGTCATCAAACAGAGCACTTTGTTACTGGAGACCAGCTCTSCTTGGGGTCACTATTGCTTACAGCAGCCCCAGCTCATCTGCTGTTTCTAAGGTAGAGGGACATTTTTAGATATTTAGTTTTAAYGGGGCAGAGGACAGGCTGACTCCTTCTCTCCACTCACCTTGTTGCCCATCAGAGACCGCTTTGTGACAATCCTCCTCTTCCTCACAGGAACGTCTGCCTTGCACAYGTTTGCAGGTGCCTGGTGACCTTCGTGAATGAAGAAGGCTCCAGCTTTTCCCTTGTGTGTAGCACACAGTTAAAATGCATCTGGAGAAGCAGTGATGTCACTTTTCTCGCTCTCCTGTCCTCACCAAGCGACTTACAACCACGGTCTGCTGAGGGCTTCCTAAGGAAGAGCTGTAGGTGATGCTGTGGGGCACAGGCAGACCTTTGTGCTCCAGAGCCGCTGTTTCAGGTCTGGCAGAGCCTGTTCAGTGCTGTGTCAGGCTCCCAGCTCAGGACTATGCAGCATTAAACACCCGTTCCACATCTGTTCCCTGCTCATGCATTTTCAGCTCCCAGCAGTGATGTTATGATGTTAGGATCTGGCCTGACTTGGTGGACTGAACAGAGAAGTTATTTACATCCCAGATCCACTTTTCCCCCCCCCCCCCCCATAGAAAACAGGTGTTTTTTTTTAAAGTGCCTGATCCTACTCTTAGCCTTGTAGGTTAGTGTGAGTAATGTGGATGTCATGCTCGTTTACTACCATTTTTAGGCAAYGTTTTTTCATGCTAATGTGCGTTAATTGTGTTAATGTTTCATCTTACCTGCTATGAGCATGGGAAACTGAAAGCTGTGTCCTTGGCCACCCACTGGGCACAACACCAGATGAAGTCCCTATGTTTTCCTTGGAAGCACTGGCTTCTCTCAGCAGAAGATACTATTCCTCAGCAGGGAATTGTCTGGCTTTTAACAGCTAAGCCAGACACTTATTTGCTTTCTGCCATACAAGTGTATGGAAATGTGCATGTGTCAGAGGGACAGTGCTTAGGAGAGCAAGCAGGCTGCATGAAATCACTGCYTGAGAACAGGCCAGGGCATGTAGAGGAGGCAGCTTCTCCAGTGGAAAATGAGCAGTTGTTTGCAGCACATGGTGCTTGTCTGGGGGAAAGAGGGTGGGACCTCACCTCTGAGGGGGAGTTCCTTCTCAAGGGAACTTGAGGAGCAGCCCCAGCATTGTGACTGTCAGAGCATTGAGACATACAGCTGTCCCCATGCCTCCTGTTCAATGTTCCCATTTAGGCTGAGCCTAGACACCTGCATGAGAGAGTTTGGGATGAGTCTGAGTCTGCTTCTGACTCGGCAACCTCTGGAATTTCCAGCTTCTCACTCTGGGCTCAGCCATCRRTAGTCTTGTCTCCCTGAGGATGCTYCCTTGCTGGGATGATCATAGAAGCCCAGGCTGTGAGTGAGATCAGCTCYTGAGCCAGCCCTCATCCAAGTCTGAGCTGGGGAATACTGTGACACATGCCCTCTTGTCACACTGTCACTGAACCAAGCACTGTAAATGGATGTATATACAAACCTAGAGCTCAATAAATAGCAGAGCCCCACCTGTCTGGAGTRTGCAGTGTTTGTCCTTCACAGGAGGGAGAGTGGGGTGGTTGTGGGGGTGGTCCTGTCACCATTTGGTGGCACACTGGCTGCAGCAGGGCTGTCACCTGCCCTTGGGCTCTTCCTGCCTGTGCAGAGGGAGGTTGTGGTGTTGCACAGCGATGCTTTGTGCTTGGTCCAGTCTGCAGGTACCACCCAGTAGTCAGCATCCCTCGTCCTCTTACGTGTCCCTGGGGCTGGCACTGAGGAATCCATGAGTGAGGGTTGCAGGGACCTGCCTGTGCGTGGTGTGATGCTTTCTGCTGCTGGTGTCAGCAAACTCCTGCTCACAGATTTCTGCTACACATTTGCTTGCTTTGTTAAACACCCTACTACTATCTGTGTTTTGAGGGCAGCTCGAGCTGAACAGGAAGTCATTTAAGTCTTAACGTTCAGCTTCAGGACGTGTCTGACGGCCTCAGACTTCCCCGTATCTGATCTGAGCAGGAGAGTGTATTTTGTTATATCTAATTCATAACTCTGTCTGTTATTGCAAGAGCTGTTTCTAAKGCTTGGGGAGTGTGGGGGAAAATCAGATTGCTGCCTTTAAATTATGCAGAAGCTTCAGGGAGACAAATATTTCACAAAATAATGACCGAATTCTGGAAAAGTATTGAATTTGAGCTTAACTTTGGAGGGAGTTACTAAAAGTTGTTTTGTAGGTACCACTGTGATTTTTGATCTCTTTCCTTAGCTCTTACAGGTCCCACTTTTCATTCAGACTCAAGCTCCTCAGGAGCTGGGTCTTTCCTGCACAGGCTGGCAGCTCCACGTGGTGTTTAGTGTGTTCTTTGGGGCTGACAGGAGCAGGTAATAGCAAAGCCCTGATYGTGTACAGCACCCACAGGATAGGGTGCACCTTTTGCTCACCTGCTTTTGTCTTTCTAAAGCTTCTTCGGGCCACCCTGGCAGGTTCTGAGGGATGCAGGCCTCAGATCTGATGCAGCGTGGCTGTCACCCCTCAGGGCTGTCACTGACTGCAGAGRGATGCTCAAGATGGTGCCCTACAGCCTCTGCCCTACAGAGGAGCTGCCCACACAGCACTCAGGACCAGCAGCTTGTGCCCAGAGGAGCCCCTGCTCCCCTGGACAGAATGGGGTTCCCCTGGAGCTCCCCACATCTCAGCACATCCCTGAGGGCCAGAACAAGCACAGGRTCTTGTGCTGCCCTTTCCCAGTTTGGCAGCTGCTGGAGCACGGGCTGGGCCATGCTCTGCAGCCTCTGCTCTCCACACTGTCCCTCCAGGGCTAATTGAATCATGTGGCTGGAAATTGAATCCAATTGAATAGATTAAATGAGCTGGGCTTGCCGCTCTCTGCAGCACAGCTTAGCCTTGCCAAGCTGCTGCCAGAGGCTGGGAGCTCCCAGGAGTCCCGTGGGGGCAGAAATGGGCTGGGGAGGCTGCTGGGAGATGGACACCCACTGCGCTGGGCTGCCTCTCCAGCTCTGCTGTGACACATGAGCCCTCAGCCATTTCTCAGTSATGTGCAGCCTGGCCATGTCCCAGGGCCCACAGGTCACTCTGCTACAGGCATACAGAGGTTKGGTTGGCTCGTTTCCTTTCTGGAGCAATTAATGACTAATTAGCTGGAGCTCCCCTGCTCCAGAGTTCAGCCAGGGCTCTCCCAGCAGTGTGCAGGGGCCAGGATGCTCTAATGACCCGTGGCTGCTCAGCAGCTCCGATCCTGTTGTTCCCCCAGCCTACAAGTGGAGCAGGCAGTGCTCCAGCATCACCCCAGCCCCRCACCCTGCACTCAGCCCCTCTGCTGGAGCCATTGCCAGGCCAGTGGGATGGGGTAGGAAGGGATAGGATGGGCAGCTGAGAGCAGAGTGCTGAGACCACAGTCACAGCAGTGACATCCCCTCCCAYGGAGGTGAGCTTGGGCACAGGGAGAGCAGGAGGACACGTGTTTGCAGTGTGGAGTCACTCGTGACAGAGATGCACATCTGTTCTCATAGCAGACCTGAGCTGCTGAAAGAGTCCCTGGTGTGGCATCCAGCGTGGCATAAATGAAGGTTGGAAATAGTATCTCTCTTTAAATAAAAGCTGAGCCCACAGGCACTGAGCACACAAACATGAGATGCTTTGTAATTCTGGGAGGGCTCATGAGATTCRGTGTATGTCCTGAACCCAGGAATGCTCCAGTCTTCACTCCTCAGACCAAGTATTTTCTTTGCATGGATTTTGTATCTGTAATGCAGAAGTGGCAAGGAAACATTCTAGATGAATGCAGCCCACCCAGCAGTGAGACCATGCTGGGGAATCCTTCCTTGCTGGCAGCATTAGCAGAGGCAGGTGACTGGCTTTCGAGGATACAAAGTGTGATGCAAAGTCCTTTCTCCCTCCTGCACACCCAGATTTCTCACACCTGCTGGTTTGCATTTGACAGAGGAGGTTCCCTTCCTCCTGCAGCATTCCTGCTTGAAAGGCTCTCCCAGCAGCTTGCAGTATCATCTGTTCCTCCTCCAGCTTTGTAAGATTTTCAGCAGCCAAAATTCCCCCAGTTCTGAATCTTACAGTGGCTCCCACCTGCCCATGTGTGTGTGCAGGGTGGGTTAGTGGAGATGGGAGCAGCCCTCCCCTTTGTATGTCCTGGCTGATGCCGCCCTGGGCCATGAGCTCCCAAGGACTTGCTGGTCTGCTGTAGCTGTTCTGAGATCCCAGACCCTCAGACTCATCTCCCCACAGAGACCAAGGGGCTTGTCTTGCTCTTGTGCCACCCATTTCCTCCGAGATGWAGTAAATACTGTGGTTTATTCCTGACTGAGGCCGTTTGCCCTGCCTGGAGCCTTCCCCAGGCACTTGTACAGCCACGAACGTCCCTGCTCCAGATAAAGGGCCTGTCTGGRTCCTGGGCAGGGAATAGCCCCTGGTGCAGAGCTGCTCCTCTCCATCTTAGGTGGTGTTTGCTGTGTGTTTGTTTAAGGAGCTCCTCTTTCTGCCCTCTGCCTCTGGAAGCAGTCCCTGGGAGCTGCACCCCCTGTCCCAGCCCGGGAGCTGCCCGGGAGCCCTCACTGCTGTGGAAGCAGAGCTGTCCCTTGTCACCGAGTGTAAATCTGAGCCCAGAGACACCAGGCAACTGCAGCCAAAATAGGATTAATGGCATCTGCTGGGAGCACATCCCAAGGACTGCTATTGATGACCATGGCTTTAAAATACTGTTAACAGTGGATAAAGCACCGTGATTTCGAGCACTCGACAATTACATCTCTGTTTGAAATTTCCTAAAGATAGGATCAGACTCCTGAGTCCTGCTCTCTGCTTTTTCGATAGAACTAATAAAAATGGAGATACSCAATTAGAGAGCATGCAGGCTGCTAGGGCAGATCAATGCCTTGTAGTAACCTAATGAAGTGTTAAATTAYGTCTTCCTCTGTCCCCCAATCACACCCACCCCAGGCTGTTGGCAGAGAGCTCAGGGCCTGGGGGAGAGATCCCTGCATTCCTTTACCCCAGCACTCCTGCCTCCTCTCCAGGGTTGTCTTCTGTGGTTTGGGACTGTCTTGGGTTTTGTGTTGATCCTGGGGTTTTCAGCAGGGGAATGTGGGGATTTGTGCCCGCAGAGCTGGGATGTCCCAGCAGGGAGCAGGAGGCATGGATGAGCCAGAGGAATCAGCTCTGTATTGCAGGGTGTGTCCTGGAGAGGAGCAGGGATGGCTGTGGATGGGCTCAGCTTGGTCCAGCCTGGCTCTGGATGAGGCTGGTGGCAGCCTAACACAGCTCTACCTCCAGGCAGGGTCTTCATCCTGTGAATTCCCAAACTTGTCCCCTTCACCAGCTGTGACAAGGCTGCACTGGCCAAATGCTGAGCTGGGGACAAACAAGGCTTCTGGACAGCATGGCCCTGCTCATACTCTCCAGCCCTTCTCAGCCTTTCCCTGACTAAGAGTAATTTTTGACTGCAGCTTCACTGCCCGGGGACCAGCAGTAATCCTGTGCAGATGTCCCTTATCAAAACATTTCTGTCTCTGACAGGGTGACAGGCCACTTAGGGAGCATGYCTTGTGGCCAGACCAGTGTGAATGAGTGATTTCCATCATGAGGAGGGGACCTGAGTGGTCACAGGGACATGGCCTGGTGTGCACCTCAGGGGACAGTGCCATTKGACCCCCAGCCTGCTGCCCTTCTTGCATTTCCTACACCCCACTGCTGGCTGTGCCAGGCCCTGGTGCTGGTTTACATGGCCCTGTTTCTCTTGTGGCTCTACTGCTGTCCTGGAGGTGAGTTTGGGGTCCTGAGTGCATCTGCAAGACCCTTGCCCACCCCAGCAGGCTTGCCCCATGCACCTGCCTGCCTTCCACACTTCCCTGGCTCTGGGCTTTGGAGCATTGGCTTCATGGTTAGCGGTGTCTGTGGAGCTGTGCCGTGTCTTGGCCATCTAGGGCATGGGTTTTCCTCCCAGTTACCCCTTGTACCTGGGATCTGTATTCTCAGGAGCCGACAGAGCTCTTTCTATCCTGTGGAAATAGTTAATTCAGTGACATCTTCAGTGCAGACCACCAGCCCTGCCTGTGGATGGCTCCTGCCCATCCTGGACCTGCTGATTGCTTCAGTGGTGGCCGTGGCCAGCAGCAGCCTGGCTGCACAAGGCACGCTTTGATTAAAGCCTCAGACACTGCTTAGGTGATTTTCCTCAGCCTGACCCGGTCTTTGTGCATCTGCCGCACGTCCCGGTGAGACTGAGATGTGCCGCAGGGGATGCTCAGCGTTCCGGGGTGACTTTGTCACTGTGCCTGTCCCTGGCTGGACGTGTTCACCAGGACATCTCCGCACCCGGTGCCCCACAGCGCYTGTCTGGGGCTGGACAAGAGGGCAGAGACCAGACCCATTCCTGCGTCTCCCACCCTGGCATCCTGCAGACYCCCATCTTTCAGTGCCCAGAGGAAYATTTAGGGGAGGATGTTGTATTTTTCCCAAGCAGAGAAAGGCTGAAAGGCTGTGAATCCTGGCAGAATGCCCAGCCCTCGTGTCTGCGAAGGAAAGGAGCTCTAACCAGCGATCAAGTGAGTTGTGTCCCCTTTTTTCTGCACAGTGGGGAGAGTGGGATATGTCAGCCTGGGTCTGGGGCTGCCTCATCCTACCCTGTGATGCCCACCAGACTGCGCAATTTCCCCCCTCTCCCCAGTCTGGCAAAGCATCTCTTGTTTGCCTGCAGGAACAGGAGCACTTAGCTAGGATAAAAATAGCCATGTTTGCCTCCCAATGGACCAGGGATGGCAGAAGGTGAAAACCTCCCTGTGCAGCTCTGCTGGGCTTGCCACATCCATAGCAGGATGGACCCCAAGGAAGGGGAAGTTGGGGGATGAGCTTGGGCATGGATCACACAGCCCTCCCAACCTGCTTCCCTGGGACACTGCTGGTCCCCAAGAGCCACCAAGAAGATGTGGCTGAAGATGTGGTGGAGAGGTTGGAAGAAGGAGGTTGAGGAGGCCAGGGAGCAGCAGAATGGACAAGCCCAGAAGTGCGGGGGATCTGTGAGCTGGCCAGGCTCCAGCTTTGGTTGTCAGACTAAGCATTGTCAGGGGGCATTGCCAGAGCTGTCCWGGGAGTTTCTCTCCAGCCACTCAGTGCATGCAGGTTCTGTGCATTGGCCGGGCCACAGGGAGGGCTGGGGGAATGTGTTTAGTTCTCTGAGCATTTCTCCACTGCGTTTTCCTTGCTAAATGGCTCTTATTTTTAGATCCAGGCAGTTGCTAAGCATCACTGCCTCGCTAAGGCGGCTTCTTTCATGGCTTGACACCAAAGCACGCTGACAACACGCTGCCTCGTGAGCATGGCCCTCCCTCCTCRCTGATCTGGATTCCCTTCTGCCCTGCGGCTCCTGGGGCTGGGCATCGGGATCGGGAGGGATGCTTTGCCTCCTCCCGCARCCCCTGCACTCCTCTGTCTCTCTGCATGGATAAGAGAATGAAGGAAGGAGCAATGGGAAGCGATGGGAGCTGGGCAGCCCCTGAGATGTGCCCAGGACCTCTCTCACAGTGCAGTCAGTACTCAGGCAGTGGCATGACAAAAGCCCCTGGCTTTGTCCATGGAAGGGACTCTCCAGCACAGTCTGCATCCCCCGGGGATGGCATCCTACACAGATGGCAACAAATAACCAGGGGCAGCAGTGGGACATCAAGTTCCCAGTGCCAGMTGTACCGGTGGGCTGTGAGCTCCTCTCTCGGCAGCACCGTGCCTCTGGAAGCCTCCCCAAGTATGCAGCTGCTTCATCCTTTCCTTGGGGCTGCYGGGGATGGGGGTAAAATCCTGCTAAAAACTCCAACCCTGCATGGAAAGCCATGCTCGGGGTAGGGACGGCAGTGGGACCTGCTTCTGTGCTTGGCTGCAGGCAGGGGACCTGGCCACCCTCCCCACATGTCTCCTGCATCTCTTGACCCCTGCCCATCCCCTCYGTCTCGGACCGATTTCTCATCCAGATTCTCCCCCAAGGCGGAGATGCAACAGCCCCGYGGGGTGGGCAGGGCTGTGGTTCCCCTTCCTGGGTGTCCCACGGCGCACCCGGTACGGGCACGGACAGGCAGGGCTCGGGGGTCCGTCGCTCTCTCACAGTGGCCTCTGGGGCTCTGCGCCCCTCCTTCCCCGCGCCTTTCCCATCTCTGTCCCGGCGCCGTGTCTGACCCCCGGGGCTCTCCCGAACCGCCAGAGACCTCATCTCGGTGCGGTCCGGAGCGGCTGTCTCCCTTTCTCATCCCGGGAGCGCCCCCCACTCTCCGCCCCCCGCCCGTGCCTCAGTTTCCCCGCGGCGGCGGGGCCGGGCTGGCGGCTCCCGG
>NW_026623244.1:2634451-2640292 GCF_030028575.1 Malurus melanocephalus | reverse complement strand
TGGCGCTGCCGCGCTGAGCGGCGCGGGCGGCGGGGCGGGGGGAGGCGGCGGTCGCGGGCCGCTCCTGCCCGCCGGCGCAGCCTGTGCGCCCCGTCGCCGTTCCCCCCGCCGCTCGGCGGGGCGGGAAGATGCGGAGCAAGGGCAGGAAGGAGAGCCTGTCCGACTCCCGCGACCTGGACGGCTCCTATGACCAGCTGACGGGTGAGTGCCGCCGCCGGGGAAGGTGCAGCAGCCACTCGGACCACGGCGCGGGGCGGTCCCGGGTACCCGCTTCCAGCCCCGCTTCCAGCCCCGCTTCCAGCCCCGCTCCCTGCCCGCTCCGCTTCGCCGCACGCCTTGCTCGGGGAGAGGGGGAACGGCCGCGACCCCGGCGCTGGAGCAGGGGGACAGTCCCGATCCCCGGGGGGAGGATGCTCCGGGGGCGATAGGTTGGTCCCAGAGTGCAGAGGTTGTCCCGAGGCAAGGAAAGGGCCCCGTTCGGGGGGAGGGATGCTTGGATCGCTTTTGGCCACCCCCCAAGCTYACAGTCCCTCACTGTTACTCCCAAGCCCTTTGGGACTCCAGRGTCTTGCGCTGGGCTCTCTCTGCCATGCCTTGGGTCCCGCTGCACCCTCGGGTGGCACAGCAGCAACCCAGCAGCAGGTTCTCCAGGAAGGACAGGCTCACTCCGCTCACAAAACCCCAGCAGCACCACGGTGCTTCACCCATCACCCGGTGTTCCCTAGAGCATTCCTTGAGTCGTCCTGCCCCTGAATCGGGTAGCTGTGGGACAGAGAAGATTAAGACGACCCATTTGTGACCCTCCTGTATTCCACTCCGTCCTCTGCCCCATCAGGGAATTGCCAGGCATCCCATATCCCACATCTGTCCATCCGTCACACCTCATCCTGCACTGTCCGATAGGRAAGCAGCTGGGCTGGAGCTGGCAACACCCCTCCTTCCCCACGTGCTCTCCACAGATCAGGCCAAATSCTGTCCCCTTTCATGGCCTTTGAAATGGGGCAACAGTTCCCAGCTGCCTCCTGGGACCCACGATGGAGCKGAACCTTTCCTTAGCCGGTGGTGTTCAGTGTCCCTGTGCCGCAGGCACTGTTGTGCGTGCACTGGCGGCTTCCCTGAGTTCCGGTGATGCTTTTTCTGCCAAAGTCTGGGGTGGATTTCGGGCTTTGCTCTAGAATTTCAAAGAGGTGGTGGTACCAGGGCAGGACCCTTACTCTGGTTTCCTGAGCAGCCCYACACATGGGAAACACTGCTTACTGTGTGCCCAAACGTGCTGCAGGGAAGATATTTTTGAGCTGTGTAGGAACTTGGAACCCCCACACAACTTTTGGTTTCTCCRGTAACTTTAAAATGTCCATATGGATTTAAATCAAATCAAAGTTAAAAATAAATTCCAGTCTCTCTAAGACTAAGACCTTTTATGCCTGGGCTTACCTCTGAGCCAGCTGTGCAGCAGGAACCTGGATGGAGTGGAGCTGTGCCACCATGCAAGTCCCTGCCTGCAGGCATGGGGCTTTGGGGAAGTCTTTGGGGAACGAGGCTGGAAATATCTGCCCCATTTCCCAGAGCAGGAAGCAGGCCCCGGAGGGCATGTCATTCATTTCCCCTCGCTGTCAAGTCAGTGACCTGCCAGGGCAGAGCCTGCAGTGACACCACGGAGGGGAGGGAGCTGGTCCCAGTGGCACTGATTTCCCCTGCGCTGGCTGAATGCACTGAAGCTGACCCCTGCTGTGGACAGAAGGTTGTGTCTCTCCCCAAAAGTGTGGAAGTGATGCAGGCAGGAGAGGGGATGCAACCTGAGCTCTACAGAGGGTTTACTAGCTTGAYCCCATGCCTTCAAACCTGGTCTTGGCTCTTGGTGAGGACCCAGAATATCCATRGGGCTGTAGCAAAGCCCAGGGGGGAAGCTGGCAGTGCCAGTGTGGGCTTAGTCCCTTCCTGCAGATGGGAGGGTCACCACTGGCACCTGCTGTTTGGTAGCTCAGCTCTGCTTGGCAAACTGCACAAGCAGTTTGTAATTTTGGAAACTCCCATCTATCAGGGTGTGTTGGAGTTTAGAGGACATCAGCCACGCAAGGGCTGTGTCAGGTGAGGCGACAGCCCCACAGCAGCTGCAGTGATTGCTGGTGTGTAGAGGGACAGCAGTCAGTCCTGCTGCCTCCCCATCCCTGCCTGAAAACAGGGTGAGAGCAATGTGATTCCCACCTCTGTATGCTCAGAGAARGGTTAGCAATAYCCCCTTCCAAAASAAGGAGTGGAGMGAACAGGAAGCAGAACCCCCAGCTRTGCTCAGGGTAGAAACTCTCCACAATGTCCACTCATTCTTAAATTTTAAAAGCTGTTGAAAATGAGGGTGTAGTGGCAGCCCCCACTCCCTGCGGCATCTCCAGCGCTGCCCAGCCGCCGCGGCTGTGTGGGCACGTGGATGTGTGTGTGAGAGGCCCGAGTGAATGAGAACTGCCTGCGTGTGAGCCCTGGGGAGAGCAGAGCAGCAGCGCTCCCTGTGCCGGGGGAGCAGGGTCCGGCTGTGCTGGCCCCGGTGTGGCCGTGTGGCTGTGCCTGCCTGGCTGCTGAGCTTGCGGCTGGGCACCCACCTGGGCSTTAAGGAGAGAAATGTTTAGGTTACGCCACCAGGAAATTAAACTGGTCCATTTCTGGGATATTTAGATGACGCTAGCGAGAAATAAAAGCCATCCATAAATTACATTATTCCTCCAGCCTCTAATGGCATGAGCGATTAGTGTGCAAGCAGAGCCCAGAGCCAGTGTCTCGCGACTGCTCTGGCCATGGCTCTCCATGCTGAAGAAATGGGAGTCCAGTGCCACTTTGTCCCGAGAAGCGCAGGTACTGCATCCCTGACCCTGAACGCTGACAGTGTGAGAGGTGAGTGAGCTCCTGCCTGATGCTCCACAGGGATGTGTGGGCATCAGGGCTGCCCCAGATGGGGAGCAGGGGTGAATGGCCTGGGAATTGTCTTACCCTATTAGACAAGCCCTTCCCAGCGATGCTGTACCCTGTGAGCAGGACAGCATGTGCCAGCATGGGGTCTATGTCTAGGCTGTTTGGGGTGATGTAAACCCCCTAATTGCCTTTTGGAATAACAAGGTATTCTTCTCCAGGGCTGTTGGGTCCCCAGAAAAGGGTTAGGAGTCTCACTTTTCACCCCTGCTTTTTCACCCCTGCTTTTTTCCTCCAGTTGTCGTGATCTGGGAACTCGAGCAACCGCTTTGCTCCACCCCAAAGGCAGCCGCAGCGTGTTTGCAGGGTTGAGCAATTGCTGTAGAGATCATCTGCAGAGCTTTGGGATCCTCCTGTCTCCAGAGGCACAGCTGATGGATGGGGACTCCCAACTCCTAGCACTTTTAGCAGCCCACCCCGTGAGATGAAAGCCATAGGCAGCAGCGTAGTGGCAGCGCAGCATCTGGCTGAGCTCTCCTCCCTGCCTGGTGGGAGCGTGTTTCAGAGGTATCTCTCCCCATGGCAGTACAAAAGGAGAGGTGGGGCCAAGCTGTCCCCCACAGACACATCAGAGGGAGGAAGGGCCATTCGGGTGGGTGGGAGGACAGTGGGATCAGGGTTCTGGTCCCTGCCATGGGATAAAGCTGAGGACCTGTGTCCCGGCAATGCCGCAGGAGGGTCCCAGGTGATGGGCGGATCTCAGGTTGTGCCAGGGGCYTGTTCTGCTGCCGGCAAGCCCGGCAGCTTCATCGTGTCTGCTACAGCCCGTGATCAGCCAGGTGGGGGAACGTCTCCACCAGCTTGCCATAGCGTAGGACTTCCATCTGCACGGGGGATAATTTATTTCTCAGTGTGGAGGAGGTGTCAGTGCTAGCCTGTCCCAAATAATAGTGTGTAGGGGGAAGCGCTGGGATCCGCAGCTGGAGGACGGAGTGACAGGGTCACTGAGTGGGAGCAAGGGCATCAGGCAGGCAGGGGCTGGCCAGGAGCCCGGCTGCAAGTGTGCATGGAGGTTGTGTGCTGTGTCTGTGTGTTGGGGTGGATGCCATGGAGAGGGACTGGGGTGGAGACGGTGCCCAAGACCAGCTCTCCCACGCCCAGAATAAATCTCCTTCTCTTGCCCAGTTGCTTCCTCGAGAACAGCCCTGGATCCACCGCCCTGCCCTCACGGCTCTGACAGGGCCAGCTGCCTGCATCCCTCTGGTCAGTGTTAGGTGTGGGTTGCCCCCTCCTCGTAGCAGCAGCCCCTGGAGCGGTGACACCCACCAATGTCCTTCCCTGGGGTATTCACAGTGGGAACTGTGTGCTGCCCATTCCCCTGCTCCCCCGCTAACCTGCCTCCCCTCCTGCTGCTGCCCCACGCTACTCCCCTTCGCTTGCCACTTCTGCTCCTGCAGCCTGGCAGTGAGGCTGGGCTGGAAGCCACACTGACCCTCGAGCCAGGTCCCCGAGCTCCCAGAAGGGTTCTCTGTCAGAGTGGGGTACTGTAGGGAAGGGTGTCTCCCTCGTGGGTCAGCGTTAGGGGCTCCCATGGGTCATCTCTGCCAAAGCGCCTTGCCCTCGGTGGCTGCTGCACCTTCCCGGGGTGATGGGACGGTTGCCTGACTCTGCCTCATCTCTGTCTGCTGTCTCCCTTCTCCCAGCATCTGTGCCCTCTTCCTCTYCCCTCTTTGCTGTCCTGGCTTGTCTGCAGCCCTCTGATTCTGATGACTCCCCTCTCACGGGGTGTTGTGGCATTGCCTGAGCAGAGGCTGAGATCCTGAGGGTCCCTGCTGGAGGGGATGCTGCTCCAAACCTGCGCTAGGGCAGAGCCACACACGGGGCGAGGAGCATGTGTGTGACGCTGCTGGGTACCACTGCTCACGGGCAGGTAGGATTTTGCAGGTGGAAAGGCTGGAGCTGAGGTTTTGGCAGCCGCTGCTGCATTCCTGCAAGCAAAGGCAGGTTGGAGTCCATGGGGAATTGGTGGCAGAGGATTAATTGACAGGAAGTTCGCGGATTTGGTTGGGGCGGTTAAACGGCTGATTTCTACAGATGCTGATGCATAATTCATGGRCTGTCGCAACTTCGGCCAAGGGATACAGCTCCTGCTGCACAGGGCTGGCCATGCACAGGCTCTTTCACCATCTCTGTGTCTGGGCATAGAGTTTTTCCTCATTGCTGGCCGTCTTACAGCTGGAGGTGTCTCGTCTCAGTGGTGCTGTTCTCATACTGTGTGTTGTGCTGGAACCAGTTGCCCTCAGAGCTCTGGGAGCCAGGACATGAGGAGGTTTGGTCCCTGAAGCAAACTCTGGTTTCTTCCAGGCTGTGTTTGGTCCATACATCCCAGCTGGAGCTGAGCCTCATGACTTACAGCCGGGACAGTGTGTCACGCCAGCCCTGAAGGACAGGAGAGACTCCATTCATGGAGCTGCCCCTGCCTCTCTGGCTCTCCTCATTAGGGATGTTTTCATTAGGAGAAGTGGTTTGGTTTTGTTTAAGCCAAATTGCTGTGCTTGGGAGATGATAAATCCATCTGCTGGCAAATCGCTCTCCTGCCGCCGGGATGGATCCCAGCCCTGCTCTCTAATCGTGCCGCAGATAAATGAGCCTTTAGTGAAACGAATCTCCCTGCCGTCCCTCGCCGGGGGGGTGAGCTGGGTGGGCTGATGCCATGGCGAGGGGCTCGGGCTTGAGGAGAGGAGTCACAACCCTTCACTAAATCCGTGGAGCTCTAAGGGTGGTTATTGCTGAGCAAGTGAACTGCTGGGGCTATTGTAGGCAGCTTCCCTGGGAGCAAAKGGGCAAAGGAGCCCCTTTCCATGGAGTTTGTGGGTGGGGCAGGGGTCTTGTTCAACCCATCGTTCCTGTCAGAGTGCTCTGCTGGCAGCTGGGACTGGGTGC
>NW_026623244.1:2624177-2634381 GCF_030028575.1 Malurus melanocephalus | reverse complement strand
ACTCCCAGCGATACCCCCGAGTGTTTCACAGTCTGTGCTGGCTGGGAGGCTCTTACCGGGGTCCTCCCGTCCCCGAGCTGCTGTGGCTCTGGCTCCTTCTGACTTTTAAGGAAATTTGTCTTTCGCTTCAAATGAAAACGGGTGGTGCAGCCCCTGGGGAGCAGCGAGAGTAATTAGCTCGTTTGGAGACTGGAGCCCTGCGGGAGGGGAGCCTGGGGACAGGACACTGCTGCCTTCAACAGGAGTTGACAGGGATGGGGAATGTGGTGGGCTTCACCTTCACTGCTCTGATCCTGGGCTTCCTTGGATGTTTCCTCTCTGCTCCAGACAGGGCAAGTCACCAATGGATGCCCTGGGCAGGGGTGTCACTGATGTGCACTCCTGTATCCATGCCTYGCTCRCCTCTCCAGCCCCAGCAGCTCCGCWSCAGCAGGTTCCAGGTGACTCCAGCCCCATTGTGGCAGGAAGCACTCTGCTTTTGAACCTGTCCCTCCTGTTCAGGGAGCCGGCACCCCTCCCAACCCCAGGAGGGTGTTGGCCTTGCTGCTGGGGTCTCTGGGACTCTGGGGACTCTGTGTGAAGCAGAGAAATGTTTCTTGGCAAGATGCTACCATGAGACTGGCATGACCCTGTCACTGAGCCTCTGTGGGACAGAAATCGGGACCCTGCTCCTGGCTTCAGGCACTGACCCCAGCAGCAGAGCTGGGATCCACCAGCTCCCTTACCTGTCCTCTGCCCAGTAYCAACCACACATTTGGACGCCAAAAAAGTGCTTTTTAGGGATGGAGTGTTGGTGATGATCTGCCCATGATCTGAGTTACAGGGAAGAGGGGTTTCCTTGACTCTGGGGAAGGTGTAGCCCTGTGGGATGCACGGAGACACCAGAAAACTTGCACACCCATCAGGAGCCGGGTCAGGAGCCAGGTCAGGAGTTGGGGAAGAGCCTGGCTGCTTTCACAGGTTCCTGCAGCCCATGCAGCTGTGGGGGGGTGAAATGAGAACTGGCCTGCTCACTAACGAGATTAGACAGGCGAGCCACTGCTCCTGGCCCCTTTGGTTAATCGCTTCTTCCTAGATTGAATTTTTTAAAATTGCATTGCTTACAGAAAGCCCCKGAATGGGTTTAAAGGCAATAATCCACCCAGCCCTCTGTCAGTGCAAGGGCCCCCCTGGGGCTACTTGGCAGCGGGTTGTTGAAGTCCCCGGTGTGTCTCCACGTGTCTCTGGTGTCCCCAGGAGGTGGCTGGCAGCAGTGGCCCTTGACAGCTCTTGATTTATTCCAGGAAGGAATAYGCATTAACTTTTAATGGTGTGATTTAGTGAAGTCTCCAGAGGTGAGGGAGCAGGGAGTGGGTCAGATGCCGGGCTCTGTACCACWGCCCATGTGACAGATCCCTTTTGCCACCCCTCACTGCTTGGGAGATGGGCCATGGTGGGCACTCAAGGGCCATGGTGGGCAGCTGCCCATCCTGCTGGATTCCTGGGGGCACAATGGAGTTGGGTTCTTCAGTGAGGGTTCAGTACAGCACCCCCAGCCCTGATGGAACTTGCTTGAGGTCTTGGAGGTCTCATCTGTCCCTGGGGCAGGGAGGGACAGATTTTGGTGACAGGTTTTGGGGTCACAGCACAGGTGGCAAAGAGGTGTGGGGCTTGGGCAGCACAGTGACAGATGTTATAATATGCTGTGGTGATGGCTGATCCCAGCATCTCTTGGGGACATCTCAGCCCTCTCCTGGGTGGTGGGATCTGCCCTTAAGTACCTCTTTCTTTCCCCTTCACTCTGCTTCTAGAAGTCAATCTTCTGAGCCCATCCCAGCCCTCTGCTGCTCATGCTGACCCAAACAAATTTCCCCTGGAGCCCGCCCTCCCTGCTTGCCTCCCCTCCATCGTGCAAAGTGAGTCACTCCCAGGCACCAGGAATCATTCATGTCATTTCCCCCTTTGCCGCAAAGTCATTAATGCGAGTGGAATAATTTGTTGCATAACGGAGAGGATCAGCAGGAGCGCTGCTCTGGCAAGCAATTCCTGKCCCTGGCCACCACTGCCCTGGGAGAGGGCAGCTTGATGGGATCCTGCTGGTCCCATGGCTGCACAGTGCTGGCAGCAGTGGTGTCAGCTCCCTGAGGCATTTTTCCAAAACSCATCAAGTGCTGCCTGAATCCCAGCCTGGGGCGATGGAGCTGTTTGTCRTGGCCTTGGTGGCTGCTCGCCCTGCACAGAACCTGCGAAAAGGGGTGTTCCAGCTGCCCCACAGTGACACAGGCAAAAAGTGTCCCCTGCATTGATCAGGGTGTGTGTTGTGGCACCCTTTGTTCTGCCTCCTACCCATCCCAGCTCCTCCGAGCTCCCCAAGCTGTGGGGTCAGAAGCGCTTCCCACCMGAACCAAATCCCACTGGACTTCTTGCTCCAGAATTGGGATCCCAAAGTGTCCCAGCAGGGGTGCAAGCAGCTCTGGAACTGCTCCCAGTGAATTCCCAGCTGGCTGGTTTTGGTGTAAACCCAAACACAGCTGATGGTCTCTCCKGGGGACTTTACTGGAGGGGGCGCTTGTCACCTCACCAGCCAAGGGCTGAGGGTGCAGAGAGTCTGTGCTTGAGTGATGCTYGCTGTGGTTGTGATAGATCTGGTGTGTCCCCAGCATCTCAAGTGAGAGAAGGGCAGGGAAGAGTGCTTGAGGTGCTAAGAGGCATTGTGGAGGCTGCCCCCCTGCCCAGGGTTAATTTCCTCCTATCCCATGCTCAGTCAGGCATTAATTTAAAGATGCTGTAAAGGGAGAGGGAGAGTGTAAGAGGATTGGGCTGAGGGCAGGAGGGTTTAACGAAGGGAAGGGATGTGGCTGGGGCTGGGGGCTGCACAGGGTCTGACGGTGCAGGATGGGTGGAAAGTGCTGTGCACTTCTCAACACTGAGCCAGCCTGATGTGTCCCAACTGCCYGTGTGTACCTTCCAGCCCCTGGAAGGGAACATGGGAGTGATCCTTTTCCCTGCTCAGGGAGAGCTGCTGGTGGCTGTGTGGGTACGGTGTGAGCTKCTTGCTTGCAGCATGGCCATGCCCCATGTTCCACCCCACAAGGCAGAAGTTTCAAACCCAGTCCTGGAGTAACCCAGCAGAAGGGCACCGTGCCTGGCTAGGGGGAGTATAGGGRTAGGAGCAGGGAGAGTCCCTTCAGGGTGTCAAGTCCCAGCTGGGACTTTGTCACCTCACCTTAGCTGGCAGTGAGTCCCCTTGGTGCAGGGGCTATCCTGAGGCAGAAAGGGGAAGAAGGAGATGGTGTTTAACATTTCAAAGTGACTCACTGAAAACCTGCTGTTCCTTGGGGCTGGTCCAAGCCCAGCACGCCCCAGAAGGGGCTGGGATCGGGCAGCTGGGGCCACCCCAGCCCAGTGTAAGCTGGAGGGAGAGGCTCTTTTGGAGCCACATCCATGGAGGCAAAGGAGCCTTTTCCCCTCCTCCATCCCTCACAGATTCAAGAGCCCCACCTCTGCCCGGACCACAATGCCAGGACAGGGACATTGGCCCCAAGGGACTGTGGTGTACCCCAGCCCTGCACCACCCTGTGCCTCCCTCAGCACCGTTTGTTTKCTCAGCCTGCCCTGCTGTAATTACAACCTGCTGTCACTCTCTGGATAAAACATCTTCTCTTTTATCACTGCTTAATTAAATAACTGTGGGGAAGTGAGGGGCTGGCAAACAAACCCCTTGTTTGCCAGCATGAGCAACCCAGTGGCACAGAGGAGGCCTCTCGGGGCTGGCAGAGGAGCTGGATGGGCAACACGGCTGAACACGGGGTACCTGCATGCTCTTAGGAGGGATGAGGTGCTAACTTTGTTGTTCATGGGCACGGGATCYCTGGCACAGATGTTTCCAGGGCAASCCTGAGGAAGTGCCCTGGATGTGACCCCTGACACCCTGTCTGTAATTCTCCCCTCAGCTTGGAGCCCTGCCTGCTGCCAGGCTGGGAAGAGTGTGTAAGCAGGGTGCCTGCTGCCAGGCCAGCCACCTCTGCCCACAATTAGTTGTTGCTAATGAGTGTCTCTGGCAGCTGCTGCCAGGACAGTGATCTCTGGCTGAGTATCTGCTGGGCTCTGCTCCGGTGGGACCAGATGCATGGGTCCCACTCCCATCCTCAGTTGTGCAGTTGGTCCTCAATGCAGACACGGCTCCTCCTGCTCTGTCTCCATCCCTTCCCTCATCCCTCTGCTGTCTCTGCCTTTCTCCAGGATGATGGTCAGAGTATGAGCACTGCCAGTGGTGCACCTCCAGTTGCTGCTCCTATGTTTTTCCCCTCTGGGTGCTCCTTTCTCCCCATCACAGACACTCCACCATGTGCTGTAGCAGTGGAAATGGAGTCTGTTACGGCACCCTGAGGAGTAGGATATGGCTCTGTTTAARAACACGTGGGCTGGGGTGGTAGGAGTACTGGCCTGGGCACTGCCTATTCTGCAAGGATGGAYTGGGGTCGTATGTACAACAGGTCTGACTGGGATAGACTGGGAAATGCCTCCCACGGTGAACAGCYCCAGCTGGGACCCTGGCTTGGAAAAGATCAGTCTGGAGATGGAGCCGTTTTGGAGGCACTCTGGGTCTTCATGGCTGGATGTTGTGGGGAGAGGAGTTTAGGGGCTGTGCACAGGTGTGGGAGTGTGGGGTGACTGCAGGCTCAGGGAAGCTCCCCCTTCCTGGTGAGCTGCCCATCCTCACAGCCTGTCCTCCTGCCTGCCCTGGATTTGCAGCTCCAGACTCGATTTGCACAGATCAAAGCCTGGGGCCATCTCTCATCTTGGCTTACCTGGGTGCTGCCTGTCCCCAGCCCAGAAGGCGGGGGAGGAAGTTTGGAGGTAATCCTTGCAGACGGGATGCTGCTGGCTAATTATAACAGAACCTCTCACTTCGTGGGAACCACGGCAAATTGTCCCTCGAGCCCTGGCAGCGATGGTACAAATCTTCCGCTAATTAGACTTGAAAGTCCTCCCGTGAGCTCMGACACAGGATGGATATTTGATTATTAACATATTTATTTCTGAGTCTCCCAGCAGGTCTTGCACTGGGAGGCTGTGCTCCCCCTTCATAATTGCCAGGCACATTTATTCCTATCAAGAGCGCCTGGGGGCTCCAGGGAGTGGGGGCTGCTCAGCTCTGTGTGCTCATTTTTGGGATTGTCTTGTTAAGGTGTGTGGAAGACAACTTGCTGATGCTCTGTCTTGAGAAGGTCTTAGGTGGTAGCAAGGCCCCCAGATTCTTCTCTGTGCCTCCCACCAGCCCCTGTCCCAGATGGGATGCTCCTGACCCTCCTGCCCAAGTGGGAACCCAGGAATGTCTTTTTCCAGATGCTCCAGGCACTGAGTAGGCAGAGGAGGGATGAGGATGACCCAGTGGTGCGGAGCTGGTGCTGGGCACCGCAGCCCAACACAAAGCCGCCGGCCATGGCACCTCCAGGGAGAGCATCCCTCCTAACAGTGGAGGCACARAAACTGCAATGGAAGCACTGCCTCTGAAACAACCGAAAATAGCTTTCCATCCCCAAAATGTCAGTTTAAAAAGGCAGTCTCTGGAGCCCCCTCTGGGCTGGCAGTGGGCTGAGCAGGTGCCCTGGAGATGCTGCCCCATGGGGCAGAGAGCRCAGCAGGCTGGAGGGCTGAGCCATCACAAAGAGCATAATTGGAGAGAGGGTCATTGCTGCCTTGCGGGGCCATTAGCCCAGCCATGGGGATGCACARTGCCTTGGCTTGAGGCTGGAGAAAGCTGTGGGCTKTTAGAAAGGCAGCACTGACCTTGTGTGCCGGCCCTGCCCTGAGCTCCTCAGGTCCCCCCATTCAGGGGTGTCAGACCAGTGACAGGGTGTTGTTGGCTTGAGGATTGTTGGGGTGAGGAGCCGTGGGTCAGGCGCTCAGCCCCATCTCCAGCCCCACTTTGCTCTCCCTCCCTGCCTTGCTGCTGTGTCTCCCTGAGCTGAGGGCGTGCGCCTTGTTGCAGCGCCRGAGTTATTAATAGCAGCAAACAGCCTCAGTGTCTTCAAGCCCAGTCCATTTTGGGGGAGATTCCTGCCATTTGAAGTATGTTTCCCCTCCGGGCATCTTATCTCCCTCTCGCAGCTGTGCAGCCCGCGTGTGCCGCAGCCCCTGGCTAAGCGGTGGTGCTAATAGCCCGTGTCACTCAGCGCGGTGCCATCCGCCCGGGTGACACAGGGTGTCCCGCTGCCTGGCCCACAGGCGGCCCCGGGCTGCCTGCACACGTGGGAGCCGAGGTCGTGTCCCAGCCTGCTCCCACTGTGCTTCCTCCTGTCACCCTGCTGAGACAGAGCTGTTGGTGGCSGAGCAAGTGCTGATTGCAAGGAAATGAGCCTAGAGCCACCTCCCATTTACTGGAGCCCAACCTATGTGTGACTGCGTGGAGCTCGTTAATTTGTCACTGTCACCGTGGCTTGGTGAGGGATGATGAGGGTGGCAAGGCTAGAGGGATGCTGAGGGCTATGTCATCTTCTGGAGCAGGGCTGACATCACTTGTGGCCAGGCTGAGATTTTTCCCAGCTTCCCAATTCAAGAGACCCTGGTGAGGCTTGGAGTGGGCACTGGGACAGGGCTAAGGATAGAAACCCCTGGTGATWTTCATGGGGTGCCATGGGCATGGAGCAAGGTGGGCATCTGAGGGRCAGAAGGGTGCTGGTTCAGGCTAAGGAGAAGCTGTGTCCGTGTTGTGCCCCAGTGTGGGCTCTGCACCCCCACACAGCAAAGTGCTCACTTGTAAAGGCCATGCTCTTTGGAGGTGCTGGGGGCTGGGCAGCCACGCTGCCTGATGTACCCTGGGTGTCCCCAGCATTGCTGTGCTTTGCAGACAATAACAAGCTCTGAAATGCCCCTCGATGGTCCAGACAGGTTATGGTTCTAGTTGCTTACAGCTGCATCTCKATGTGTCAGTCCTATGGGTTCAGCWCCCGGCTTCTTTTCCTTCCCGGAGCTCCTGTTTCCCTTCAGCTGATGGAGCAGCTCTTTGCGCTCCCATTGCTGGACATGGAGACGCTCGGGGCGCACCCCAGAAGCCTGGGCGGGGGTTGATGAAGCTTGTTCCGCCAACTTTGTCCCCTGCTACCCGCCGGTTCTATCCTGTTCATGGGGTCAATGAATTATTCATGACCTGGCGGGCGGGGTGTGTCTGTGGCCGCCTATGTTATGCCAAGGGGGAGACATGCCGCCGAGCACAGAGAGCTTTTCTGTGTAAATACCTAAAATATTTAGCAGAACTGACAAAAAAAATCAGCTTAATAGCAGTCAGTGCCTGAGTGTAACCTGCATRTCTGGGGGCCACCACGGGGGTTCTGGGGGTGATGGACACACCAGGGTGGTCCCTGTGGGGCTCTGACCTTTGCCTTGGCCTGACACGCACCACCCAAGCTGGTGGCAGAGTTTGTGTCTGTCTGTCTGTCCAACCACCCATCCCTTGGGTCTCCCTGCTTGTCTCTGCCATCAGATGGTGGGGGTGTCCCCATCCTTTCCCTGCATTGCAGRGGTGCTTTGGCATGTGCTGGTCCCCAGCGTGAGCCAGGCAGTGCCCCATCACCTGCTGGCTGCCAGCTGCCCTCAGGTGGGTGCTGCGGGGCCAGCGCACGGCGTGGGGCTGTGCTCCTTCCCTGGCAGCGCCTTCCYGAGCAGACAGATCGCGTCACATGCATTTTTTAACAAGATCCACCGGCTGAGAATGAGCTGAGCTGTCGTCGCACGTTTGTGATCAAAGCCAGACATGCCCTGGCAGCCCCGGGGAGAGTGGCCCTGTGTGCCATTCCTCTCCATCATCACTCTGCCACTTCACTGGGCACAGCAGGCTGGGCATCCAGCAGTGTCACAGGTTGCAGGYGTGTTGCCCCTGCATTTCTGAACGTACCAGGATGACCAGTGCTCTCCTGCCCACCGCGGTTCAAGGATTCCTGACCCGAACAGCTAAGGATGGGTGAAATTGTGATGCAGAGCTGTTGATGGCATCATGCCTCGTGCACAGTCCTGCATCCCAAAAAATGTACCTTTTGCTGGGAGTCAGAGTGAGCTGGGTTTCCTGGCAGCAAGGACTGGGCTAGGGAAGGGTTTGTGCTCGTTCTGGGATGTATTTTAGGTCAGGTTCACAAGGGAGCAAGCAGAGGTAAGGGATGCAGGGAGCTGTGGCCAGCTCTGGATGGAAAAGCACATGGAGCCAGCTGGCTGTGGCATGGCAGGGCTGCCCCTGAGGCAGCCTGGGCTGCTGGCAGCTTTTCCTTGGCCTTTGCAAGCTCGTCCTTTCACGGATGCTCCCCGTGCCTTGGCAAGGTAGGGTCTGTGTGCTGGCCCATGATCYGCGCGTTCGGGGCCAAGCCGCGGGGTGTGTGGCCAAAGGCAGGAGGGGCTCGCKGTTAGAGCACACAGCTCCTCCCAGGCCGTCTGCCGTGCACCGAGCCTTCCTCCTCCTCCCTGCTGGATTTGCTCCTGACCCCCTTGGTRGCTGCCTGCGCTGGGTGCCTGCGGTGTGCCCGTGCAACACGCCTGTGCTSTGTGTTTCCCTCTGTAAGCACAGCAGAGCCCTCGGGCTGCGCTTCACTGTGACAGCACATCCCATGTCAGACCCGCTGCAAATCCTGACTACTAATAGCTATGCAAATCACCTCATTAGCTGCCTTATTTATTTTCTCTGGCATCACGTTTTCAGCACTTCCCCCAGACCCGGAGGCTGTGGTTTCCCCGGGCTGGGAGGAGGCAGGAGCAGAGCAGCAGCATGCAGGGCTGGCTGGGCTGAGCCTTCCTCTGCTGGGAGCAGCGGTGCTGGGATCCCACGGAGCCACCCACCCCGATGTGGAGTGTCTGGAACCAGAAGCTCACGGTTCCTGGAGTGATCCCTGCTGCTGGGATGTCTGCCTCCTTCTCCCTCATCGTGTTCTGGCTCTGGGATGAGTCTTGCTAAGCTCTCCCTGCATCCAGGACCTTCTCTGTCTCTGCCAAGCTCTGTGGGTCTGGCATTGATGGGATGTGTATGCCCTCCATCCCTAAAAAAAGGTCTGAATTATTTACAGAGAGAACAGCGCATTTGCTTATTCTCTGTGGGCCTGAGYGGTGGGTTGAGGCTTGGCACAGGGTTGCAGGGTGTTCTGCATCCTCCCCACTCTGACTGTCCTTCCTTGGTAATGGAAATTTTCTTCCATCCCACCCTGATTGCCCTTCCTCATTACTGGAAATGTGCCTCTCACCCTGACAGCCCTTCCTCCTTGAGAGAATGGCATCTGCTTTCTGCCAGCTGCGGGGTGACCCCAGAGCCCACAGATGCCCTGGCCAAGGTGGCCCTGCTCTGGTGCTGTCCCTGGGGGATGTAGCCCAGGCTGAAATTCTTTGAAGCCCAGGCACCCTCCAGGGCTGGCACAGGCAGGAACAGTCTCTGACCCCCAACCCAACGTGGTGCCCCTTGGTGATGCACATTGCAGGGCATCCCTACCCATCCCTACCCATGCTGGATGTCCCTGCAAGGGCTGCTGTTTCCTGGTGGCATTTTCCAGGGGTGTTTATGTGCCCACAACACCCATGACAGTGAGTCAGGCTTTGCATGAACACCAGGGACCTACATGACCGTGTGATCACTAGGATAAAGACCTTGATTCAGCCACTCCATGGGCTTGTCAGGGCCGTGCTGGGCTGCCTGCAAGCGTTCTGTCTTCTCCCCTCACTTCCTTCTGTTTATCTTTTATTTCCCCCCTTCTGTCGGCGGCTGTGCTAATGAATATTTCATGGCCAGGAACAGCGTGAATTCCCCCGGCAGCTCCCTGCGCTTCYGCGGCAGGTACCAGCCCGGTAATCGGTGTCTTAGGAATGATATATCGGCCAGGAAGCCATCTCGGGAGGAGAGGACCTGGGTGGGGAAGGAAGCAATGGTTCTGGTGTGGGCAGCTGTATCGTGTCCCCCTCCTCGGCGGTGCCATTACTGTCCCTTCAGCCTCCAAGGGACTGCCAGAGGACGGTGTTGGCCTCGTGTCCGTGCAGGAACGGCCTTTACGGTTCCCGCGCATCCTCTCACACGCGTGCAGGGCCACGCTCCGACACAACAACACGTGTCCCCTCCTGTCCCCCGTGTGCCATCGGCTGCCACGGCCGTCTGAACGAGCCGTGTCCCCGGCTCACCTCCCGCCGCTCTGCCGCTCTGCTGCGCTGTACCGGGGCTCCTCTCAGCGTCAGACAGCGGCACCGCGGCCGCACGGAG
>NW_026623244.1:2520738-2623082 GCF_030028575.1 Malurus melanocephalus | reverse complement strand
CATGGCCTCTACTGCCTGTCCCGGCCCCTGTGCTTCCAAGCTGGAGGTGTCCCGGCACAGTCCACAGGCAGGCACGGGAACGGGGGCAGGGAAGTGGGGGACAATGTTGGTCTTCAGTCTCCCTGGATTTGCCCTTTTTCCCCTACAGCGGGGAGCTGGGCTGGTCCCCTGTGCAGGCTCGGCATTAGGATGTGCAGGCAGCATCTCCCTTTGCCAGAGTGAAAGCACTTGTCGGGAGCAGAGCTGGAGACAGAKCCTGGAGCCATGGACTTCCTCCTTCCATTGCTGCAGGTCCAGCGATGGCATGTCCCCTTCGGGGGCCCAGCAGAGCTCACAGGCTGGCTCTAAGCATCTTTTTGGGAGATTATGTCCTTTGTCCCACAGTGAGGCACTGTGGGGAATGGAGTTTACCTGGGGCTGCAGCTGGGGCAGGGCCTGGGGAGCCACTGGCCTCCTTAAGCACAGAGCAGGTCTGGGAGAACCACAGGCTGGGATGTGGGGCAGGAGGCTGGCAGAATGCACCCTGCAGTGGCACCCGTGGAAGGGATGCGATCTGTGACTCAGGTGGCGTCTTCAGCAAGAAAAGTTGTGTAAGARTGGGCTCAACAGCTCTGCCTTGTGGTTTCCTTTTGATTTGTGCTGAATTCCTGCTTGGCTTGCCAGGGAGGAGCAGGGGCAGTGACCAGGATGGTCTGCATCTGACGATCCAGAAGGGACAGGAGATCCTCTGTCCTTTATGTTCATCACGACCAGGGTGCCCAGGATGGCAAATGCATCTCTCACCTGCCCGGGACATGCTGGCATGTAGTAACTTTCCCTGTCARATGGAAACTGGCTTCCAAGGAGCTGGATAGTCGTGTTTGGGATGGATCTGCAAACTTTGCTGTCACGTCCTGTGGGCTCTGGCACCCTCCTGTGGCTGTTCTGTCACCTGTCCTGCATCCCGCGGGCTTTTGGGATGCTGCAGCTGCCTTGGTCTTAAGCTGAGCTGGCTGGTCCCTGTGGTGACGCTGCAGAGCTGTTCCTCTGCCCCAGCGTGGGGGGAAGCTGCTCCTTTGCAGGATCTGATCTTGTATCACACGGACCTTATCACTGCAAGAAACTCTCCCAGTGTGTTTGTGTTGTGGAATTGACCGAGTGGCAGAGCTYCTGGAGACTGCAGATATGGATGAGGGTCCTAAACCCAAGACCTGTCCCTGGAAGGTGGCAGGACTGGACTGGTCACTAATGGCTACCCAAATTTCTGATATTTCAGTTGGGGTAGATTCAGTCAAGGTGTTCCATTCACAGATTGTCTCTACATGTCTCTGTTTGGTGAGCTGCCCACTCTGGCCTGGACTGTCCCCCTCCCCTTGTGAGGTCAATCCTTTGCAGCCCTTCCCTTGCCCGAGGCTTTATGGATGTATTATTATCGGGCTGCAAGTCCCTGCTGTGCTGTGTGTTGTGCCTKGTTTAGGATCTCTCCAAGCCTGGCTTAGCTACATAGTGACCAGTGCAGCATCCCCTGCTGTGGGTCCCTCCCACCCCGGGACACTGTCATACCATGCTGTGGAGACATTCTGTTGGGGGCCTGTCCCCCCTCTGCAGGGTCATAAGTCAGGGAGAGCTTGGTTTGGAGGGGATTGCCCTTCTTTTGGGGGGCAAGAGGTGAGGTTTCCCTGTGCCAGCCCTGGTGGAGGGTTGGTAGGAGGTGGTGGTGCTCTTGCCCCTTCCCTTGGGACTCCTTCTTTTGGTATTGGTAGGGACTGGACAGTCTGGCTGTTCCTGGCTRTATCATAGCTCCACCCTCTTTTCCATCCCCGAGGGAGCAGAAGCTGTAATTTCCATCAGGTCCCTTTTTGTTCGCTTCCTTCCCTATTAATAAGAGATGAAATTTATGAGATTATAKAGCCTGGATGGATTCAGAAGTGATAGATACTGCTGCTGTGGGGTGTGAATGCACTGCAGAGATGAAATAGAGCTGGGAAAATGGGACTTGGGGAACGGATGTTGTCTCGAGTCTGCACAGCCCATCTCAGGTTGGCTCTGGGAGCAGGGAAATCCCACTGTCACCACACAGTCTGTCTTCTGGCTCTGACACACTGTGCAAGTTAGCAGCTCRCTGCCAGGCTGACTTTTGGAGCCAGCAGCTCTTAGCCTGGGTGGTCTTGGAGTTCGACTCCTCTTCCTCGTATCCTTGCATTCATCCTTTTCKCCTCCCCTGTGTGGAGCCAGCAGAAGCAGATGCCTGGAGATGCAGGACACTTGCAGTGCTGAAGGACCGATGCCCAGGGGTGCAGGATGCTCACAACACTCGACAGTGGCAGTGGATGGCTGATGCCCAGGGATGCAGGATGCTCTCGGTGCCGCTTTCCCTCCGGAAGGAGCATCCTTGCCTGCTCTTGGAGAGAGGCGGCCCTGGGATGCAGCAGTGCCTCATTGGTCAGCGGGACCTGTGGAGTCTGCGGGTTGCCATACCAACCTACCTCTGGTTCCCGGCCAGCCGGGGCGTGAAGTGCCGGGTCGAGCTGGTGCCAAGGGGCGGACCAGGAGCCAGGGGCAACCCGAGGCTGTGCCAGCCGGGGAGGCGTCCATCCGCCTCTGCTGGGGAGCTGGCTGGCACCACCGGGCTCCCCGGCACCCCCCATCACCCTGACGCTGCTCCCCACCTCTCCCCGCAACTTTGCGGCACGGAGGGGACCGGCGGGCGGGCACGGCCCGGGGCGGCGAGCCCGGACACCCCGCTCCCTCTCAGGGGTCAGCTTTCGTGAGCCCGAGCCCCGGGAGGGGCATCGCCGCCGAACCCTCTGTCCCACTGCCCAYCTGCACCGGTGCAGCCCCGCGCAAAAGTTGCCGCTGCCCGCCGCCGGGGAGCGGGGCCGGCGGCTGCCGCGCTGCCGGGCGCTGCCGCTGCCCGTTCCTCCGGGCTGCACCGGCCGCCCATGCCCGCAGGCTCGCTCCGGGCAGAAAGGCTCGGTCCTCCCCCGGGCATCGCCCGCTGCTCGGAGGAGCTGGGGGGCTGTTTGGCGGCCGGGAGGGGGTGCGGCTGGGTCCCTCCCCAGCGCTGGGAGCTGGAGCCATGAGCCACTGCCAGCAGCGCTGCAAGAGGCAGCTGGGCCGGGTGATCCGCTTCTTCTACCAGTTTGTCACCGGGACTCTCTCCCAAGGTAGGTGCCGCCCTGGGGGACACGGGATCTCTGTTCTGTGAGAGGGGGTGTCTGGTGAGCTCTGTGGGGTTATTGGGGGATGGAAGAAATGCTGTTTAGGTCCTGAGTGCTTCAGCCTCTGGCAGAGGGGTTGTACTGAGCTCTGCGTGTAGCAAAGCTGAAGATGGTTGCAGGAAGCAATGAAAGCCCCTGAAGCCCCCGGTGGACCTGGGGTGACAGAAATGTTTTAATTGGGGAGGGGTCTGATGGAAAGTGGAGCATGAAAGAACTGCTGTGCAAATAAATCACAGCAGTTCTTACCCTTSCCTGACATGTCAAGGAATCTGACTCCTCTGGGGCTGGAGCTGTGCCCTCCATCTATCTGGACAAAGAAGCCCTGGGTGTGCCCCTYGAGCCAGGGCAGGGACACACCCTGGTGCCTGCATCTACCCGTGCTTTTGTCCTGGGATGCTTGGTCCTGGGGACAGAGCTGCATGCTGTGTGCTCCTGGTTTCCTGTCACAACCATGGCAGGACCCTCCCCACTGTGCCAGCCCCTGCACTGCCCTGACAGCTGKCCAGAACCCCCTCTTCTGGGTGTGGACCCAGAACCAGCTCCTAAACCCAACAGGCACATCTCGGGGAGGTCATGCGCCTGTGTGTGCTGGGACTCCGGGTGCTCCACTCCCACCCCTGTCCCTATGTTCCTGTGCTGGGACAAAGTTGCCATTTCCATGGCCCTGCCCTTCTGAGGATCACTGGGCTGCCCCTCTGGGCCCCAACAGTGCTGGGAAGGGATGCACTGTAGTGCAAGTGCAGGGAAAGCCTTGTTAGGCCAATGTGGCAGCGTCACGCCTTGGAGAAGGGCTGGGACTTGCACTGCTTCTGCCAGAACCCAGCCTGCCTGGAAAACCCCTCCCAGGTTCTGTCCCCTCCTTGCCTGGGGAAACCCCTGGGTCTCCGCAGCCTGTGCCTATCCTTGGGGCCAGAGAAATGAGAGGATAGTGTGGAGGTGCACTTGGCACAGCCCTGGAGGCTCAGATGTGGGAGCAATATTTGACCTGTGAGCCGAGCCATGCCCAGCGGGTGGGCTACCTTCTGCCCACAAGGACCCCAGCCCTGGGTGGAGGCCCTGGTCAAAGCAGGGGACAGTCCCCCAAGCCCAGCAGCACAGCAGGCTCTGGAGGATGGGTGTGCCGCAGGCAGTGCCAGGCTCAGCCCCGCTAGTTGGCTCCATCGGGCACCGGCCAACTCGCCTGGAGTGGAGGGGGCAGAGGATGAGTCAGCTGAGTCTGGCTTTGRGCGTGAGGGGCAGAGCAGCAGGTGATGGAGCAAAGAGGGAAYGGGACCTCGGGATGCTCCCAAACCCCACCATCGGCAAGGATGTCTGCAGGTCCTTTTCCCAGTGTCCTGGGCTTTGCAGCTGGGTACTGTGACATTGGGGCTGTAGAGGKGTCCCCTGGGACTGAGTCTCTGGACTGACCATGTGTGGTGCTAGCAGGACCAAGGGCTTTCCAAACAGCCAGGCTGGGTGTGCATGGGATTGGGATGGGCACAGAGGGAATGGCTGGCTGTGTGGTGCTGACTGCTCTCACCCTCTTCTTGGTGTCCACCCGAGTTCTGGGACAAGCCAAAGTGGGATGAAACCCAAAGCTGGGCAGCTCTGAGTTAGGAGTGGGATGTGGGGGCTTTCACAACCTTCTCTCCAGCTGCTGCTCCAGCCCATGGGTCACCAAGATGCTGACCCCTCTCTGTCTGTTATCCTACCCCATCATTCCCTTCTGGGGGGCAGTGACCCCCTCTGATTTCCCTGCRTAAGTGAAGGAGGTCCCATGGAGCTCACTGCGGAAGGCTGGGTGCCTGACCAGGTGTACCTGGGGTSGGGGGCCCCCTGGCTGGGTGCCCTGGGTAGCTGGCCAAGGACGGGTCGCCAGAGAGGGGAAAGAGAAATGACTCAATCAATTAACCAGATTAAAACTGTGACTTCACCTCCCAAAAATAGCATTTCACCAATATTTTAATGTGCTTATTAATAATCTGCTCGCGCTCTGATTAGCAGCAAGGTAATAAGGGATCAGCTTTAACCTAAATTTAACTCTCCCTAATGGATGATGGCCCCAGAACCAAAAAAAAAGGAGAAATTCCTATCCATCAGGCTGGCCCCTCGGCAGGTCAGGAGCACYCAAGGGAGCTGGGCAGCAGCTGCCCAGCTGTGCCCAGGGACCATCACCTCAGTGTAGCCCAGCAGGTCCTATGGCACATYTTGTGCAGGTAGTGCCCTAACACCCTGCAGCACCCTGCCAAGGTGCATGGTCCCCTCCTGGAGAGAGAGGTCCCTTGACAGTGGATGATTGCCTTGTTCCATCCTGCAGTGGGGGACAGAGCCCCATCCCCAGCTGCTGGTAGTGCTGGAAGGATGGAGACAGGGACAGCCACCTGGCTACCTGAACGGCTCTGGATGTTGCCCTGTGTGTGCCTGTGGCACGCTGTGTGCATGGACCTGCTTTTTGGGCAAGAAACCACACTCTAGGGGTTGTTTATACACCACCCAGCAGGTGGCTGGYGGAGAGTTTAAATTTAGCTGTGTGGCAGGGCTGTGCTGCTGGCAACACTGGAGAGCCAGGGTGGGGTCGGCTGGGTGGGRGATACTTCATGGCTGTTATTGTCCCAGCCCGAAGTGGGACAGGGAGCATGGACTCAGTGCCAGCCTGTCCTGCCTGTCCTGGCATAACTGAAAAAATATTACAGGGCCTGCCACCCTCCCTGGTGCTGAGCCATGGGCATGTGCCAGGGCCACTTTGCCATCCTGTCCTGTGTCACCTGTGGGTACTCAGAACAGTTGATCTTGGGGGAGAGAAGGGAGGAAGGGAGGGATGGATCTAGATGCTGGGATTCTGCTCCCTGAAAAGGGAACATGTGGGGCAATGGTGTACTCCTCACCCACACCCGGGTGGCCACCTCCCCTGGCTGTGCGTGCAGGGTGGGGATGGGACATCTCGTGTGCAAAGAGGTTTGGGATGAAACACTTAGGTCCAGTGTCTTCCTCAGCCATATATCCCGTGGGGCAGCAGATAGGGCCTAAAGGATTCCAGGGACCAGAGGTGTCTCAGGCACAGGTGTAGCTAATCCCACATGGTTTGGGATCTGCGGGCGAGTGTGCCCAAACCTACAGTGACACTGTCTAAATGCACCTGGCATGGCAGAGCAGGAGCCAGGCTGGCTCCAGGCTGAGAAAAGCAGATGCTGACCCCTGGCATCCCTGGGGAGATGCTGTKCTGGGACACAGGGACCGAGATGCCAGTGTTTCTCTGCCAGACCCAGCTCTCTGGGATGGCAGAGACACCTTCCTTCAAGGCCCCATGTCTGGAGCAAGGACAGACACAGGCATCGGCAGAGATCCTGGCAGCATCATTCCCTAGGGAGCCGTTTCCAGGACTCTTAGCTTCACCTGTGGGGTGGCAGCAAGGGGCTGAGCCCTGAGGATCCCAAGGTGGTCAGGGAACTCAGAGCAGCCTGTGGGCTGAGGTGATGCCTTGCTGGCCCCATGGCACTGAGACACAGGCACATGTGTAACAAACCCAGTCTGTTCTCTGCCCCCTGCTTCCTTCTCCTGGCTGATGGTGCCACTCTCCCCCCGGGCCAGGAGGGTTATTTTTAACTGTTTGCCATGTGCTGTCTGAGCACAATTAAGGTAATTGGTTTGGGAGCCTGGCTCTCACACAACGCTCCCAATTACCTGCCTGCCTGCCTCCCTGCCCACGGTGGCCGGCTCCTCTGGCAGGGGGACTGCCGGGACAGGGCTGCCCCACATAGCACAGCGGGGCTGAGTGCGGGGCGAGAGCGGGCACGGGGCATGGAGCCATGGAGAGGACAGCCCTGCACAACGACAGCCTGCTCTATGCCTCCCTGATTGCCATCCTCCTCCTCATCTCCTATTGGTTCACCACGCGCTGCTTCAAAATCATCAGCGGCATTGAAGGTACGGGGCTTGGGACATGGGGGAACAGGGTGGCCTGTCCTGTCCGCTTCCACAAACCAAGTGGTGAGGCGAGCCAGATACTGGGTGTGGGAGAGGTGGGTTGGAGATTCCCTCTCTGCCTCTCTGGGAGACCTCCATCTCCTCCTCAGTCACTTCATTTGTTCCTCCTGGTCCTGCTCTGCTGTGTGTGAGAGCAGCCGGTGGCTGCCCCAGGGCTGAGCTGTGGCTCAGGGCTGTATCCAGGGTTGCTCCGGGGTTGCTGTGCTGCCAGTGTWTAGGTACTGCTGGCACTCGCTGTGAGATGGGGTTGCAGATGGACTCTGTGGAGCCTCTCACTCTTGTAGGGTACAGGGAGCTTGTGCTCGGGCCTCAAKCTGCATTTTGGGGCTCTGGGTCCCTTTAGGTGTGACCCACATCTTTGGTCCTCGGCTGATGTATTGGGGAGCTCTGGGATGTGGTGGAGGTCCCAGTTTCGCCATCGAATGTTCTCTCCAAGCCCCACTGCAGTGGGATGTGAGTGCCAGAGGTTTGCAGGGTGAGACCCAAGGCAAGGAGCAGGGCAGGAGGGCTGAAATTGGCATCACGTGTCTGGGGACGTGCAGAGCCTTTCCTGCCCGGGGTGTGCATTGCTCCATCCATCCGTGAGACCTCTCTGCACAGCTCGGCCAGGGCCTTGAGGCTCTTCCCACGGCATGGCCAAACACTGGCTGCAGGGGAAAGGAGCACCCCTGGGAGCGATGCCCCTCAGTGYGATGGGCAGCAAAGCCCTGACCCACACTTCTGGTGGGGTATG
This sequence comes from Malurus melanocephalus, assembly GCF_030028575.1. Taxonomy (NCBI): domain Eukaryota; kingdom Metazoa; phylum Chordata; class Aves; order Passeriformes; family Maluridae; genus Malurus; species Malurus melanocephalus. The sequence goes on along the minus strand of NW_026623244.1, from coordinate 2,615,186 downwards.
TATGCTTTTGAGCATCCCTTGCAGGCAGCTGCAAGTTTGGCTCTGTTGGGGAAGTCCCACGTGTGGTCTCATGCGTCTCCTCCATCCTGGGGGCAGCTCCAAATGGTGTAACATCCCTGGGGACCTTGGTGAGGTGAAGGGGTGGTCCTTTGTCACACTAAGCCCATCTGGAGCTGCCCTCAGTCAGAGAGAATCTGCTCTGGGCAAGAAATCCTGAGGAGTTTGGGGGTSCTGGGGTCTGGGCACAGTGTAGCACTGGGACATGGGACCAGTGCTGGGTGCCTGTGCTGGTTCTGGTGGGATTCTGTGTCATCTGGCAACAAACAGTGGAGTGTTTTTATTAATGGCTCCAGCATGGAAATGCGTAATCCTGACATGGTGACCAGTGAGAGAATTATCACTGCTGGGGAGGGTGGCTGGCATGGGAGAGGCACAAAAACAGGTGGGGAAGCTGTGGCTCTGTGACTGACCTGCCACTGTGGCCCTCAGCCCCAGCATCCCACGATGCTGCCAGAGATGAGGGCCCAATATCAGTCCATTTAAATGAGCTCATCAGGTTCCCTTTGCAGAGAAAAGCTAAACCCTGAACCCTCCGGATCAGGCTGGAAGGGCTCCTCTCCCTCTATATCTGGCCAAAACTAAGTTGCAAAAATAGACTCATGGCCTGCAGGACAGGGTCAGCACTGGAAGCAGCTGRAGACCTGAGGAGAGGATGGGCTGTTACTCGGGCTCAGCAAGAAAAGTGGCTTTAAAAATGCAGTTGATGGCAGTGGGAAACTTCCTGCAAGARTGCAACAGGTCTGTGCCGCCCTGGCCTGGAGGGATTGACTCGAGGRCAAAAGTGGGAGGCAGACATGTGAAATCCAGGCTCAGTGCCTGGAAACTCACCTCTTTCCAAGAAAAGGATATGTCAGGTCTGAAAACTTCCGGCCTGAGGGATGTTTCCCCAGGGAAGACTTTCAGCTCTTTCCCCAAGATGCCTCTGATGCTTCTCTGGCATCTTCTGCTGGTGTTAGRAAATTTTGGGAGCGTGCTCCAAGCAGCAAGGAGATGCCAAGCCTGGTGGCATGGAGCCACTAGATAGCCAAGCTGTGCCACGACCTGGGACTGAGACAACAGCCCTCTCCATCCCCTGCCAGGGGACAAACCTGCAGCCCACTGGGCTGGAAATGGGGGTTCCTGGAGACTGGTGTGGGGCAGCCCTGCTGGGAGCTCTTGCTGGGGGTCTGCTCCATAGCCTGGATGTGGCCACCTCACCTGTACCTGTGGCAGCWGGCCCTGCTCCTGGGATGGACTGGGAAGGGTGGGGAGCAGCAGTGGCATGGGGGCAGCCCTGCTCCCTGCTTACCACGCTGGTGCTGGAGTCAGAACTGGTCTCACATCATGCGTGATGTGGGGCTTGTCCACCTGGAGATGGGCAGTGCCAGTGGCATCCCTGGGGGAAGCTATGGGGGAGCTTCCCTGAGGAAAGACCCCAAGTGGTGCTGAGCCCCGGTGATAGGCAGTGACCACAGCCACCTGGATCCCTGGTGGTCCCTGTGGCTTGTGATCAAGCAGCCAGGCAAGGGCTGGAGTGTTGTTAAAAAGGAGCAGGGAAGGTAAATGTAGCCCTGTTGGCTGTGTGTGGCTGTGTGCTCGAGGCACAGAGATGCATGGGTTCACCCTTTGTTTCCAGCTGCTGTGTGACCTTGGCTGGGTCCCCAGCCTCTGCATCTCCTCCTCTCCTGCTCGTTGCTGCACCTCTTGGGGGTCTGGCAGTGTCTTGGGCATCCTGCATTGTGGCCTCTGCTCCCACCCTGTTCTTCCAGACCTGCTCCCCATTTTCTCTTGGTGTTCCCAGAAAAACAGGTGGATCCACGTGCCTGCTTGGAAATGGGGCAGACGGAGTCGTCGCCCCAGACACTCTCCAGGARGGAGATGTTGGGGTGTTCAGCCAAGTTGGTCCCCATGGGGCAGACACGTGTCTGGGGCACAGAGGACAAATCTGAGTCATCCCCATCCTGGATGTTTTGTCAGTGCCCAGCGTCCTGCCCCTCCCCGTGTCCCCCCCTGGGAACTGAGTGCCTTTTAATATCTGTGGCCCGTTTCCTTAGCAACTGCATTAAGCAAATCGATGGAGGTGGTGTCATTGGAATGGGAGGGCATGCCTTCTTTCCCCCTCCGACCCCCCCAGCCCCGCCACCCCCATTGGAGGATGCCTYCCTCCACTTGGCCTCTCTCCACTCTTACTCACAGGCACAGCCCTTCTCTGCCTGGGCTCTCGGCTGTGGCTCCCTCAGCCTCCACCACAGCCCTGCGCTGACCCCTCGCTCACCCAYGGCTGATGGCGGGTGTCCCTGAGTGGGGGTGACAGCTGAACCCTCACCAGGGACACAGGCGGGTGTCCCTGGGGATGCCTGGTCTGGTGGCTGGGGTGAAGGGGCTCCAGGACTGTGGTGGGGAGGGCTGGGGCAGTGAGGGGCCATGAGACACCCYCACCATGAACCTGGAAGGCCTTGAGATGATCGCGGTGCTGGTGGTCTTGGTCCTCTTCGTCAAGGTGCTGGAGCAATTTGGCCTCTTCGAGCCCGTGTCCTTGGAAGGTAACGGGTGTGGGTGGTGCTGTCACCTCTGGGGACGTGAGGGGCAGRCGGTGGGTGTCCAGAGCTGCCCTCAAGGATGCTCCAAGGCTGCTGCATCCACGAGAGAGTCCTGGGATGTGGTGTCCATCGGCTGCTTGTAGGGGCATAGGAGCGAGGAGCAGAGCGTCCTGGCTGTCCCAGTGGCTGGGGGTGTGGGGAGGGGACACGGCTGGCAGGGTGTCTGCTGTGTGGTGGTGACTTTGGTATGTGCTGGGACTGTGTGTGAGCATATGTGTGGGCACCAGGGTGTCTCCCAGCACCCCTATGGGAGCACGGTGTTACCAGAGACCATGGTCACCTCACCCTGCACGTGAGGTGTCAGACTCAGGACCAGTGTGCAGAACCCAGGCTCAGGCAGGATGGGTGCCTGCTGGGCTCCCTGCTCCTGGCTCTCCCCAAGGCCCCCTGTGGCCCTTGGGCAGGGTTGGGGGACGCAGCTGGAGCTGTCCAGTATGGATGGGCTRTGTGAGGGGCTGAGTGGTGTGCACGGGACACACTTGGCAGAGTCTGGATCTGCTCGGGGGACTCTGCTCTGTGCATGGTGGGARTTGGACTCCCAAGGACTGCTTGGCTGGGTGCTCCCTGCACTCCCAGAGTGATGGTTGTATGAAGGGTCCCCCCAGCCCTGCCCATGCCTGCACACACCTCACAGCCTGCCCAGCCCCTGCCATCAGGGCATGCATAGGATGAGAAGGAGAGAGTTTCCCTGGTCCATTGGAGCCTTGGGATACCCCGATTCTCCAGCACCCACACGGGCTGGGTGTRGTGGTGAATGCTCTACAAGCAGGGGAGCAGGCAGCACCCTGAGGCTGCACCAACAGATTGGCTGTGCCTGGAGATAGGGATGGAGGGGGAAGATTGGGTGATCTCTCATTCTGATCCTGTGAGTCTGATCACAGGACAGGAAAGGTGGATGGAAGTTTTCATTACTACTTAACTACTAAGTCCCCGTGCTCCAGCAGCAGCACTCCTAGGTGGAACATATCAGGAGGGAAACTGAGGCAGGAGCTGACCTAACTGACAGACTTCTGCCTTGTGAGCACCAGGGGAGGGCATGCTGACTGTGCCTAGAATGAAACCCTCCCCAGTTCTGCTGGTGATTTGGGAGTGCCATCCCCATACCCTGCTTTCCCCCTTCCCAGTGCTTTTGCTTCCCTGTGTAGCTGCCCAAAGCTTTGGACCAAAATTGGTGGCATTGACTGGGAGCTGTTCTGCAGCTCCCAGGTGTGGTGGAAAGAGTGGAGACAGCCCCACTGCAACCCTGCTGAGGGGCTCAGGACAAGGCAGGGGCCGCTCCTTGGCTTGTGTGGCTCCTCTGTTTCCTGGGGCACACTCCTTGTCCACCTGCAACCGACTTTTCCCTAGCATGGGCCAGAGCAGGACATTGGAGATGKAGTGTGCTGTGTCCAGCCTTGTCCCTGCCACCTGTGACCCCTCCAGAAGGAACAGGGACATGCCTGTCCCCCTTCACCCACATTTTCCCATGGTGAGGAGCTGCAGTTCTCTCTGGCTTTGCTGGAGATGTGCCCCAGACGTGAGGGAATGAGATCCAGGTGCCCCAGATTGCCAGCAATCGCTCCCACTGCCTGAAAGTGCCCAGAGGACAGGGAAAGATGTTGCTCAAGGGGCAGAAATTGTCTGAGGTTAAAGTGAGCCCCTAGCAGTGTCCAAGGAGTCCTGTGTGTGTGTGAATGGCAGTGGTTTGGGATGGGGGTGAGATGCTGTTGCATAGGTCACTTCCCCCCTTGACTTGAGAGGCAGCAGGTAGGATTTTGCTCTCCAGGAAGGTCCCAGGCAGTATCTGGGGCTGGAAAATGCTGCGTCCCCTCCAGGGGTTGTTTACAAGCTGTGGCTCGGTCAACAGTGACAGCCCAGAGACCACAAAGAGCCTGAAACGAAACACTAATGGCTCGGCTCTGCTAATGGACACAGGGCTCTGCCACCTGCTCCGGAGCCATCGATGCTGCYGGCCGTGCTTCCCCAGCTCCGGCTGCTGGCCCGTGCTCCCCTGCCCCATCCCKGCTGCTYCCCTGCCTGGGGCTGTTTCTCTGCCCAGGCTGTGTTGGTTGTGTGCTGTGGATAGACTGTGCTGGGAAGTGCCAAGCCACCACAGTGATGGGCTGGGAATGGAGCAGCTCCAGAAGGGACCAAGCTGACCCCTCTAAGCCTGGGGGAAGGGTTCTGTGGGAGCACTGGGCAGCAAGATCTTGGGGGAGTTCCAGGCTTGGTGGGTTCCCAAACTCMGCTGGATGAGGCTTCAAGCACCCCATCCTTCATTTGGAGCTGGTACTTCCCTGAAAAAGAGCTTGCACAGAAGTGCTGACTATCTGCAACCCCTTGCCCTGTCTGCTTGGCACTGTGCCCCCTTGGACCCCGCCACAGTCTCAGTGGGCACAGCCACTGTCTGGCAGCAGCAATGGAGCATCTCCCATGAGTGCACTGTGCTCCAGGATCTTCAGGGTGATCAATGCTGGAACTGACGTTCACCAGCTGGATAATCAATGACGGGCTGTGTCACCCCAGCTCTGCTCTGTGCCATCGCGCCTGTCCCCAGCCCTGATCAWCTCCTGGCAGACCCACGCTGGGGGYTCTCAGACCCCTGCCAAGAGCCTGCTTTGGCCAAGTGCTCAGGATGGGGCAGGTGGAGAGAAATGCTATCAATTTTGCCTCTTGAAGTGCAGCATCAATAATTCAGCGCGGAGCAATCGGTCCCGGCTGGGAGGAGGGATGGCGGGAGGGAAAAGGCGGGRGAGCCACCCGCGTAGCCCAGCCACAGATTAATATTAAATGAAGTTGCAGATTGCTGTCGGCAGGATAATTGGTGCCTGCCCAGGGCTGTTCCTGCCTCGGCTGTGTAGGGTACATTCTGGGGGGACAGGCTGGATTGGGGGTGTCTTGGAGWGCCCCCAACATGGGGTGTGCCTTCCTTGGGAGCTGTTGCTGCTGCCCCAGAGCTYAGGATACAGAGAGAGAAGCAGGGCTGGGAGGGTGTCAAACCCTTCCAGAATCTGGGGAGAAACAGGAGTGAGCAGCATCATGCCTGGGTGCCACCAGCACCCCAAAAGGTGTCAGGCAGGAGGGTGGTGGCAGTGAGCAATATGGACACCTTCTGATGACTGGAGAGAAAAGAAAGCAAGCATCCCCAAGGTGCTGGTGAGAGCAAATTCCCCTGCCAAGCCCTGATTGCTCCTGCTTTCCAGGAACCTCTTTGGCAGGAGTGCTGTGTCTTGGCTGCAGGAGGAACTGGCCCTTTGGGGTGCAATGATTGGGTCCCTGAGCTCAGGGCATCATCTGGTGGGTTTGACAGACCCAGAGACCAGGGTGAGCTTGCCACAGGGGAGAGATTTTTGAGCTTTGAAATTTAGCCCAGGACAGCTGCAGGCACTCTGGGTTGAAGTCTGGGCTTTCCTGGGCTGGGCAGCACCAGAGAGTTCCCTACCTGCAGTGGATTTAACCCTTACCTTTCCAATGGTAGCAGGTTGGTTAGCTGGCTCTAGGGCTGGGCAGGATGTGTTGGTTCTTCCAGGAGCCCTGAAGTCCCCAAGGCCTGCTGTACCTGTGGTGCACCCTGTGCCTCTGTTGCTGCGTGGTGGCACGTCCTGCTCAGCCCAGCCAGACCTAATTAGCTTGTTGAATCTCTTCTCCCTCCGGCCTTGTCTTAATCACTTTTCACATTGCTTCCTTCCCAATTCCCTCTGGTCTGATTTGCTCTTACTGTTGCTGTTGTGCCTGAAGAGGGGAGCAAGGGAACCCAGCTGGACATGGAGCAGGGGCCCCACTTGGTCCCAGGATGGTCTCTGAGCTAACAGATGGAGGGGCAGGAGATCACTCAGCCACAGGGTTGTGAGAAAATCACAGGCTGGAGAAAAAGCAATAAATCTAGAGAGCAAAGGAGGCTATTGGAACAGCCCTTCTTTATAGTCCTGCTCTGCTGGTGGAGAGTGAACCCTTCTAGTCCAGTGGGAGAGGCTGGGACTCTAGTGCAGGGTTGTATTGGGCTGCAGGGTGCTGTTCAAGCTCAATGGGGTCTCCTTCACCTCTGCCCTGTGAGGGGCTGGATTAGATCCCAGGACTAGGCACAGGTGGGAATAGAAGTGCCCTGAACTGGGCTCTGTGGAGTATGGAGTCTGTGGTCCCCAGAGTGCAGGTAGCAGGACGTCTGATGTGCTATCCAGGCTTGCTGTGGCATCCCCTCCCAGGGATACAGGGAAATGTCTCGTTCCCCATGATTGCCTGTCCTGGGGCTTGTTGTACTGCTGGGGCAGGAGTTGGCCAGATCAGAAACAGCTTTAGGTGAGAGATGCATAGACAGCTCTCTGACAGAGACTTTCTAAAAATCATTGTTGCCAGGCTGGAGTCTATGCTGCCCTCAGAGCAGGATTTTGGGTGGGCTGTGGGGAGCATGCACCCTGGCTGTCCCTGACATGCTGCCCTCCCTCCAGATAGCACCCTGTGGGGCACTTTTGCTCCCTGTGGAGCACATTTTTCTCCAGCAGCAAGCAAGATACCCTGGGCTGGCAGCTTCAGCTGCAGCTGTGACTGACTTGCTGGTGCAGAGATGCAGAGGAAGAGGGARGAGATGAGGGTTGCAGGTGTCTCTGGAGGTGATCAGTGGACAAGGCTGGCTCCGAGGCAAGGAACTTGTGCCATGCTGTGGGTGCATGCAGGATGGGGCACTGTTGGGGGGGAAGGTTTGGTCATTTGGGATGGGGCAGAGGGATTTTCCTAGGCAGGGCTGGTCCCTGGGCTGGTGGCAGCAGCATCCCAGTAGTGTGTGTTGAACTCGAGGGTCTCTGCAGACTGCTCAGCTCCAGTGGCACCATGAGCTGCTATTGGGGTGGAAGTCAGTGTGGCTGAGCCTCCTCCACCTCCGTGCACCCACTGGTGGCAGTTCTGCACCCCTTTGCAGGTTTCTGTGTCAGGCTGTGCACTGCAGGGGTGCCCTGGGGGAGGGCTGACCCCTAAGACCCTTGAGCAGTTTCATGAGCTCTCTTCCTCGGCAGCCTGGGTCCCCGAGGGACCCTAGAGGGTGCTAGGGCAGGAAGAGGGAGGGCCAAGGCAGGTCTCCCCTCCCCTGCCCTCCCCTCTCCTGCGCTGCTGGATCTGTTGCTGCCAGAGCAGCTGCCAGCYGGGGCTGTGTGTCTGGGGATGGCGGTTGCTGAGGCGCCCTGGGACCTGCAGGGGCTGCAAACGGTGGGCATCATCCTGCTGCTCTGCTCCAGCCTCAAGCTGCTCCATGCCCTGGGCATCATCGACCTGGCCAGGGGAGGTGGGACTGGGACAGGGGATGGGGTTACAGTGGGGTGGGGATGTTGTGGTGGAGGTGCTCCTCCTATCCCAAGGGCTGCAGGGTGCTTGGGGATGTTTTTGAAGGATTAGTGTGGTTTGGGGCTCTTGGGGGAAGGAGGGGGGGCATTGAGGTGTCTGGCAGCCTTATGGTGTAGGGAACTGGGGAGGTGAGGGTGTCTGGGCGTGTTTCAGAGTGTTAGGATATTGGGTGGGAATGTTTGTGGACATTGGAATATGTGGTGTTGGGTGCRGGATGCTAGAAATTTAGGGTGTCTGGGAGCATTAGGGTGGGGTTATCTGGGTCTGGAGGCACTGGGTGCAGTGATATGTGGGGTGCTGGGGGATGGAGACCGTTTGGACTGTTGGAGTCTGGGGGCAATGGGCTGCAGAGGGCTGGGCTTTGTCAGATGATTGGGAAAAGGACTGCAGGTAACTGGGGCTAAGGACATAAGTGTGAGCAGGGAGAAAAGAGCCATGGATGTGAGGTGCAGCACCATGCAGGGCAAAGCTTTCTCACTGCTTCAGGAATTGGTGGCTATGGGGGAAACCTGGGAARAGAGGCTAGAACTCCTTTGCCCTCTCTGCTGGGCTGTGCCAGGGCTGGGGAAGGAGGAGGATGCTGTGGGTGTTGAGCTTCTTGGATTGGCCACTGGGTGCTGAGGACAGGGCTGGATGKGGCCAAAGAAGAGGACCCAAAATATGTCAGAGCAATGGATACATGACCTGTTGTTTGTGCCTGGTGAGGGTGGGAGAGCAGGGAGCTGCATGGTGCTGATTCCTTGTTTCCTTTGCCTGCCTTCCTTGACTGTACCACGGATTGCCCCAGCTCAGACAAGGGCTGCCAACAGACTCTGCATGGATGTGTTTTGGGGTTGGTTTGTCTCCRTCACCTCTGCCTTCTTGCTGGCACTGGGGATGCTGTGAGATGAAGGGACTGCAGATCACATCCCCTCAGGTAGCCAGATCTCAGAATGGGAGGATTTGTGGATAGGAGAGATCAGAGGAGCAATTAGTAGTACAGCAGAGGGAGGGGAGAAGAGGAGCTGGTGTTCTGCTCCTCTCCTGGAATGGTGCTGTCCCCAGGAGCTGGGCTGGGGACACTGTGGGGATCTTGTTGTGGGACGCMCCTTTTCCATCCATCATGATGACACATTTATTGACAGGTTACTGAGAGTGATGGCGGRGTTTTGTTGGTTTGTTATTGTAAGGTGTTTTCTAGCAGGAGGGTGCCATGGAAAGGATGGGTTTGTGTCCCCAGCCAGCTGTCACTGGGAGAGCACTGGTGGCTGTGGCTCTGTGGAAGGACAGGGACAATGTTATGCATCAGACTGACTCTGTCTCCTGCGTTTTTTCTGGGGAGACCATGGAGCATSCCAGGCTTGGGAAGGGGGTGTCAGCCAAGCCCCTTGGGAAGGGTGACCCTCACCATGGTGGCATTGGCTGGATCCAGCCCCCAAGGACACATCAGCTGCCAGTGGCTCAATACAAAGTGGTTCACAGCCATCCTGATGGCAATCSTTGCTGGAGACAGGGATCTACCCACTATAGGTCCCTTCAGAGACAGCCTTTGGGATTCATTTCAACAGCGTGTGGAGCTGGGGATGGGAAWTCCCTTTCCCTTCTGGTGCTGCTCAAGGATGGAGTCTCAGTTTGTGTGTGTTGGTGTGTGTTTTGAAGTTGCCGAGCTGTGGAGTGATGGGAAGTGACAAGCCACTTAACCCAGCAGACCTCCTGCCATAGATAAAACACTGCCAGGCCTTTTTGTTCTGTGCCAGCTGCTGGATGGCCCTTGCAGAAGGGTGGAGAGCAGAACGGCATCTGGAAAAGGAGCTGTTGCTGGCAAGGACGGGGCTTCGTGCTGCAATGTCCCTTGTGTCCACAGTGGCAGCACTTGCTTGGGCTCTGTTCCTTGTCTTTGGGCAGAGCTGTTTCCAAACAAGGGGCAGCTCCCAGATTTGGATGCTGGGGACAGAAAGAGGGTTGTGAGTCCTACCCAGCAGAGCCTTGTGTTCACTGAAGCCAGGACAGCAAAACCCCAGTCCTGGTCACCTCTYTCCTGTTGTTAAGCTGCATGTGCTGAATGTGCTCCCTCTCTTGTCCCAGGGGACCCTGGAATTGGGGCCCCTTTGAATTCCTCCTCGAGAAAACGCCCATGTTCTTTATTTTTTTTTTTTCTTTTTCCTTCTTTATAACAAACTAAAGTGTAACTTGCACCCGACCTGACCTACTGCACGTGCCTATACCTGCTGCCCCTGTGAGTCCAACCACAGTTTACTCTCTGTTGCATCTCTCTCGCTGTGTGGTTTCCCTCCTGCCCTGCTCCCTCCGAGGTCCATCACCCTGGCATTGGGTGTTGCTCTGCCCACCCTGTCCCTTCCCTCTCAGCAAAGAGGATACTTCTGCCTGCCAGGTCTGTTCCCACAGCTCAGCTCTGCTGGAGGGACCTGGCTCCAGAGCATCCTTGGAAGGCTGAAAGGTGCAAATCCCTTTCCCTCTGCAAATTAAGGCCATGGAAGGGTAGCTGGGCCAAAATCATGGTTTATGTACAACTGATGCTCACTTCTAGGAAGGAAAAATCTTCTTTCCTTTGTGCAAACCTTGGACCAGACAGGAGCCAGACTGTGCTGTTCTGCCAGTGTCAAGATCCTGGTCCTCACCCTTGTCCCTGTCACCCCTGACAAGTGCCAGGGGGTGTGTTTGTTCATCCCTGTATGYTTGCACATCACTATCAACCTGCTGCATCCCTGAGGAGAGTTTGCCTTCTTTGAGTGGCTCTGTGTGAAGTCTTGCTAGGACAATGACCTCCTGGAGTTATTCTCCTTCCCCCAAAATGATGGAGCTACCTTGGTGTGAGCTCAAAGAGTCCCAGGTTCTGCCTATGGGCACTTTGGGGCCAACCTGCCCAGCAGTGGCTGCTGAATGCAGACCCATGTCCCTGTCCTGGACCTGGGTACCATGCAACACCTTTTCCCTGCTATCTGGGGCTCAGCTTAACCCTACAAGGCTGAGAAAGGGCTTCTCTGGCAGCTATCTGCTAGAACCCTAGAGAAAAAAAAAAACAAAACCAGGGCTCAGGATGCATAGGCATTATGACCTGCTGCTTGCAGATGTCTGGGATGCTTGGAGCAAACACAGTGAGAAACCAGAGCTCCAAAAGGACTTTGCACCTTTCGTTCCATTTGTCCCCATGCTGCTGTCTGCCTCCCCTTGGAAGCTGGAGCTCAGCATGGCCTTCATCTGCTCCTCTCCCTCCTTTCCCAACCCAGCATTAGTCCTGCGCTGAGTTTGCTGGCTTGAGGCACTGTGGGAAGGGAGGGAGGGAGGGAGGGGGTCTGCAGCCATGGGGCAACACCAGCTGGRAGAGATGGGGCTGAGTGAAGCCATTGGGGTCCAAATGGGGAAGAAGGGGTGGCAGTTGGGTCAGTGTGRTGAGGGGACTATTTAATTCAGGGCAACTTGGCTGCGATGGCCATGGGCCAGGCTGGTGTGGGGTGTCACACCCTGCCCTGTAGCCTGGCCAAGGCAAAGCCCTGAGCCCCGTTCCCCTTCTGGCTGTCTCAAAGCAGGTCCCTGGGCTCGGGTCGCAGTGCTGCACTGGGGTGGGGGTGCATGCTGCAGTCTGGGCTGCATTGAGGAGCCGGTGCATGCTTTGCCTTCAGACCTTGGGCGCCAGCAGGATCAAACCCAGCTTGAGCTTGGGGAGGATGCAATGCCCTGGCTCAGCCACAGGCTGTTTCTTGGGCTTCATCCTACCCTGCCTCCTGCAGAGCCCCTGGGGAGGGTCCCCAGGGAGCAAGTATTTGTCCTCAAGGCTAAAGGACAGAGTCTGGCCCTTCCACCTCCTGTCTCTCTGGGCTCCTGGCAGTCTCCTCACCCTGGCCTGATGGGGGTGCAGAGGCACTGGGTATGGGTAGCCTAATGGGGCTGCCCCCATCCTTCCCAAGAACAGGTACTCCCTTGCCGGGTTTGTCCTGGGATGGAGCAGGAAGGCTGACCAGAGCCCAGGCTGGGTTTTGCCTTCCTGCTCCTCCAGCCTCACGCTGCATGTGCTGYCTCTGCCTAGCTCACCCTGCGCCTRGTGCCCAACCCTGCTGCCCGTCGGGACCGGGGGCTGATGCTCTGTTAACTCTTCTTCTGCTTGGTGACTCCTTCTTTCTTCCAGGCAACCCGCCAGTCCAAACTAAAAAAGTGCTGAAGCAGCGATTCCTCAAACTGCTGCCCTGCTGCCGGCCCAAATCCATCCCCTCGCTCAGTGAAAGCAAGTGCTTCTTCTTGCCTTTGTGTGTGTTTGTCCCCGGCGGTGCTGCTGCCTGCTCTCCGTCCCGGCCCTGCCTGTGGGAAGGGGACGCCTTCACCTCTCCCCTGCCCTGGCTGTCAGGATCAGCCCTGSCCTGGAGGGGTCCGATCCCATGGGCTCTGCACCCACTTCTGTCTTTACCTGCTCACAGGCTGGTTTTCTCCCTCTTCAGCTTTCTGGAGCAGCTCCCACGGGATGCACAGCAGCAAGAAACACTTGGGAGCTGGCTCAGGGCAGCAGGGCCCTCCCGGCACTGGTTTAAGGGATGGRGGGTTGTTTCTCTAAGTTCAGGGTCAGTTTGGGATGAAGGTGTGATGGGGGATGACAGAGGCTGAGCAGGGAGTGAGTGCAGGGTTCCTTAATCCCCTGCACTGTGTATGCTTGGCCCCTTGGTAAATTCAAGCCCCACATCAGGATATCTCCCAGCAGAGATCCTCCCCGCAGTGTGAGCCAATCCCCCCTGGGAAAAGGTGAGTATGGAGGGGCAGGATCTGAACCATCCCATGGAGAGGGGGTACCTGCTGTSTGCCCCTCTAGGTTGAGCAGGGTCTGGGGGTGCTGCTTGCTACAGGCAGGGGCTGTGCAGCTTGGCAGATGGAGGAGAGAAGCAATCGACAAAGGTGGRAGCACAGCGGGCAGGATGGAATCTGGATAGGCTGGGGGCGGCATTTGGGGCTGAGGGTACTGAGGGGCAAGGCTGGATGTCAGCCCTGGTGCTGCACGGACCTGCAGGATGTCCAGGGACCCAACTCTGCAGGGCAGATGCCTGTGCTGGTGAGAGAAGGGCAGGTGGGGAGGGTCTCAGCACTGGGGGGTTTTCACACCTCCTTTCTGCCCAGCCTGGGCTGCACTGGAGGGGGGGGTTGTTGCCCAGTCAGTCCTTGGTCTGCCCCAGGGTGTCTATGAGTGTCCCCTGGTGGCATAGACCCAACTCTGGCTGGGCAGAGCCCCCAAAAATAAGTCAGGTGTGAGAGGATGGGGTGTGTTGTGCAAGGTGCCTCTCCTGGCCTGACAAGGTAAGCAGGACAATGCTGGCCTCAGCCACTCTCTCTTCCCCTGGATTCCTTGCAGACAGTGTTGAGGATGAGTTTGAGCTCTCCACCGTCTGCCACCGCCCCGAGGGGCTGGATCAGCTCCAGGAGCAGACCAAGTTCACCCGCAAAGAGCTGCAGGTCCTGTACCGAGGCTTCAAGAATGTGAGTACCCTTTGACCAGCTCTRATAGCYCCCACCTCTGCTGCCATGTCCACCTTGGGGTGGTGCTTTGTTTGAGAAGGTTTTTGGGACCTTGGGGTTGAAGTTTCTGTAAGGCTTCAGCCTGACCTTACCTCCAGGGAGCTCAGTGGGGAGACCTGATCCTGTGCTCCATGGCCTTGGGTGCAGAGAGCCCCCTTCCTGGGTGCCTGGCATGAAGAGCCCCTCCAGCAAGGGGGGCAGCCCAAAAAATCTGGGAGGTGCTCCACGCAGCCTTACCAGCCACTCCACCAGGTGGACAGGACTGGGAGGCAAGGCAAGGGAGCCACAGGGTTTCAGGGGTGTCTCAGTTCTTTATTGTAAGGTAGAAGTGACACTGTGGCTCTGCCCTGGCAGGAGTGCCCGAGCGGCATTGTCAACGAAGAAAAYTTCAAGCAGATCTATTCACAGTTCTTCCCTCAAGGCGGTGAGTGCCCATACCCATCCCTGTCCCCATACACATGGGTGCCTCTGTGGCGCAGAGGGTCACACTGCAGCCCCTCACACTGTGTGCCTCCCTGCAGACTCCAGCACCTACGCCACCTTCCTCTTCAATGCCTTCGACACTGACCACGATGGCTCTGTCAGCTTTGAGGTGAGTTGTGGCCAAGGAGGGGGTGCAGCAGGGCAAGGAGAGTACATCCCTCTAGGGACTGTGGGCTGGGGTCAGCAATGTTGCTGTTACAGATGGGTGAAGAGCTTTACAGGCCTAGTGGAGTTTATTAAATTCCCAGAGGCAGTATCAAACCAGTGAAAAGCAACAAAAAAGGGGCTTTCTGTATTTTCTGGGTAGGGTTGTGAAGGTACCCAGGCTGGCAGACACAGCCACGGCTGAACAGCAGGTCATGATGCACATTATTCTCTTGGTTGCTGTGACCCAAGGGACTAGTGCGGGAGATGGATGGGGTTAAGCAATTTTTTCTCCCCAGACTCTTTTTGATACCAAAYACTTCACCTTGTCAGCCCACCCTCAGGGCACATCTGCTTTGGGGCTGAGTTCCTCTCTGCAAGAAAACCAAACAGGGCTGTGCCCTCTGTCTCTGAGGCCCTTTGTGGCCATAACTCCCATCTGCCTGCCTTGTCCATCCTTGCAGGACTTTGTGTCTGGGCTGTCCACCATCCTGCGGGGCACCATTGATGATCGCCTGAACTGGGCCTTCAACCTCTATGACCTGAACAAAGAYGGCTGCATCACCAAAGAGGTGGGATGGGGGAGTCCAGATTGGTCCCCACAGCCAGGGCAGGTCTGCACTGGACAAGGGCAGAACTTGGGGGTATTGGCTGAACTCTGGAGGAGAGCTCAGGGAGTCAATGTTTAACTGACTGAGATCAGCTTTGCACATGTCCCTCCTGCCCCTCCAGCACTGGTGTGTCTCTGGGATGGAGGGTGGATGAGTGGTGTGCAGCTTTGGGGCTCCATCCCACATGCACATGGTCCCACACTGTGCACAGAGCAAACAGAAATGCACCTGAGCACCCCACAGATCCTTCAGGAGCATCAAGAAAAAGGTGTGGGTTGGGCACCAGGTGGAGACAAAGCCCAGTGTTGACACTGCAACCCTGCTCCCCTTCCCATCAGGAAATGCTGGACATCATGAARTCCATCTACGACATGATGGGCAAATACACCTACCCGGCCATGCGGGAGGAAGCGCCCCGGGAGCACGTGGAGAACTTCTTCCAGGTGAGCTGAGCACATGCTGGGGAAGCASAGCTCCAGCACAGAGCTTCAGTGGGTGCAGTGGAAAACACCCTGCTCTGGAGAGGAAGAAGGGCTGTGCTACTCCTGCTGGTGCTGGGGCATGCACTGTGTGCAGCCCCTGTGGGACCTAGGAAGGGGGTACCAGGCTTTCCTTGGGGCTGGGGCTATCCCTGCCATGCCCTTTGTGCTGTGCTTGTGTGCAGAAAATGGACCGGAACAAGGATGGTGTGGTGACAATCGAGGAGTTCCTGGAGTCCTGCCAGAAGGTAAAGTCCCCAGCAGCTCTGCTCTGAACTAGGTCACCACTCTCTTCCTTGAGGACCTTTGTCCCTCCTGCTTCCTTCCTGCGGGGCAGGGGTGAAGTCAGGGCTCCTAGGGGCAAGGCTGGAGCTCTGCTTTGGGAGCTGTACCCATGCCAGCATCATTGTACAGATGAGGAGAGCCATGCATCCCAATATGGCTTGGAAACTGCCTGTGGCTCTTGTCCCGTGTGCCAGAGCTGCTATGAGGGTAAAGCCAGGTTTGGGGGAGCTGCCCAGATTGCTGTTCTGTGCCCAACTTGCCTGATTCCCACCTGCTCCCTACAGGATGAAAACATCATGCGATCCATGCAGCTCTTTGACAGCGTGATTTAGCTCCTGGACCTGCCTCCAGACGAGCTCTCCTGACACTGGGCCCAGAACCTGCTTCTCTCTCTTGACTTTTCCTTTGAGACTCCCCTCCTCTGGCTGCACAGACACCCCCATGGAAAGGGGCCTTCCTTCCCTGAGATGCAGTCGACTCTGAGATCTTCCCTTGCCCCTGGGCCAGCTCTCCTTTCTTCGGGGAATCCCAAGCAGGTGCTCCCAGACATCGGAGTGTGGGAATGGCTGGCACAAGACGAGCATTTCACCTGGATGGACCTCCCTGCATCCAATCCTGGTGGAAAAAATGCACCCTTGGGCTGCCATAGAGGTTTTCCCCGTGCACACCAMCTTGTGCAGCCACAGCTCCCATACCCCTGATCCTCCCCAGCCCCAGGAGCCCCCAGTCCCGGCTCCAGCCCAAATCCTCCAGCGACATTATCTAGAAACCAATAAAGTCTTGCAATGGGCACCAGTGCCTCAGCTTCCTCCCCTGCCCTGGCTGTGCCCTGCCATGGGGAGTGTGTCTGGCAATGTCRGCTGTGAGCTGCTGGCCACCCTCCCTGTCCTGACACTGGGCCAAGAGATGGGCAGAGGGGCCTGGAGAAAGCAGCCACATGGGTCCTCGGGGTTCTCTGCTGCATGAGCTATGGGGAACATCCCCTGATCCCAGGGATCCCAGTTAGACCTATGAGGCTCGTCCTGACAGGGGGAGAGGGGAGGCTAAAGGGAACCCCAGGTGACTTCTTGTGGCACTTATCCCCCAACATGGAGGATGCAGGGCTGGGAGAGCTGCAACATCAGCTCCTGTCCCTCAGGTTTGGGATCCTGGAGGATCCCAGGGATCCCCTTTGAGGCTCAAATGGAGAGACACCCTTTCCAAACCCTTCCTGAGGGCATAAGAGCCAGGGTATGAGAACACGTGGAAGAGGGAGATGGGCTGGTCTCTGGTGGCCATTCTGGTCTATGGGGTTCACAGCCCTGCTCCTGGCATTATTTGCTGCAGCCCTTGCCCTGCTCCTGTTCCCTGGCCCAGCCCAGCACACCTGCTGCCCYGGAGACTGGGGTATGAGCAATGAGGTAGAGAGGTGTCCCCACAGGCATAGCCCTGTGCTGGTGACATGGCTGGGCTGGCAGCCCCTGGAGGAGAAGTTGAGGCTGGGTTAGACAGGAGTGACTGCCATGCTGCTGGCAGGCTGGAGGGTCACCTTGGGGTGGGGGGCTCATCTCCTTTTCCCAGCACGGCCATGTGACAGCCTGCTTGGGGACCTTGGGGATGTGGACCCTGGGTGTCTTTGTCACCACCCACYTCTTGGAGATGAGTGTGTGCAGGCAGCCTGCCCTGCCCACATACCACTCCAAGTCATAGCTGGGAGAGTGATGCCCATGGGCTAATTTTCCCTAATAATTATGCTAACCCTAGAAGTCCTCCCTCACAGGCACTGGGAATGTACCCAGCCCTGGCAGCCCCTGACTGTGGCTCCACCCGCTGTATCCTTGGCCAGGGGTRGTTTGGGCTGGCCTGAGCTGTGATATCTGGGATCAGCACCCATGCTGGGCCAGGCCCCAGACCCAGGCTGAGCCTTTGGTGTTGGAGACACTAGAATTTACCCCGTGGGGCACTGAGCTAAAGCCACAGGGCTGCTTCCCAGGGGGACTGTCCCCATCCCAGCCCTTGCAAATATGATGTGTTTTTAGGCTCATTTGACACATTATTCATCTCGCAGACATGATGTGTTTTTTAGGTTCATTCAACACACTGTTCATCTCACAGACCTGTTCCCGGGTTTGCTGTGGGGCTAAGGCTCCCACTTGCATTCTCCTAAGGGTGTGAGGGCCTTACCCCTCCATCTCTTTGGCCCTGTTTTCCCTCCTCCCAAGCTCTCTGGGGTACCCACTGTCCCCCACCACGTGGAGCAGATGCCGCCTTCCCCCCTCACGCTGTAGGTCGCATGGTGTGACCCCTGCCCCCGGGCATGGTGACCCACAACCCGCTTGGCATCTCCAGTCTGTATATTTTGTATTATAACAATTATATGGGTTAAAAAAAAAAAAAGAAAAACAAAAACCAATAAAATCTAACCACGATCGCTATGCACACCACCGTTATGTCTTTGCATCTGTCAGCTGCCTGGGATGGTGGGGCAGGGAAAATGAGGGGTCTCAGCAAAGGGTTGGTATCCTTTTTGGGGTGCTGTGGCTGCAGGGTGCTCTGCATCGTTGCTCTGGGAGGTTGCATGTGGGACAGGGTGCACACTGAGCTTGGCTATGCCTATAAATACACACTTCCTGTGGTAAGAGGCTGTTAAGGCTAAAAGGCTCCTACATTCAGTGTGTCACATTGCAGGAGCAGGGCTGCCAGGTGTTTTCAGTTTGTCACAGATGCTGTTGGGTAAACTTGAGATTGGGACCAGGTGGCCCTTGTTAGGATGAAGTATTTAAGGCTAAGCTAGGAGGCTTGTGGTCACATAGCACCTTGAGGAGAGAGGTATGGACTGGAAAGGGTTTTCTTTTAGGGACATGAATTGATGGGCAATCAGCGGTTGTTGCAAAAGTCCAACACAGAGAACTGGGGAAAACAAAACAGAGTCAGGTAAGCAAGAAAGCAGTGGAAAAAAGAGTAATGGACCTGATGTGTGACAGCAAAACAGCACAGCATTATCCAGTCTGTGCTCCAGGAACTGAAAGCTCAAGAAACATCTTTAAAGGATGGGCTCTGCCTATGGGGGGAATTACCATTGTGGACTGGGGCAAGCAGCAAGTCTGATCTTTCCAAAGCCTCTGACTTTCCAGGGACCTTTATGGGCTACTGGCCATTACCCACAGCTGTGTATGGCAGTATGAATGGGCCTGAGCACATTTTCCCCTCTAACCCACTTTTCCTGGTATATCCTRTCCCCTGAGTTCTGTTTGCCTCGTTGCTATTTCGGGCAATGACATCCAAGGGCTTGATGTGCCCTCTTGTGGYACAAGGATGCTGTGAGCCACTGATGAGATCCCTTGGGTCCTCGTCCCCAGGGTGAAGGCCAGGAAAGAGGCTGAGGTGATAATGGGTAAAAATAACATTCTGGGGCTCAGCCTTCAAATGCTGCCGTAGCCTYTTCACAGCAATGGGAAAATGTTTGTGCATGGATTGTAGCTATTGGGGTGGGAAAGTATCTCTGGGAGTCAAAAATAATCYGTTTAACTCTCCCCCAAACAGGCCCTATGGAAGGGCCCCAGGGCAGGGAGGCCTGGATCAGTGTGCCTTCAGCTTGCTATGAGAAGTTGCTATATGAGTCAGGGCTCAGATGACCTTTGTTAGCAGGAAGTGGCATTGAAGGGTGGGTAGCAGCTAAGTCATTTTGTCTGTGATGGGAACAGAGATAAGAGCTGCTGGATTCTTTGAAAAGAGCAGCCTTGTGTTGTTACCAATAAAGTTTTTTCCCAGCTTTCAGAGGAAAAATTAATAGGTACTATTTGGTCAAACAGCTGCACAATTGGATGAGGCAGCTGATGCAGCCTGGGGCAATGATTCATTCCAGCATCCTGAACACTGCCTAAACCGCATACATTTTGTAAAAGGATGAGATTCCAATACTGGGAGAACTATTACTGCAGGATAACTTTGACAGATTTGACCAGAGATATGAGCACCACTTCAGGGTCCTTTCTGACCCTGTAGTCACCGCCCAGCTCTGTAGCTGTATGAAAGTCCTATGTGCTCTCCACCCAAATTCTGTGCATTTCTCCTCTCTAACCCTTCTGTAAAGTCTGGTCGTGTATCAATACAATTTAGCTGGTTACTATTTAGGGCATCTGTACAATTTCTATTTTTGCTCTTTGAAAGCTTTGGCCTGAATATGGTGGTAACTAGAGATGCTCCTTGGCAAGGGGCTCTGCTGCAGYTTCCTGAGCATAGACACTGATGGTGCCGGAAACGCAGCCGTCTTCAGTTTCTTGTCATGCCCGAATGTCATCAGTGGGAACAAGTTGAAACGTGGCTGAAATGTGAAGTGTCTGCCCTGATGTCTGCAGGCGTTCTCCAACGTTTCCTCACGGGCTGAGATTTTCTGTAGCTCTTTGCTAACTCGTTTCTTGGTGGCYGGTATCTGCTGCAGCCTCCCCACTGCTGTGAAGGCAGGTAAGATCATCTTGCTGGCCTCTCCCCATAGCCACAAGGGAGGTTATCTTCTCAGCCCTGGGGTCCCTGCCTCGTGTTCCCATGCAGCTGCAGCTTCTCTGTGGAGAGACCCTGTGTGACCTTAGTCCCCTCCTCTGATACTGATACCATCTMAGCTTTGGATCCCACCCTTCAGCATTCTCGTGGCCTCTTCCTGGCACGGTAACACCTCCCAGCGTGTCACCGAGCGGGCTGTGCAGTGCCAGGAGGGTCGGGGCAGCGCTCGGAGCTCTCCCCTGGGTGCCGCGGCCCCGACGGACCCCGATCCGCTTGCGGGAAGTGGGTCACGCCTCACGGGAGCCCGCGCGCTCTGCGCAGGCGCACTCCCAGTCCTGTGCGCACGCTGCTCGCGAGGCGCATGCGCAAACCCGACGTAAACACTTCATTCCCCACCCTCTCTCCCCCCTCGCGGGGCGCCGCTTCCCTACACAAACCCTACAGCGCATGCGCATTGCCCCGCTGCCGCTTCCCCCTCAGTCCCCGCGGCCCCTCGCGCGTGCGCTGCGGGTGCGCGCTGCCTCCCCGCGCAAGCGCCCTGAGGCCTCCGCGGCCGCGCCCCTCCCGCTGCCGGCCCGCCGAGCACGCGCAGTGCGCGCCCTCCCTGCCCCGCGCCTGCGCAGAGCGCGCGCACCGCCCGCCCGCCTCATTCCGTGAAGAGCCTCCWGCTCCTCAGCTCGTTGTTCCCGCTCCACCGGCGAGGTCCCGACCGCCCGCGTCCTTCGCTCTCTTCCCGCCGAGGCAGACGCTCTCCCGGCYCCCGCGGCGGTCCCTCGGAGCGGGGCGGTTGCGGGCGGAGCGGCGCGGACCGGTTGGGGCCGGTTCCCCGCGCAGGCGCAGCGCCCCGTAAACAGGAAGCGGCGGCGGAGGCCCCGGAGCGGCGGAGACAAAGGGGCTGCGGAGCGGGCACGGCAGGGACGCGGCTCGGCTCGGCTCGGCCCGGCGAGCGGCGGCGCTGGCGGCGGGCGGCAGGATGGTGCAGAAGGAGGGGCAGGCGGCGCTGGAGGAGCCCCAGGGCAGTCCCAACCCGACCGGGGTGCCCGGCGCCCCYTTAGAGCCCCCGGGCGCCACCGCAGGGCCGGTCCCGGGGGGCGAGGAGACAGACACCGAGACGGAGACCGCACTGGGCTCCCGCCGCTTCCTCTGCGGAGTCGTCGAAGGTGAGAGCTCTCGGAGGGGATCTCCCCTGAGAGACGGGGGGTGCGGGAGTACGGGGGGTTCGGTATCCGCGGGAGACCGGGGGTGGGCTGCTCCCAGCTGGCTTTGCTTTCCCGTCTCCTCCCCCGCCCGGAGGAGCCCGCTCGGCGGGGAGGTGGCGTGCGGTTCTTGGCCGGGACTCCGCCAGGGTGGGGAGGAGCCGCGTCTCTCGGGCGGGGCTTCTGCCCCCGGGGTTGTGCTGGAGCGGGGAGCGCCCTTTGATGGCAGCTGTGCGGCGGGGCCAGGGCAGGCCTGGCACCCCAGCGCGCCCATGATTCCTCCGAGAGGCTGAGGCAGTGCTGGGTCTCGCTTGCTCGTACGTCCCTAAAGGGGGAAGTAGGAGAGAATAGAGCTACCGCGCGATTATTCCGGCTGTGCTTGCCCTTTCTGCACKCCGGAGGCTCACGTTCAGTCCTTAGTAGGAAGTAGGTGATTCCACAGACATCTACTCTATAATTGATATTAAACGCACTTTGCTTTTTAAAGTGTTATAGCTTATCGTTTTAATTGTAGAGCGGTCCTCTGTGTTTTGGCATAGTTGCAGCATTAAAAGGTTTAAATTGTTGCTGAAGCTGCAGAATGAAGGTACTTCACAAATTTAAATTATGCATTTCTGACAGATCAGTTAAGGTAGCTGGTTGTAAGCCAGCAAGAAAAAATGGTTTATTCTTAATGTAATAATTCGTTTGAAATTGTTTGTTTCCAAGAGCTGTTACTATTTCTGTACCTATACTGATTTTCCAGTAGAAAAACAAAATCATTAAGAGATCATGGGGAGGGGAGCAGGCAGTTTACCAAAGTCTGTGTCTGCATTGCTTTCCAGACTGTTTTTTGTTAATATCTTAAAAAGAAAAGACCATTTGGCTTCTGTAAATAGCACTGTGAGATATGCATTAGGCCCATTGATACCTTTCTTTTTTAGCACTTGGTGGGGCTTAAATACCGTCACTGTGGTGAAAAATGCCTTTAATTTGCTAATAGACTTATTTCTGTGAAGGTAGATGCCAAATTGACGKTTTGGAGACAGATAACAGTGAAGAGAAAAACAGATTGTAACAACTTGTTTTCTCATGTTCCTGCTGATTTATCTGAAACATCCAGGGTTTTGTGAGAACCACCGAGAATACCATAATCATTTTTCTTGTTATGTTAGTTTCATTGTTGGTTGCCTCAGCATATATTTTGTTGCAGGTGTTCTTGAGTGTACTGTGCATAGAACAAAGCAAGAAAATGGCTTCTGCCTAGTGAAGCTGTCAAACACTGGTTAGGAGTTACCAGTCTAACAATAATATGTATACGGGGGAAAAAAGAATAAGGGACTGTTAAAAAAAAAAAAAAGGGAAAACAAGAAACCACCACGACCAGACAAGCAAACTTGTGGTAAATGAGGTAAACGGTAGTGAGTGAAAACATCTGTCTCATTAGTGACTCAAGGGAATTACAGAGTTAAGAGAAAACCAGGAATTAACTTCAGAAGTGTAGGTAAATACTCAGAGTAGTGGTTAACACGGACTAAGGTACAGTGAGATTAAAGCACTGAGATGGAGAATTTGGGTCTTGGTAGAAAAGGCAGAGRGCAATTAGCCAAACACTGGGTGTGCACTGAGAGCATGTGAAGACCTTATGCCACTTACCAAATTCACTGTTTGGCAGATGAAAAATAACCTCTAAAGGAGYGCTAAATGTAAAGTTTTGGTGCCCTGCTTCTAGGATGTCCTGGCTTTTATTGGTGGACAGGATGCTAATAGGATGAAGTATTTTGGCATGATCAGTTGACTTTGTGTTAACCTGACACACAGTCCTGAGGGAGTAATATAAAACCAGGTCGATTTTTTTTTTTAGTTGGACAGAAAGGTCCAAGAATTGTCATCAGCTGGTGACAGTAGTAACCTAAGAATTGTGGTGACAGATGGAAAAGTATCGCTTGAGATTAGCCAGTTCTCTTCACCTTATTTAATTTGGTTTTGGTAACTGATTTTCTTTTTTTTTTTTTATTTTTATGGTAGGCTCTGCTCTGCTTTAGGCTTGTAGGTCTGAAACAGTAGTATTATAAGTAAAGCAAAAGTGTTGTGAACAAATTAGGAGGCATAGGTGATATTCATCAGATCTCACAGGATTTTGCTTCTTTTGTGGGTTCTTGAACTCCCTCAGGCAGCATCGGGTAGATTTAAGGAACTAGTGATAACGAGAAATTCTTTCTGGGTGAAGTAAAYGCGGAGGTTTTCAGGCCTCAACTCTTGTTGTTTCCTGTTGCCAGTGGGCAGTTGTGAGGAGCAGTAGTTGCTCAGTTTTGCCACCTTGTGGTGCCAGGCAGCTTGAAATCACTTTTTGAGAGAATAATTCTGAAAACTTGAGTGTCTTGCTTTGAGCTTCTTAAAAGAGCATTGTACACTTAACATGTAACTGAAATACAATATATAAAAATGCTTCATCTGCATCAGTTTGGAGTTTTGAAAGGTAGAAGGGTGGTTTTGACCTCAGTAGCTCTGGAAATGAAGATACTGTTTACCTTCTGAACTGCTTTTCTATGGGGACTTGTGAGCTTTTGTGTATTAGTAGTATCATTCATCACTGAGTGGCCATGCTGTTTGAAAATAAGAGCTTATTAAATTTCATGTTATTTTAGTCTCTGGTCTTTACATGGACTGCAAGCTAAAGCTTTGTTTTGAAGTGCCCACTTGTGGTTGAACTGTTTGCGGATAGGTCTAAGTGAGTTGGTTTGACTAAGAGTGCATTGAGAATGTTTTTTTAAAGTATTATGTTTCTAGAATGGAAAGATTAGGTTCAAAGCCAGAAGCAGTTGCAATTTCAATAGAATTGTATGACTTTCAATACACTCTACTCTGTAATCACTTGTGTAGATATTTTTATATACCATTATTCACATAGTATTAGCTTGTAAAATGTGGAAATGGCAAAGTAATATATCAGTTTGCAACCTAGTTTTGACAAGGATCCTATTGAACAGAATAAAATGAATGAAATCCTAAGCATTTTGTTGACTGACTTGCACAGTTTTTTAATTACTTATCATCTCCCTCGGTAAGTATTTGTATATTCTGTGTATATAAATTCTCATCTGTACAACCAGTTAAGCATTTTTGAGTTAGTAAATATTTTCAAGTGTCCTCAGTGTTCGCCTTAAAATCAAATCTATTTTGTAGGCTCTGGAGTGATAGTTTAATTGGGTTATAACTGTTCAGTCTGCTGCTAAAATAATGCTGACTTGACTTGTCAAGGTTATACGCTCAGGAACACAGTTTGTATTCTAAAAATTAATTGCTTCAGTAGCCAAAATTGTAAGACCTTAGATCATAAGAAACAAGTTATAATTGCATTTTAAATTTAGATCAGTTTAGGTTGTTACACTTTCCTAATGCTAACTTCTTTTTTTCCCCTTGCTGCCTTGGGAAGCTTTTTGACAAATGTAGCAGAAGAGGAAGAAAACAGTGGGATGTAATATAAAGTTTCATGGAGCAGGCATAATCTAACTGGATAATTCTAATCTTGTTGCCCATAGGATTTTATGGAAGACCTTGGGTGATGGAGCAGAGGAAAGAACTTTTTAGAAGGCAAGTCATGTTTCCTCTTACTGCAGCACATTCCATTGGAATGTAATCATAATCTTCCACTTAAGCCTGGAAAGAATTATTGTTCTAACCTAGCACAACTTTTTGCCTAATATCTGTGTTACTGGGGACTTGTATACACCTTTTCATCTTGCGTAAACCAAATTTGTCCAGTATAATTCATGCTTAATTGTGACTTAATAGTATAACACAATGTTCAGTGAAGAAAAAAAATTAATTAGATCAAGTAATGAATAAGATWAAGTAAAACATAGAATTCCTGAATTTGTAGGCTATTTGAAGGCTTTTTTTTCTGTGTTTGTAGGCTTCAAAAGTGGGGACTAAATACATACCTGTATGCTCCAAAGGATGACTACAAGCACAGGATGTTTTGGCGAGAAATGTACTCTGTGGAGGAAGCAGGTAATTCCATTTATTTCTCCTTCGTGTTTTCTGTAAGTGGATTTTTKAATGAATTGGTTATTGCTATGTATACTTGTGTGCRTTTAATCACAATAGYCATTCCTAAAAGCGAGTGGAGACCTCTTTTTAATACCCTGCAGGTGTTTTTATTGGAGCTTTGGAGCAAGCACGTATTTACTTCTTTTAACTATAACTGCAAATGATTTCTGAAACTGCTTTTAAGCTTTTGTTTTACAAGATTTAGTTTTTGTCAAGGGAAAAGTTGCTTAGAATTATTCCTCTGGCTCTAGAACATCTGGGCCATATTTTGAAGTATAAATTAYTTGCTTCAGAAAAGGGAAAAGATTTATGAGTAAATAGCATGTCCTTTTGTGTGATTCATTATGTCAATGAAAAGAGTACCTCTTAGAAAAACAGCTCTTGATTAGTTAGTCAGAACATAAAAGATCTGTTCAAGCTAGCATGAGTTATTTTATCCACCTCTGGAATTTATGGGATTTATGATGCTTTRTTAGACTGAGGGGATTAGTTTCCCTTGGATGAGAGGAAAAATTATACACTCTTGAAATTAAGTAGTCCTTCTTGGAGGCCTCTTTGAWTCACTGCTGAATTACAGTCTAAAAGAATACTGCAAGGTAGTTGCCAGTAACAGCAAAGATTGTTAAATATGCTAAAAAATAATTATCTTTATTCATTCTGTGGAAGATTCAATTGCAAGTTTGTTTCTTAAAGCAATTACTTCTGCAGAGTGGTGTTAAACCCCACTTTTTCATGTCCCCAAGAGTCAGTCCTATGAGTAGTATGTGAACCACTGTCACATGGGGTGATATTACTGCAATAAATTGTTAATATATGTGGCAAAAGTGAGTAATAATTCTAGAACTGTTGATATGCGTGCTGTGGAAACAGACTGTATCCACAGTTGTCTCACAGAAGTGAGATAAAAAGAATTTAAAAATATTTATAAAGTTTTCAAATGGAACACGAGAATACAAAGACAGTTGTTGTATTCCTTTTGGCATAATTGTTGAGAACTCTTCCAAGTAATTTCCTGTTCTTTGTTGTGTTAGTTTCAAGAAATTCCAGCAATTTTTTTTTCTAATTATGATAGAAGAGGCGTCTGCACTTACAGTTTAAATTATACGTGAGAATTTTTTAATTGTTGAGTCCTTCTGAAATRTTTTAATTTGATTTCCAGAGCAGCTAATGACTCTAATATCAGCTGCACGAGAACATGAAATAGAATTCATCTATGCAATCTCACCTGGACTTGACATCACTTTCTCCAATCCTAAAGARGTATCCACATTGAAACGTAAGCTGGACCAGGTAAGGATGTCACAAATTTAGCACAGTTGCAGTGCTGCGTATTTTGAAAAAGCTCCATTACCCAGCTCACTTTGCAGGCTTTTCACCAGCTTCTTGAACCTTTTCTTCACTGGTGTTAGTTTGGGTATCTCTGAGCAATTCCGATGGATGTGTTCAGCTYGCATTGCAGAATTAGCCAGTGATGATTTAGCTTTAAAAAGTAATTATCATCTTGTATKGCTTGCTGAAGGCTATTTTTGTCTTCAGAGTATTTTGGAATCTTGCACTGCTAAAGAGAAAGCTCTTGCCCACAGTAAATGCCTTTGCAGGCAGACCTGACATGCACATCTTTGTTCTCCTGACTCCTCTCCTTTCTCTAAAAGCTGTTACAGAATTAGCTTTTTTCCCAGCTGTCCATCCTGTGAGATCAGCTTTGGATGGTTAAAACTAGAACAGATTGCAGGTCTTTAGAGGTCTAATCTTTAAGAGAAGCAGAGCTGTGGGTCAGAGATAGGCATTGATTGTAAATAGAAAGCAAAGTCTGTCGTACTTCCACTGTATCCCCCATTACTACAGCTGTCCCTTTAAAATAGATTAGATTTTAAAATTCTACAGTTTGATTAAAAATAAATATAATTTAACAAATTAAACATTTTGCTCTTGTCTCTTGTATTAGGTTTCTCAGTTTGGCTGCAGATCTTTTGCATTGCTGTTTGATGATATTGATCACAACATGTGTGCAGCAGACAAAGAAGTTTTCAGTTCTTTTGCTCATGCTCAAGTCTCAATCACAAATGAAATTTATCARTATCTAGGAGAACCAGACACATTCCTTTTCTGTCCGACAGGTAAAATAAGCAGACTGTGGTTCAGCTTTAAAAGAYGGGGACTGTTAYCTTACTGTTTGAAAAGCTGGTTTAAYTTTTAGTAACTGTCTTAAGGAGTATTTTTGGGTTGATTGAAGAAATTGACTTAYAAAGAAAAGTTYGATTATTCAAA
Source organism: Malurus melanocephalus (assembly GCF_030028575.1). Classification (NCBI taxonomy): domain Eukaryota; kingdom Metazoa; phylum Chordata; class Aves; order Passeriformes; family Maluridae; genus Malurus; species Malurus melanocephalus. The sequence continues at coordinate 2,587,767 of NW_026623244.1, read as the reverse complement.
TGGATGCAAAGATTTTTTCCAAATCTATATATCTCTGAAAGACTCAATGCCAAGCAAAGAAGGCAACTTGATAGAAAGTTCAAGGAGTTTGAACTGAGAATTAGGCTAAACGAAGTGGTTTTTTTAAACTTGAAATTTTTTTTCTTCTTGAATTGTCAGGTTGTTAGTTTCTAAGATTTTTTTTTTTTTTAAAGTAGAGGTACAGTCTGTGCTTACAGCTGTCACTGGTTCCTGTTTTTAATAAGATTACTTCACTAGTCTCACTGAGTGGCTTTATTTATCAAAAATTATTGTTAGTTTATCCTCTCTAGTAGTTGGGTRCTGTTGCAGACCTTGACTTTAGAGACATATGTTCCGTTGTTAATATTTTTAGGTATTTGTACTTAGTAATGAGTCTTAAGGTTTTCTTGTTCTCTTGGGTACTCTCTGCTGTAATATGACCTTCTTTTTATGGACTGGAATAATTTTTTCCTAACTTTGATATTTGTGCAATTTAAAAGAATTCTCTACCTTTTGTTTCTGATATTTATGCTAAGTGTCATTCATAATGTCCTTTTTTTTATACTTTAGACTTTTCGGCCTTATTTGATTGATTTTCTAAATATTTCTCATTTCAAAGGGTATTATTGTCTCAGTGTGTTTRTGGGACAGTCAGGTATGTTGTCACACATGTGCATCCTTCTAAAACCWGGTACATTCTCTTTTCCTGTGCAGAGTACTGTGGAACTTTCTGTTATCCAAATGTTGCCCAGTCACCGTATTTACGAACTGTAGGAGAAAAGCTGCTTCCTGGAATTGAAGTGTTATGGACAGGTAAAAAATAGTTGGGTTTAATGGCTTATTTATTTTAATTTGTTGGTGTTAAGTTTTTTCTTGTAAGTATTTAGTAAAATAAACTGTCCAGCTACTTGGGGATTGAATCTTCAAATATATGCACAGCCCTCTGATTATGTTGTTTCCTGCCTAGGTCCGAAAGTTGTATCCAAAGACATTCCGGTAGAATCCATTGAAGAAGTTTCTAAGATCATCAGGAGAGCACCAGTTATCTGGGATAACATTCATGCTAATGATTATGATCAAAAGAGGCTTTTTCTTGGGCCTTACAAGGGTCGGTCAACTGAACTCATCCCTCGACTAAAGGGTGTTCTGACCAATCCAAACTGTGAATTTGAAGCCAATTATGTTGCCATTCACACGCTTGCGACCTGGTACAAGTCTAACATGAATGGAGTGAGAAAAGATGTAGTAATGAGTAAGTATGCATAACTGTGTGCTSGATCTATGCTTAACCATATAAATCATACCAATTCTTGGTGTTTTTAATCCTTACCAACTTCTTCTTATGATCACCCAGCCTGTTCTGCCATAAGTAAATGGCAGGAAAAGTAAATGGCAGTTGCCCGAAAGATAATGATCTTACTTTGCCGACTTCCTGGGGCATCTCTCTAGCACATGGTATCAGAAAATTTCTTGTTCTTGAGAGGTTTCTGTGCTTATGTAATTAACAGTCTTGGAAAGCATTAATGCCCAAATTTGACAGGTGTCCATGGATATGATTTCATTRGAATAGAAGCAGTTCAGGTCAGAAGACACCCTGAATGCCAGGGTGTCTGGTTTCTGTGTTGACATGGATGGTGACCATAATTTTCCATGTTTTTCTAATTAGAATGTGGTAACCTGTCCTTTTTGTGAAGTAAGCCCATGAATTATTGAATGCATTGTCTGACACGACTTTTATTTTTGCTATTTTAATTAAACTTGCGTGATGATAATTTCTTAAAATTGGTCTCTGTAGCTGATACTGAAGACAGCACAGTTTCGATCCAGATTAAATTGGAAAATGAGGGGAGTGATGAAGATATTGAAACTGATGTTCTCTACAGCCCACAAATGGCCTTGAAGTTGGCCTTAACAGAATGGTTGCAGGAATTTGGAGTACCTCAGCAATACAGCAGTAAGTATGATTTGGTATYGGGGGTTGGTAGAAAAATGGTGTTAGACATTCAGTATTTGTGTTTAGATTAAAAATATTTTACAGATCCTGGCCATTCATACACTTGAACGGGGAATATTTTCTGCCTTAGTAATTGGGAAACCTTAATAAAAAAGTAAGAATGCTTGATGTTGTGCAGTATGCCTGTGATGGTCTGACTGATCAACAGAAGCAACCTTGACGTATTATCCTTTGGCACTTCTGATACAAGGCAGGAAAGAGTCTGGATCTTGCTAGTCCAAGTTGTTATTAGATTTCAATGGAACCTGAGAGAATAGAGCGTTGGTTTTTTTTCTGAGTTGATATTAGATTGTAGTAAACACTAGTTCTGGTGCTGAAGACTTCATGTTCTTCCAGTTGTTTTAAGGTAGTTTTGCTTTCCTGAGTTTCTGTCTACATAAACCAGCTGAGTTCCTACCAGCGTTGTACACCTTTTTTGTACTAGTGGGAGCTTGGGTTGTGAGGTAAARTCTGTTTTTCTCTAATGTGGGTTTCAGGTGATCAGACCATCTTTCTGTGGTAGTTGGTGATAGAGTGGAAGAGCCTGTTCTTCTGACTGCTTTTGTGCATTTATGCTTTTGAACTACTGTGGAGTATTGTGTCTTTCTAAAACTCAACTGCAGCAGAAACACTGAGTGRAGAGTAGTAATTTAAGGTGTCAGTCATCCTCCGTTTTCACATGTAGTGACCAGTTGGAAGGGACCTCTTGAGTTCTGTCTTGAATCTAACCGTGTTGCTCAGGGAGGGTGAGTTAGAGCAGGTTGTCCAAGACAGTATCAGTAAGGTTTTGAATGTCTCAGTTTTCCCCAGTTGGCAGATACTGAAAACTAAACTGYTTTTTTCTTATTCTCAGGTAGGCAAGTGGCCCACAGTGGTGCTAAAACCTCTGTAGGAGATGTAGGACCACTGGTGGCACCATCCTCTTTAAATGCAGCAACAGTGGTTACCACAGTGTACCAAGAGCCCATCATGAGCCAGGGTGCAGCACTGAGCAGTGAGTCACCAGCYTTGGCCAAGGAGGAGGAGAAGAAGCAATCTGATGAGGAACCAATGGACACGGTGGTAGAAAAACAAGATGATGCAGACAAGAATGCAAACCAGATCCTGACAGATATTGCCGAAGCCAAAATGGCAGAGGAGCTGAAGCCAATGGATACAGATAAGGAGAGTATAGTTGAGTCAAAGTCTCCAGAGATGTCTATGCAGGAAGACTCTGGTAGTGACATTGCACCTATGCAGACTGATGAGCAAATTAACAAAGAACATTTTGTGCCTGGGCCGAATGAAAAGCCTCTTTACACAGTAGAACCAGTGACTTTAGAGGACTTACAGCTTCTTGCTGACTTGTTTTACCTTCCTTATGAACATGGGCCCAAAGGTGCACAGATGCTGAGAGAATTCCAGTGGCTCAGAGCAAATAGCAGTGTTGTCAGCGTTAACTGCAAAGGAAAGGATGCTGAAAAAGTGAGTGCCAATCTTGTTTCTCCCCTTTTAAGTCAAAATCCCAAGCRATTTTATCTATTGTCTGTAATAGACTGGTGTATTCTACTTTGTAGGACCTGAAGGGTAGTGTATAATGAACCACAGGTCACAGYCATTTTCATTCCTCCAGTGGAATCTACTGTTTTAAGCCCTGCAGTGTCACATAGCTATGAAGGCAGTCTGGTGTCTGCATTTGACCAGTGCTCCCTGTACTGGCCTCRCTTTTAACAGCCACAGAGAATATCTGTGAGTCATGAGTGGTGTGGTAGTCCATCCTGGTAAAATGAAGTAATTAATTCCTCCATATTTAGAGTACCTCTCCTCCCTAGGAGCCTGTGTTTGATCTTGTGGATCTTTTYCATAGATAGAAGAATGGCGTAACCGAGCAGCCAAGTTTGAAGAGATGTGCAGCTTGGTGATGGGCATGTTCACTCGCCTCTCCAATTGTGCCAACAGGACAATCCTTTATGACATGTACTCCTACGTCTGGGATATCAAGAGTATTATGTCAATGGTGAAATCTTTTGTGCAGTGGTTAGGTAGGTGCATTGGGAGCCATTATAATCCCAGATAGCATTTATTTTATGTGTGTTTTTAATTAGCCCACGGGGAAAACTGAAGTGTTAGGCAAATGTGTTTTCTTGGACGTGGGGTCTGGTTTGACCCTGTTGTAAAGGTTTTCCTGTCTTGCTATTTGAAGCAACGCTTGCAGTGAGTTTGCTTTGCTATTAAAAGTGAAGTCTGCTGGATGCTTAAGATTGGAGACCTTGATTTTCTTCTTGGGCTAATGAAACTTGAATCTCATCTGACACGTAAGTGTTGACTTTAACTTACTCTTGACTGAATGCACACTGGACTATGCCATGTAACTCCTTGGATGCCCTGCTCTATGATTGGAAATGACACTACGAAATGTGATAACAAACATCAGCCATCTGCTGTTTGCTGTGTCTTGATAACATTACTGCTGTCTTCAACAGACCTTTCAATGGGCCTGGCCATGAGGAAGGTGATCCTCCCAGCCCCCGTGCGCATGCGAGCTTTAGCATAAGGCTATTCTGGTGCAAAATAATTTCCTTTAACCATTTTCCAAATTGCTGGGTTGTTTTTTTTTTGAGAATTTTTTAGTTTTATTTTTTGGTAATGGCTGAAAATTGTGGAGTTCTCTGGACAGATTTAGTCTGACACTTAATGATCTTGAAACAGTTTTTGGTTTGTTTTTTTTAATGTGTGGCACTTTCTTCTTTGTTTTGGTTTTTTTCCTGAAAGATATTTGGGAGATCCTAAGTTGGCACATAGCACCAGCATGGCCTGGGTAATTCTAGTGACCTCATTTCACTTTCAGGTTTCAATCGATCTGTAAGGAATATGCTGTGGAGTTGCTTGACATACACAGCAGACAGCAAAGCTGATGGTTTCAAGTCACACTTTCTGTAGCTGTCACAAACCTCACAGTGGCTAACCATTACACAACCTTGGTCTAATCCTGGTGTTTGGATTGTCTTTAWATTGTAATCTGAAACACTGGCAGGTTTAAGCAGGCACAGAGAAGACCAGTTAAATTATCAAGTCTGTCTGTGCCCACCAAATTCCTGTGTTTTGTGGTTATTAAATATCTGATCCCCTATAGTATAGTTGATGAAGAAGAGTTTTTAAGACTGCCTTCTGCAAAGTACAGAGAAGACTAATGTGGGAAGAAAACTCAGTAGCATTGTAGTATGCTAACATTTCTTCAACAACCTCATGGAGTTTTAAAAGCTTTAGTTTGTGCATTTTTAAGTGTAAGACAACTCCCCCAATTTTACTGTTCTTGCTGTATGTTGACTTTTAGCTAGGCAGMATGCTCTCTTCTTGATAACTTAATCTGTTTAAGACTCTAGGCCGAAGCTCTATAAAGGGAACACTGATTCTTGTAATCTCTGTAAACATTGAGGGCCCAATGCAAACTGCATTTCAGAATTACCAGACTACGCACTCAATTCAGCTGAAATTGTCTTCAGTTTTCAGTGTCCCTGTAAAGTTGGGTTCAAGTCTCTAAATAAATGAAATGTTTGGAGTAGTTCATAGTAGAAGCCAASTCAGTAAACACATACTCTGTTAACTTTGGCACTGTTCTGTTCTGGTACTCACACTGGTATTAGATAGTTAAAAAATTCAGGGTTTTTCACATGTAAGTTTAATACTCTTACGCTAATAATGCTTCTTTGAGAGGGGCCATTTTTGTCTTCAGCTTGTGTTTTATCACTAGTGTAAATACATACAGAGTAAAKCTCTTTGATAAAATACCTCATTATGTAAAGTCAAGTACATTACAAATCCAAACAAGTTAGTTTTCACAGTGGTGTGCTCAATGGTCCACTGGATGTTCACTTTCTTCACCTCTCCTTCCAAGTCCAGCTAGCATTCAGTCCCTTAAATTAGTGTGGCTGTACAGTACTATGGATTACTAATGACTTCTATTGTCTTCTTCCCCATTGTGTACAGATGGGAGAATCCTCAGCACAAGTTTCTACTGCTATTGGATGGACAGCGCCAGATGTTCACAGCGCGTCGTCATTAATTAATTAAAATGGAAAGGTTTTGTCTGTGAGGCAGCTCAGATAGATTAGATGTGCAACAGGCATGAACTGAAGTCACATTTGCGCAGCGACTAAGGCATTAACTATGTTTTTCATTTATACAGCTCTTCATTCACACAGCTCTTTACTGTAATAATTGGAAGTGCTAGTTAAGTTGTAGTCTCAAAGGACAGACAGATGCTGTCTTCCAAGTTATTGACTAAATCTTCTCGTAAAGGGTACCTTCTTATGTAARAATTCTAAAATGTGGGAGTAAACCAAATTTGAATTCTGGTGTTTGGATTGTTTCTGAAATTSACCATGTTTAGGGTAGTTTGTATTTAACCTATATTCCTAAACTCTCATAAATGTCAAACTTGGCACACTTTGGGACTCTCTGACTAGCACAACATTCTTGTCTGTACTGATCTGAGACTGTTACTTGAACAGGAGGTAGATTGCTGTCCACAAAAGGAAAAGAGTATTTGCGCTGCTCCTCTTGTCAGAAAACTAGGTGGGTGACTTGAGATCTCCACTCCAGAAACCACTTCGCTTTTTTCTCTCTCCAGAGCTGTCATTTATGTTACTTATTGAAGGCTTCAGTGCCTTGCTGGCTGAACAGTGTTAAAAGTCAAACAGCCAATGGAAGCTTCTTTTCTAAAGCAAGTACAATTTAAAGCTGAGCACTGCAATGGGCCTGCTGCTGCTGGTTGAGCAGCAGAGTCCCTGGCATGTTCAGTATGCTTGTGGAGGAAAAAATTAGGATATAAAAAGCAAAGCTAGTAGTGGCCACCAAGGTGTATTAGGCCACCAAGTTAAATTGTGAGTTAATTCCATTTAATACTACTTAGCTTTTTAATGTGCCAGCAGTATTTTGAAGGTATGRCCTGGATTATGTTAATCTGTGTAGTCTTTTGCAAGAATGCTGTTYGATACAGCTGTCCTGGCTGCCTGATCTGTTCTAGACTGTTTGCATATATTGCCAGTCCTAGTTTTCTGACAAGATTAGAAACAATCAGTACTAAAATGTGACTTCAGAAAGGTCCATTTTTTTTTCAAGGGGCTGTGATAATGGCATTTGTTTGATCTAAAATTTATGGTAGTAGCTATTGAGCCACGTAACTTCTGAGATGTCATAAATTCATGGATTAAATGAATGTTTCTGACACAAATACAGAAAGTGTACAAAATGCCTGGGAAGTTAACATAGTTATGCATAGTACCATTCTTGAGCCTTCTGGTCTGGAATGAAGTGTGTAGTTGAATTGCCTCACCTGTCCGGTACAGGTAATCAAAAATTTGAAATACCGCAATTASTGTGCGGGCACAAAAARCTTTATAAATCATACRTTATTACAGCCCCTCCCCCTCCCCMAGCCCTGGATTCTAGCTCAGTTAGAGAGCTTTTTCCACAAGTGTATGTTAGCTTTTTGGACATGTAAGACACCCAGGAAATCCCCCTTCTCGTAACATTCTCCGCTTGGATCTGATCTCAACAGGGTGTCGTAGTCAATCTTCAGCACAGTTCTTAAGTGGAGACCAAGAACCCTGGGCCTTTAGAGGTGGTCTAGCAGGAGAGTTCCAGGTATCAATATGACTTCACAACTGAATGACATTTTCTTTGTTTTATGAGAAACCTTTTGTTGCACATCAGAGGTCTGGAAGGATTGGTCTGCCGAAGGCTTTCTGGTCCAAAGCCCATTAGCCTTACWGCTTGGTTTAAAATAATTTTCCTCCCCTTTCTACAGTAATTTCTCAAGGAGATGCTGCCTGTCCCACGCGCATGCGAAGCGCAGCGGCTTTAGTTGTACATTTCACATTGTTTCTTTGCAGGTCGCACAGCATTTTTACCTGCGCCCGCAATTGCACAATGCGCGCATGCTTGTCTGCCGATGGGAATTCCATGAGCAAAAGGGATCATCATTCAAATTTTGGTTCCTCTCGAAATAATGYTGTCACGCGCTTTATTGCGAGCAATTCAATTGGCAAATATTCCTAAATCGCTGTTTGTACCATGTGCAAATTTGTTCATGGATTTTTCAGGCGCTATACTTTTCCCCCCTCACAGGTGCTCTGCGCGCAGCAAATTGAATCAGCGCATTGCTTTTGGGATAAAGCGTCTCCTCTGGCCAGTTAACCCTCTTCAGACCAAACCTTTCCTCCTGACATTCTATGTTCTTAGACAGTGTAGATATGATTGGTAAAAAGTATTTTAAAGCAGTTAAGATTAACAGACTCTTAATGTGCTGTTTCAATTGCCTATTTTAGAACACCAATTGGATATTTTCTATTCAAATAAGGTCTTTGCATTTGTAAAGCATACCAACCCCACCTTCTTCTGGGGTAGCAAGTAGCAAATGTTAATTTGGGAGTCTGCAGTGCACACCCAAGAGTGATGGGTTATGTTGTTCATACAGTCATATTAAGTATTTTGTTTTCACAGCGTTTGCTGCCTATTGATGGGGCAAATGACCTCTTTTTTCAACCACCTCCACTAACACCCACTTCCAAAGTGTACACCATACGACCCTACTTCCCTAAAGATGAGGTAACTGCTTTTGACACTTGTCACTTCTGTTGCTAGTGATGCACCTCTTTTTGTGGCAGCAGTGGTTACTGCTGAGTCCCTTCTCTCCCTAAKGAGGCAAATGTCCTGATACCTTGCACAAGGCACAAATGCCAGATCACAGGAAAACGGGTTAAGTGGTTTATCTCTGGTTCAACATGCTATGCAGCAGTATGTGTACACCCACAGCTTGATTGCCAGCCTCCCACCCCACTACYGTTTTAAATCTGTGAATGCCTTCCCTATTTATGAAAGGCAGTTAAATTTGYTCACAGCTGGTAGAAGAATTCTTGCAGCAGGGAGACTTGCAGAGTATTAACCTTAGAGGGTGGGTGTGCATGCCTGTTTCACTCAGTAATTATTGTGGTATCTGCTGGTATTTGCAGAACTGTATTGGCAGAACATTGATGCTGCATCTCAAAATGGAGCTGAAAAATGTGATTATGGTTCAGCCATTCTATAATTTTGGTTACAGTTGAAAGCTTTTTGGTCTGATTTTGAAAGAATTGTCAAATTGGTTTTGAATGTGTGATACTTTAAAATCAGGAAATTGTATTAGTCATTAGTGATTAGTGCTTTTTACCTTTTCTTTTTTCTGAACAGATCCGTAATGTAGTTTCTTTCCTATTAGCTTGGCATGGGGAATGCTTGAAACTGAGGTATCAGCCATTAGTTAACTCTTTATGGATGCAGCTTAGGCAATGTAAGGATTAGTGCAGCTTGAAATCTTGAGTTGGTAGGTCCATTGAAATGAAACAAGTGTTTATAGGTTGAGTTTGCAGTAGTTCAAATAAGTCCTAACTTCACAGGCAGTCAGACATACAGGGCTGGCACATGAAAATTCCTTTTTCTGCTACTTTTAGGCCAGGTCTGTCCTGTACTGTTCTCTTGAGAAGTAAAGCAGCCTTTTCCATACYTTTATGCAGGGCTCGACCTAAGAGAAGGTCTTGGGTTTTTTGTAGAAAATGGAATTTATATTTCTGAAACACCTTAGCAATTGGAGATGAAGCTGTCATAAACAATATTTCTTGTGCCGTCATAAACAATATTTCTTCTGAGGAGTTCTCCATTTATGAAAGGAGAACAGAGAAGTGTCAAATGCAAAGCATTTTTGTTAAAAAAAAAAAAAGAAAAAGAAAAGTTTCTTGTTCAATATGTGTCTGATGCAAGTTTGCTCTTTCAAAGAGATTCAGGCRAAAGTTTTTTAACATGCTGGGTGTGTCTGTCTTTCCCAGAGGTTGAGTTTCTGTACATCTGAAGTTTTGTAAAGAGACTTTGTAGCAATGGTGTTGATCTGCAATGAGTGTTTAGTACCTAACGCTCAGAATTAATCCTGTGCTGTTACAACAGCAGAAGGATGATCTCCAGCCTTTGCTTCCTAGCCATTCAACTTAACGGCAATATTTTTGAAGTCAACTTTGAATTACTTTCAAGGAGGAGGTGGAGGGAAGGCCATCATGCTTTTGATCTGTGGTGACTCAGTGCTGTCTGTACTAGGTTACAGTGTAGCTTTTAATGGCATACTCTCTTTTGAATGTGACTGATAAGTTGAAATGATCTCTTTTCTCCTCTTAGGCMTCTGTATATAAGATCTGCAGAGAAATGTATGCTGATGGAGCTGATCAACCCTTCCATAGTTTACCAGATTTAATTGGAGACAAGTATGTATTAGGAACGAGTGTTCTGCAGAGGTAGTTCTGAAGGATGAAGTTCTGACAGTGTATTTAATTTGAATTTTTAGAAGTGYGTGTGTGAAGAATACGAAGAATATTTGAAATAGATAGATAATTTACCCTCAGGAAATTGGGGTTTTGGTTTCTTAAATAGACTGTTGACAGATACGTCTYAGTTCATGTGCTGGTCATCTGTTGTGAGCTGTTAGAAAATAGATTTAGCTGAAACCTCAGGTATTATGAAACCTGTGCATCATAATATCTTATTTCAGTTTTTGTGAAAGTATGAGAGTGTCCATAGTCTGTAGTTATCTCTGTTTTGTTTTCCAGCTTAGTGTAGTTCTTAAGACAGAATTGAGGGGTTTTTGAGGCACAGTCTCCCAGTCAAGTGTTTTGTGAAGTAACATGTACAAACTTGAAAAAAGGATAAGCAGTGGTAGATGAAGTTAAACAGAAAATTAAATCTGAGCTGTAAAATGAGCTACTTTGAGTGGGTATTTTTTGTCTCAGGTGTTTAATTTAGATGGAATGTTACAGAGAGCCTGCTCTGAGTGACAGGAAAGGAGTTAAGAAAGGATATGTAACTGGTATCAAGCACTACCCAAAGGAAATCATGAAAGAACAAGGAAATAGTGGCAGCAGAGCAACTAAGGCAAAAGCTGAAGAGCAGTGTGAATGAAATTAAATTGTGGAATCCTGGGGTGCCAGTGTTGCTTGTAACTGAGTTTTGACAGCTGATCAGTCAATTAGTGCTCTGTTGGAACTAATTCTATGACTGGAGGACTCACTTCTTTGGTTGGCCCTGAAGTCTCCTCCATGGTACCTGAAGGGCATATTTGGTCAAACTGATCTTCTTTTGACTGAATTTGCATTTTTTTTTGCAGGTTAGTTGGAGGTCTGCTCACCCTCAGCCTAGATTACTGCTTTGTCTTAGAAGATGAGGATGGCATATGTGGTTATGCTTTGGGAACGGTTGATGTGACTCCCTTCATTAAGAAATGCAAAATGTCTTGGATCCCTTTCATGCAAGAAAAATATACCAAACCAAATAGTGACAAGGAGCTGTCTGAGGCAGAGGTTGGTATAAYCCATGAGATCAGAGCTGTGTGCTGAAGTCTTTCCAAAGTGGGTCTTTATTTTTCTTTTGCATTTTGAACTCACATGAAATTCAGTTTTTACACCTTTCTGAAAACTTTGAGCATGTATTAAAGAATCTGATGTATCAGAAGGAGATGGTGAAATTATTCATTTCCAGTCATATGCACCTGTGTGTGGTAATACACCCATGAAGTGTATTTTAGTAGTAATCAATGCAGTAAATGTAGAGCACCTTAATCTAGAGAAAATTACATTTGATAAAGTMTTACTACTGCTCTGTTCTACAAAATGCAGTATTAGTTTTCCCATGCTTCAGGTAGAGCACTGAAAGTCATATCAGTTTATGGAAAAAAATTCAAGAGCACTTGGTTTTGGTGTGAAAATCTATGAGCTATTTGTGGAGTGTGACAGCTGTAAATGGTGCAAAGCAACCTAAAACTGMCTATTAAAAAGGCAAAGAATTAGAAAAGAGTCCTCTGTGCACCAACTGCTGCTTATGTGTTGGCTTATGTTTTCTTTCACTTGAAGTGTGGGTCACTGAGAAGGAGCTTTGCATTCCTCCTTTGACAGTCTGAGCAGCTTCTGTAGTCAGTCTTTTTGTCTAGAGTACAGACAGCARTTCGGCAGATGAGGACCTAAGGGGCCATCAGTAGGTGAGGTGTAGCTGAAAAGCCTGCTGGTTTGGAGGTACACTCCATGAGAAAGCAGTCTCCCCTGATGAAGATGAATGAAAATGAAAAGCTGGATAATTATTAAACACCTGTCTCCCATACTCTTTTCAGAAAATAATGCTAAGCTTCCATGAAGAACAAGAAGTATTGCCAGAATCGTTTCTTGCTAACTTCCCATCTTTGATAAAGATTGATATCCACAAAAAAGTGACAGATCCGAGTGTGGCCAAAAGTATGATGGCCTGCCTGCTCTCTTCTCTAAAGGCTAATGGTAAGTTTCTGGCACTTAGAATTCCTTGTTTCCTAACTGCATGTCAGTTCTAGGGTACAAGACAAACTTGGGAAGATTTGGGTGAGTAATTATAAAAGCTTTGAATAGCTAACATCTGCTGCTGTCTTGAAAAAGGTAGCTTTTCACTTTAGCCATTATCCTGCAAATTAGAAGATAGGCAGAAGTAGGGGAGCAATTTGCTGCTGAGAGCACACATCTTTACATCTTGAAAACTGCACAAAAGTCTGTATTTTTCCTGCTGGCATTGGTAGTGATCCTTTTTTTTCACGTGTGACTGTGCACTGGTGGTTAATTACCAGACCTTCAGTATGGGAAGTGCTTGGCTGCCTGCCCTGACTTCTCACCCCACACTCACAGTTCCTTTGTGCCACTTGGTGCTCTCTTGTAATGCTGTTTTTTGAGCCAGCATCCAAAGYCGGATATTTTTGTGTGCAGTGAAAGGTGTGCAGAGGGTTTATTCAAACTGATGAGATGCCTGCTGTGTGCAGTTCTGTTAGGGGATGGTCAGCTATGCTGCCATAAATCTGGACTCTGGGGCACTTTGCTCTGTGTGGAATTGGATCACGGATTTACCTGTTAAAATGGGTGGGAACTGTAGTAATATTTTGTCTCCTTTTTGCAGTAATTCTTCTCTAACTGTATTTTGTTTCTTTTCTTCCTTCTTCAGGCTCCCGTGGGGCTTTTTGTGAAGTGAGACCAGATGATAAAAGAATCTTGGAATTTTACAGCAAGCTGGGTTGTTTTGAAATTGCTAAAATGGAAGGATTTCCAAAGGATGTTGTTATCCTTGGAAGAAGCCTGTGAAGTGCTTGACAGTGAACTGTTCCAGTACTGTAGACCCTTAACAGCAGGGCAGGTAGTGGTGGGGATCTTCATATGGTCTAACTGCACAAAGCCAGCAATAAGCCAGCTTGGTAAAAGGGGCTATGCGAAAATCACCCATCACACATTCAGACTGTAATTTGTTGGAAGGGGATAATGCTGCTGAAAACATGGTTATAACAAAGAGAAACCTTATCCTCTCCTGGTCCTGTGTGAAGTGCCAAGGAATCTTGCATGGGCTATAGCCCAGAGGAATCCCTCTCAGTTGGTGCTGTGGTTGATGACAGTTCTCTGCRTTCAAGTGTCAATAGAAAATTGGTCTCTGGCAGAATGCCTATAAAGATGCAGGTTTTTTTCTCCCTCACAGAGGAGGAAGTGCAACTGGAAGTTGCAGAAATGGGAGGGATTGCTTGTGTCAATCAGCATTTTTAAAGATAAGTAGTTACAGTTCTATTTTTTACTACCTTTACGCTTGTTGATAAAGCAATGACCCGTTGTCACTCCTAATGACCATTGGTTCAAGCTTTGTGTTTTGTTAGGGACAAATGTGCAGTGGTCTGTGGCAGAAGTCACTTAATGACAAACTTGTAAATCTCAGTGTATATAAACTTAGCTATATGCTGACTAACTTTTTGTTTACTAGTTTTTGTAACTTTTTCTTTTGAAAAGTGTAATGGTATAGGTTCAAGATGGCACTTTTGAATAACCTAAAACCACAATCGAGAACAAGTCTGTCCTCAGCACTGACCTTTCTTATTGTGCCTCATATCCAGGGCTAGGAACTGACCATCTTGGGAAAGGGGAGCAGATCCCAACWGACCCTTCCTTCAGATAGCAGTTTGTCACTGCTTGAGAGTATCATTCTCCTGGGACTGAAACAGCAATTTACAGGATGTTTTGCCGAACCCGTTAATTTTGGTAATGTTCGCATGGGATTATGAATGAAAGATGGTGAGAGGGAGAGAGAGCTGGCCCACAGCTGGGATTTATCCTTGGAAGAGTCACCATGTTTCAAAGTCTGTTCGTACTAGTTTGATTAAATCAGGGTCTTCAAGTCCTGCACATTTGTAACAAATAACTTTTCTATAAGAGATGCCACAATAAGCACATTTTTACACATTATTTAAATGGTTATCTACTTTTAAATGTTCCAAAAGTTTGATGTTTTTACCCAGGATGGAYATGCTTGGTTATGGGATGGAACTGGTGTCATATGGGACCTGGTAGTCAGGTAGTTGGATCATTTATGAAAATGGTATTTCACGAAAGTCCCAGTGTCCCAGACAGGTGATCGGACAGTGGTATGCACTTTGCAGTACTTTCTTTCTTCCACCTGCTGCCATCAGCTGTCTTGCTCTTAYGTTTAAGTTTTCCTGGGGTTTTTTCAGTGGTGCACGAAGGAAGCTTGGTTGCTCTTACAAGCCTCCAGCTGCATAGAAGTTGATTTGCAACCTGTAATAAATGGCATTAAAACTGCAGTAATGCTCTCTGCAACCTGTAAGGAGATGCTGTGTTTGGCCTTCTGGTGCAGTCATGTACAAGATGTTTCCTTTTTTTTTTTTTTTTTTTTTTCCTTCTCTTCCCTTTGCAGAATGTGAATGATTTTTAATGCAGTAGCAAAGTATTTAAGTTGAAACAAGTTCATTTCATTTTTAGAGAGAGGTACGGGGTTGTGCTGTGGGATTTCATTAAGTCCGAGCTGAATGCCACTAGTTTTTATACAGCTTTGAGTGCATGTTGAGTAGCTGAATCCTTGATTTACCAGGTGGGAGAGTTTCGTTTCTTCATGGATACCAGACTCGACTTMTTTTATCTGGATGCATAACATTACAGCATAGGATGCTTGTGGCCTTATTTCTTGGCTTTTAAGGAGTTGCCACATTTTCTCTTCCTATGAATTTGTTATTACTATAGAAGTTAATTGTCTAAGCCTATGGAATGTCAGGCCAATACCATCATTCTAGGATTGTAAAGTGATACGTTGACATATCTTTCATGGTTATGAATTTTCATTAAGGTTGGAATGCCACTTTCATTAATCTGTTTTAGATCAAACAGTATCTGTAGCAGAAAAAAGACCTGTAAAACTGTATTGAAGACCATGCGAGAAATAGAATAAAAATTGAGAAGTGAATGTAAATAAATGTGTATTTTGTGTGTGAGCTTCCAGAACCAGAAATGGTTCAGCAACATACGTTACATCACACCGTAAGTGTTGGATGCCCTCTGGATTAGCGATCAGAGACTTGCGTCTGGTTTTGGTGCTGACARTTGTACAGCCACATAAATTAACTTGGAAAGCTAAATACTGAGCAAGTACCTTCCTGCAAGTAGCTTCCTGCTTAGAATGACAGCTAAGCAAAGGGATGGGCCAGGGGTATGAAAAGCAGCTTTTTCTAAGGTCATTTCACAAGAGTTTGTCCACCTGCTGTCCAAGTGCACTGGTGGTGTGGTTCAGAAAATGTGTAGAGACCAGGATAACACAAACTAAGCAGGGAAGTTAGCAGCTGAAAACTTTTCTCCTTGCTCAGTAAAAGTTCTCTGTAAAAATGAGTAATGTGTTGCATGTAGGTRACTGTTCTCTTGGAGCCTATTTCAGGAGGTTATGACAGTTGTTGCCTCTGTACAACACATCTTAGTCTGGGAAACAAGGTTGGGCTCTGATGTTGCACCCGACTTCTAAGGGATCATAATGCAGCAAGGAATGCTCCTGCCTCCATTGCTCCAGGGTGGTGGCTGCAGACAGGTCAGGTAGGGTCGGGTGGCTGCGCAGAGCAGCTGCTGCGAAGCACGTGGGTGTGCTTGTGTAACTTGCTGCACTAGCACTTGCCTCTTTCTGGGACCTGGTTCAGCTTTTCAAACCTCTTCAGTCAGGTTTTCCTTGAACCTACTCCAGCTCGATTAGAGCAAGTGGCTGACTGGCAGTGGTGGTGGGAGCAGAGCCAGGTTCGTCCCCAGAATGTGGTGTGAGCTCATTGTTAGTGTGGTTTGTTTTAATTAGGCTGCTCCACTGCAGCACCAAGGAGGCTGCTTCTCTTTCTGTTTTGAAAGGCCAGTCCAACCTTCTGTTCCCTGCCGTAGATTTTGAAGTAGGATGCTGCCTTCTGTGCTTAAATGCTCCTGTGCCGCAGTCCCCAGTGTCAGGTCATGCTGCACTCGCCCATACTTAAAGGGATAGAGATGAACAGGTCCCTCCCGTCGTGGCTCTGCCTCCGTCCTTGTCACCCTGTCCCCCAGTACCCCTCTTTATGCCCTCAGCCTTTTGCCTCTGTGCATGCCCTGTATCTCCTCAGTGCTGGGACGGCCGGGATGGTGCCCAAGAGAAAGAAGGGCGAGAGGTGAGAGGCCGGTAGTAAGGACCATTTTTCCAGTGTGGCGTTTCCACAGCTGRCCGCGGGGTCAGTAAAGGCTGAAGGCGCAGGATGTGCAGGACATCCCCGAGTTAAGGCTGCCTAGTGCTGCCGCAGGACCCTTTGGTTCGCTCCCCGGGGGCGGGCGCGGGGCGGGGCGGCTCGGCTGGGCTCCGTACGGCGCTGCACAGCCCGCCCCGCTCCCACACCGCTGCCAGCGCCGCCGCCTCATGGAGCCGCACGGGCCCGCCTGCCCCGGCAGCGTCCTCTTCGGTGAGCGGGCCCGGGCAGCGGGGACACGGGCAAGGGAGAGGGACAGACACGGGGGGAGAAGCGAGACATGTGGAGGGTCATAAATGAATTGGTGAGGTAACATATGGGGCGGGGGTGGGGGGACGAGAAAGAGACGTACGAGGGTAAAAGGAAACTGAGGGGTAGGAGAGAGAGGTGGGATAATAAATAATAAATTAATAATAAATAAATAATAAATAGATAATAAATAAATAATAAATGGGGGGGCAGGAGAGCGACGGGGCAGGAAGCGACTTTGGTGAGCAATGGGGACCGCGTGGAGGCGGGAAAGACACGTTTGTGTGAGGGGAACACATGTGGGGGTAGTCGGGCCGGGAGGGCGGTCAGAGAGACGGGGGGACAGCAGACACATTGAGGGGAAGAGGAGGCGACAGAGACACGTGTGTCTGAAGAAACACGTGGAGGGCATTAACGTGCCGGGAGAAGGACAGAGGGGAGAGACAAGAGTGTGAGCGGGCTTGGGAGGGAACGGGCACATGCTGAGGGTGCCGGGGCAGTGTGGGGGACCCGCGTGGTTCCTGAGTGTTCTGGCGGCTTTAGCGGGCTGGGAATAATGGGGCGGGGGATTGGCAGCCCCGGCTCTCGCCGGCCTCTCCCGCTTGTCCGGTTAATCCCCCGCGCTCCCACGTCAGCGTTTCGTGGGCTCCTGTCGCGGGGCGCTGCAGCCGCGTCCCTCCTCTCTGGGCGGGGTTTCGGCCACACTCGGCCCTGGGCTGCTCCCAAAGCGTGTAAGGGGAACGCTCAGCCCGAGCGGGGCAGGCGGCTCAGCGCACTCTGCCATGCGGGGGGAGCGGAGCTGCAGGTCCCCAGGCCTTTTATGCAGCTGGGGTTTGGTCCYCCCCTCGGAGAGTTAATATAGAAGCACGGGCAGGAAGAGCTCCTGCCCTGGGCTGCGTTCGTGGATTCCTCTCCCTTGTAAATGCCGGCTCTGGTATGCAGAGCTCAGCTCTGTGTTTTTCCGATCTGCTTCGCATTGGTGAATCATCCTGCAATAAGTAAACGCACCCAGGGCAGTTTAGTTCCCTCCCTTTGGTTGGCTGAATCCTGATCCTAAGAGCTAAGGACACAGTTATGCATCTCCCTTGGTTTTGTAACTGAAGGAGTATGTAATAAAATACGTTTCAAAATTTCTCTTGAGGGACTCCAGCCYCCTGCAGCTTGGCCTGGCATCCTCCCCTTGGGTTGTGCCTCATCGTTCAGGTCTTGCACTCTGTGTCGGTCTTTGCTTCCAGACTCCCATCCAAGAAAAAGTTGTACTGGCAAT
Source organism: Malurus melanocephalus (assembly GCF_030028575.1). Classification (NCBI taxonomy): domain Eukaryota; kingdom Metazoa; phylum Chordata; class Aves; order Passeriformes; family Maluridae; genus Malurus; species Malurus melanocephalus. The sequence goes on along the minus strand of NW_026623244.1, from coordinate 2,569,686 downwards.
GGCATGAGCAGAGTCACTGTTTTGTCTGCTCCCTCCAGTTTCCCACAGTGGTGTGCCTTGATTGTTCTGCTCTCTGGAGGGGAAGCCTTGCCTTGCCAGTGCCTGGGAACCTTGGGTGCCTGCGGCCATGGCTTCATGGTAACCCACCTAGGGAACACCAGATTTTGTCCCTGCGTGGTACAGAGGCAGGTGTGTAGTTCTCTGGGACCCAGGAGCCCAGGGTGCYCTGGCCTGATGCAGCTCCTCACATGAGAAAATAAAATTTTAGGGATGCTATGTGCATGCCTGGCCAGTGCTCTCTCCCTCAGAGCCCTTTGCCTGTGGCTCCTGGTGCTGTGTAATGCCTGCTACGGCTTTTTTTTTATCTCCTCCTTCTAGGCTGTGAGCTGACTGCCAGTACCAAATCCTACACATTTAGGGTGGATGAAGAAGATGACTCTGACCACATTTTGGCGCTGTCTGTGGTAAGAGAAATATTAATTAACTGTGCTTAGTGCCTCCTGTAGTCACCCATATCTTTATGCCCCCTTTCTAGGCTGAGGTCCCAGCACTGTCTGCTCTCAGGGCAAGACATAGAGTAGTCATGTTTATCCATCATATGGAAGTGCTTGTGCAAAGCCCATGGTGGCAGGAGACTACTGAGTGGGGGAATGTTCCAGGCAAGTAGTGAAGGAAAATGTTTTTCTCTTGTATTTAACTTTGCTGGAGCTTCACACCAGCCAGGTCTCCGGCTTGTTGCTCCCCAAGCCCAGACAGGTGCAGGGCTTCATTCCTGGCTCTCTCTGGGGATGTTTTCTATGCTGGGAGCACAGAACCTGCCAGAATGGATCATAGCAGAAAATGCAGCCCAGGTGCCATCCGTTGAGGTGACTGCAATAACATCTGTCACAGCTGGGAAAGGCCCTCCTGAGGCAGTCAGGGGACAATTGCTATGGGGCAGTGCAGTGCTCTCCCTATTCTGTGGAGCAGAATCCTCACACCTTGCATGACATCTGGGCTGGTAGCATTGCTGTGGGTTGCTTGTCCCATGGAGAGCCCCAGCTGTTGCTGACGTGTCCCCTGGGACAGCAGTGGTTCACAATCTCCCTCCCACCCAGGTGTGCCTCACAGATGGAGCCAAGGAYGAGTGCAACGTGGTGGAAGTCGTTGGGCGAAACCATGAGAACCAGGAGATAGCTGTGCCTGTGGCAAATCTGAAGTTGTCGTGCCAGCCCTTGGTAAGAGGCTGATTTAAAGACTCGGGAGGGGGGGTGGCTGCAGGGAACAGGACAGCTCTGGATGTTTGTGGATCCTGATCTAGGAACTGCAGCTCACAGGCAGATGCCCTGGGTACCCTTGGCCTGGGTGCAGGTGCCCTCAGATGGACCTATTTAACTGGGCCAGGTGCTGCAGTGGGAACTACAGGATATTCTGATTTTTGCCTGTGCCCCTAACTCAGCTCTGTCTGTGCTCTTTGCAGCTGAGTCTGGACAACTTCAAGCTGCAGCCTCCAGTGACCTTTCGCCTGGCAGCGGGCTCTGGSCCAGTGCACCTCTCCGGCTGGCACAGGATCAGTAAGGACTGAAGGGTGGGCAAAAGCCTGGGAGGAGTGAGGGCTATGAAGGAGCTCCCTCCAGTGTGAACAGCAGCCAGGGAGCCCCTGGGACATGCACTGTGTGCTGCCTGGCATGTGTGTTCTGTTCCTTCTTTGTACGAGTTACTACCCGGGGGCCGTCTCCAATCAGGGATTCCTTCCTTTCCGTAACGCCTTGCTTGGGAAGAGTCTGGATGTCTCAAACTGTCCACTTTTTCCATGTCTGGCTGTCACCATTCCCCTCTGACACCTGCCTCCAACTGGGATGGTGCTCATTTCCCACTGTTAGCTGCTGTGAAAGCTGTTCCAGTGCTCCTTGGGCTGCTCTGCTCTGCTGGCCAGTTCTATTTGCACAGACATGCATTGGTGAGTTACAGTTACTTGTGTCTCCCAGTGCACAGGGAAGATGCTTCCTTTGAGGAGGATGATGAYTTGTCTGAGGAGGACGATGAGGAGCTTCCTCCTATTATGCCAGCCAAGAAGTAGGAGGAGGAAGCAGTAAACTGTCTCCAGAGAAGGTGAGGGCCCGAGCAGCTTTGGAGGAAGGATCTGGGTGGCTGTGATACTGATGTGGCAAGTGTGGGTGGAATGTGCTGCTGGAGTCTGCTGGTCTCAATCTGGTTCTTCCTCTAGGTACTCACTGGGACTTCTCTCCCCTGGATGGTTTTTGCCTTGGACACCTCTTGCCAGGACCTCAAGATTTGCTGCTTTGTTTTTATTTTTATGCTGTTGTAACTTTTGAGGGAGCAGGGGCTGCTCCCAGCACTGGGGCGTCTCCTTTCACACAGCCCTGGGAGGGTGATCCCAAAACTGGATGGATGCTGCTGGTATCTCCTCTCYCCCATCCCTGTTCTGGGAGTTGGGGGTGGAGGATCCTTGCCCTGTGCCTTTTTGCTGTCCTGCACCTCTGCTCTGTGCACCCCCTTTCCCTGRCTGTGAAGTACCCAGTCCTGGCCCCTTCCCCAGCAGATGGATGTAAAGCCAGCTGTGGGACAGTCACTTTCACTGATCCTAATGTGTTTGCTTTTGCTTACTCACAGTTTGGTGGTTTTTATACACTTGGAAGTGTGAAACTGGGGCCCAGGCTCTGTTCTTGACTGCAGTTATGGTGGGGTGTGAGCTCACAGCCTGTCTGATTTGGGGGGAGGTTCTGGGTTAGTCTTCATTGTAAAGAACTGTTCTTACACTCAATAAAGGTCTCTCAGGCATCAAGTCTGAAGTAAGGTCACTGCTGGCTGGCAGGTTCTTCCTGTGCACACTCCAGTGGGGAAGCTTGAGCTGTGACCTTTGCTGAGGAGTTGTGTCCCCCCACGCCTGGGTACTCGGAGAGTGTTTGATCCTTTCTGCCCTTCAGCCAGATGGCATCTCTCACCCATGGTGGCTGGTTCTGCCCTTAAATGTTCCTCTGGCAGTTTCTCTGCAGCCAGTCTTGCATTATTGGCCCATGTGTCAGTGTCTGTCCCAGTTCCTGGATGTTGTCCTTGAGAAGCCCCATGGACTATTCTGTCGTGCTGCCTCTGATGGTGCCCTGGGACAGTTTCTCAGTTGCCTGGGCTCATGTAGGAAATCCAGGGTGGATYCTCAGCTCAGGCTCCTTTCTAGATTATATTATCTCGTCTGAGACCTGTGCAGCTCATTTCCACTTACCCATTGTTTCCTTCTGGCCCCAAACAGCCCTTTCTTAGCCCTTGGAATGAGGCTTCAAAGCCTCTTGCAGCACAGGGAAAAGGAGTGAAGAAGAATTGGCTTTAGGGACACCTTTCTGTGACATTTCAGTACTTAAAGGGGGCTGTAAGGAAGATGGGGCTAGGCTTTAGCAGGGCCTGTTCCGCTAGGACAAGGGGTGATAATTTTAAACAGAAAAGGTTGGTTTCAATCAAATATAAGGAAGAGAGGTTTTTTATAATGAGGGCAGTGAAACATTGGCATAGGTTGCCCAGAGAAGCAGTAGATGCCCCAATCCCAAAAACATTGTTTGAACAGGGCTCTGAACAACTTGCTCTGGTTGAAGATGCCCCTGTCCATAGCAGAGGGATTAAACTAGATGGCCTTTAAAAGTCCCTTCCAACCCAAAAAATTCCATGACTCCAAGACTTCTGCCATCCCAACCCCGGGACACGGCAGCCCGGCTGCCTGGGGGGCACCAGCAGATAAAGCCGGCTCGGGGGAGCTGAGCACTTTGGTGGAGCGGGGCTGGAGGATGCCGGGGCTGGAGAGGCGGCGGGGGCCAGCGCGGCACCGCCAGGGGGCAGGCGGGCTCTGCGGCCCCGCTCCCGGGCACCGGGACCCTGCGGCCCCCGCCGCTCCCCCGCCGTTCTCCCGCTCCCCACGCCGCTGCCCGGCCCGCGGGGCTCCGTCCGGGGCATGGCCGCTGTCCCCGGGCCATCCCGCTCTGCTGCTCCTCCTGTCCCTGCCACAGGCGGGTGCGGCTGGCAGAGGTCCTGTGCCCGGGGAGGTGCGGTCCCTCTCTGCCATCCCATCCCGTGTGCCCGGGGCTGGCGCTCGGTGCCTGTGCCCACGGGCRCGGTCAGATCGCTCGGCAGATCCCGTTGCCGTGGGAGGTTCGTAAGAAGCGGGACATTCCTGCAGCTGAGCTGGGTGAAGGGATGCGGTAGCATTGTCCCTGGGGGCTGGGGGTGTTTGAGCAGTGTTGGTGGGCACACTGCACCAGTGCCCTGTGCTGATGGAACGGGATAGGAGTCCTGGGCTGCAGATGGAGCCGTGACTGGGACAGTGCCCAGCCTCTGCCGGTGCTGGCACCCCATCATCTCGCAGATTTCCCTGGCTGTGTGCACCTGGAAAGGGTCAGGGATAATCTGTCTGCCAGACCTTGATCGTGCTTGTGCTCCATGGAATTTCAGCTTGGCTCCAGGGAACAAGAGCCAGCAGACCGTTTTTAACCAGGCGCTCTTGGAAGGGAGGGCTGGGGGAGGTGGCTGGTAGCAAGCCTGGTGGGGAGTGATGAGTGGAAGGAGTGGGCACAGCTTGGTCCTGGAAGGGTGGTGCTGTTCTTCACGGAATGGAAGAGGCTGTGCCAGCTGATAAGGAGGAGCATTTGGCCTCTTCGGTAGTAAAAGGTGATGTTTTGAGGCTGGTGGTGTCCTCAGGGGCTGCAACAGAGGCAGACAGGACGGTGCTGCCAGGGGACAAAGGTGGCATCATGGGGGATATGAGGATGGCGGCAGGAGGCTTAAGAAGACAAGGCTTGTGCAGCCCACTCCAGCTCAGCCCAAGGCCTTGTCCCCAGTGCTGGCTGGTCCCCAGTGCTGCTGTAGGGCAGTGCCAGGGAAAGTGGATGCCCCAAACCCAGAGGGAGCGATGGAGGGGCTGAGGGGTGATGGCACTGCTGAGCCCCTTTCTAAGTGATTTGGGGAGGTTTGCTCCTTGCTCCCCAGCAGTGTCACAGCCTTGGTGTGCTCAGCCTGGGGAGAGAGAGATAAATGCTGAAATGTTAGGAGGCTGGGAGGGGGGATGCGCTCACACACAGCACTTAATGGGGAAGGATGGGATTACAGGGGTCACGCTAGGTGAGCAGCTTCCTTCGTGGAGCTGATGGTATCAAAGCAGGTGCCCCCAGCTGCAAATACCTTGGGCAAACAAACAGGGCTGTCTAAGAGCAGGTGAGCTCGGGCATGGCTGGGCTGGGGGCTGCTCGGTGGTGGTGGGGGGCTGGAGGCTCTCTGTGCACAGGGAGTGAAACGTGGGGCTCCTGGCGTGAGGGCTGCCTTGTTTTCCATAGGGTGAGGGGGTAATGCAGTGTTTGTGTCACATACATGAGCACCCCATGCTGGAGATTCGTGTAAAGGAGTGGAGCCCATCACTCTCCCAARGTGAGGTGGAGGAGCCAATACCTGGGGAGCCAAATGGTGCCCCAGTCCAGATGATGGCTCTGGGGTTGCTCTGGGAGTCGGTTTGYTCTGAGCATCCTTCCTCTGCTGCTGCAGGGCTCTGTGTGCTGATACAGCCAGCAATGGATCCCTCCCTGCCCCTGGCTGAGCCATGCAACAGAGAAACGTGGATGAAGTGGGGCCTAACGTGGAGGTGACAGTGTGTGAGCAGTGTGGCCACACACCCTCGGTGCCACACAGCCCCCCAAAGCTGCCCGCTGCTCCCGGTGAGAGGCTCGGGCTGCTCGCTGCAGGGTCTGGCTCAGGTGCAGCCTTGCTGGGCTGGGGCTTGGCTGYTCCTCCAGCCGGGTGTCTGGGCCAGGCCAGCGGCTCCCAGAGGATGCTCTGGTTTCAGAGGTCGTGTTTGAGTTGCTTTTTCAGGGATGRAGGAGCAGGATGGGGAGCTGCTCTGCTGAGCGTGGCCAGGAAGTGGTTTTCCTTGCGATGCCCAGCTGGTCCTGCCCCATCAGAGTTCTGGCTGGCTTTCAACTCTTTGTGGCTTAGACCTCGGCCCCAGGGCGGCTGAGAAGCGCAGCTGTGACTGTGCTGTAGGTGGGGCTGGTCCCCTGCTCCATGAGCTCTCTGTTGCTGGTTCCCACGCTAATCTGGTGTAAAGTTCTTTTTCTCTGAGTCTTGGCTGCCTAGGCTTTGAAGAAGTGAGGGGGACACCCCAGGAAATGCAGTATCCCCTGTTATCCTTGGGTTCAGCAGCTCTGCCAAGTGGGCAGAGAACTGTGTGGCACCTCAGTGGAGCAGGAGCCCGGAAAAGGGCCAGCAGAGGTTGACTGGAACCTTACTGATGGTGGGTGTGATGAGTGTTCTGTTCTCTGAAGTGTTAGCTGACCGTGCTGTCCCTGTTCAGCGGGCACGGGTTCCTCTGTTGTTGGCTCAGGGAGCCACCAGGGCAGGGCTGGCCCTGGCAGAGCTGAGCTGTGGGCAGCTTRCAACCAAGAGAGGCAGCAGCAGGGTCTGGAAGGGCCAGGCTGTCAGTAATTCCCATCCTCTGCCCATCAATATGCCTTGCAAAGAGAAATGGGGCTGATGCACTGTGTGGGAATGGCTCTCTCTGCTAGAGAAGCTGAAGCTCAGGTTTGGGGTCATGTCCTGCTTGCTGGTACTTGGACATATCCTTGGTCCTCTCCAGGGTGCCTCAGGATTGTTGGGAGCTTGGACAKGTGGCTGCTCACCCACTGACTGCTYTGTGGGAGAAGCGGTTCCTCGAGYTCCCAGTTCCACAGCAGATGCCTGGATGCACATCCTGGCGCCAGAGTTGCTCATGCCCTGGACAGTGGCAGGCTGTGATAATGTGTCTGCCTGTGGTGTGGACTTGTGTCCCCAGTCCCACAGCGCTGCCCAGAACATAAGAAGGAGCTGTTTCCATGAAGATATTGCTGTGGCAGCTGTGGCTTTTTTTCCTGCAGTGACACCACAGCTGGAGAAGCACAGGGTAGWGCTGGAGCATGGGTTGTGTGGGTTTAAATTCACACTCAGACACACAAAGCAGGTGCTAAAAGGGACTATGTTTGGGCTGTGGCAGAGAGCTCCATGCCAGACAGCCTGGGTTGAGGGTCCCTGCAGCTGTCCCAGCCCGTCCCCTSCTGCGCCCCCGCACAGCCGCCTCTCGTCAGGGCAGTGTTGGCAGCTCTGTGATCGGCACCCACGGCCGAGATACCCGGAGGTCGCAGGTGTCCTGCCCTTCGACCCCTCCGAGGTGCAAATCTAATCACTCTGGCCTGGGCTGTCCCTGACACGGGCAGAACTGTCACTACTGGCCACATGTCCCTGCCAGGCTGGTGGCGTCCAGAGGAACAGGGCCTGCATGGAGCATCTGGGCTGTGTCCCAGGGGGATTTGGAATCTCTGAGTTGCAGTCCCCCCTGCTCCCAGCCCCACCAGTGGCAGAGGCCTAAAATGGATGGTCAGGATTTATCTTCAGTGGTGTCCTTGCTGGTGATGTCTCTGCATGGGGCCTGTGGGACACCCCTTGCCACTCCATGCCTCCAGTCCCTGCCCCCTGACAGGCTCTTAGACAAGCAGAGACCCCCAAGCTGCAGTGATTGAGATTTTTGGGGCTGGATAGGAAGGGTTTTTGGTGGTAGGCAGGGTAGAGGATGTGGTTGGGATCTTGTCTGTGGCCGGTTTGTCCTGCTAGACCTCCTGATGCTCAGCTCATAGTGGAAGGCAGCATAGTCTTGGCCCTTGGGAGGTAGGATTTGGGCTCCTGGGGAAAAAAATGGAAGTAGAATGTTTGGAGAGCTCTCAAACTCCATCTGAACTCCCTGGAATTTGCTCCTGTGYCCAGACTGGCTCCCTGCAGCCCTGACCCAGCCCTGCACACCCTGGAGATGGTGTCTGCACCATTAAGAGAACTTGGGCTGTGCACACTGTGGCCACATTCCAGGGTGGCATGAAGTCCCCCACCACAGCTGATGTGGGGAGAAGCCAGTTACTGGCTGTCTCCAGGCTCTGGCTGTTGTTTTGCCTGTGACCATATGTTCCTCACTTCCCAAAACACAGAGGTCTGCAGGCAGCACAGGCACAGACATGGCCTGGGCATGGCAGCTGGAAAGGGGCACAGGTCCTGTGCCAGTTCCCATCCCAGCATGGGGTGGGGGCTGTAGGGCTGACAGAAGATGAAGGGCTGGGCTTGGGTAAGGGCTAGCAGGGAGTTTGAGGCAGTCTGTGGGGTGGTGGTCCACAGAAAGGTGGGGGGCTGCAGCCAAGCCTGGACAGCAGCAGGTGCCATGGGAAGTGTGTCCACCTTGATACTTCTTTGGGGTTCACTCCACTGGCCCCACTGTCTCCCCCCATAGCCCCAGCTCTCRCAGGCCCATGTGGGGTGCCCTGGGGCCTGGCTCTTTGGGGCCAGGGTCAGGAYGAGCTGTGGCTCTGCTGGGCTGGGATGTCACAGGGGCCATAACCCTGGTGTTTTGCAAACTCCTGGGGTCAGCAGTTCAGCTGCCACTGACACAGAGGCCCAGAGACACACACGGGCATTTTGGGTGGACGCTGTAAGCAAACAAAGGAAGGTAGAGTTACAGCCCACGTACAACACCCCCCGGCCACTGCTGTTAGTTTTAGGCTTAGCCCCRCTGCAGGCTGGACGCAGAAGTTCTCTTCCTAAGAGGACCCAAACCAAAGCCAAATTGCCTGATGGATCTGGCTGGGAAGTGAGGCAAGAAAGGAACAGCATTTTGTGTCTGTCTCAGCTACTCGTGGTCCTGAAGGAGCCGGAGAGCCCATCCCACAGACAGGACAGTGACACCTGGCATTGAGTGATGGCTCCCTCCTTCCTGGGTGGCCAGTGGAGCCCCTTCCTACCCAGCCTGGCTTTGACCCCCCTTCCCAGCCCTGTCTGATGATGTGTGGCTGGAGACCCTGAGGAGGGTGCTGCTGCTTGGGCTGGGGCTGTGATGCTGGGGAAGTTGTGCCAGCCAGGAATGTTTTGGGAGCTGGTCCTGGAGGTGCTGTTTGGTCTGTACAAGGGGGTCAGGAATGGAGTGCAGCTGCCCAAGTGCCATCTACTTATCTGTATGTGTCACCCCTTCCTCCCTCACGTGGCCATTCCTGGTCAGCCTGYTTGTTTGCTGACCCCTGTTCCATGCAGAGCAGAATTGCACAGAAATACTCCACCTTGGTTTTAAATCATGCAGGGCTGGAGATGCCACCTTCTCCCTGAGCTGACCCACGTGAACTGCCCTGACTGGGAGCCTTGGTCTTTGTTTCTAGCTGGCCCAGCTCAAGCCCAGCTGTGGGACTCTGTGGATCCCTTCCTGAGCTGGGTAGCTGCAGAGCCATCCCAGCYCTCTCTCCTTGCAGATGGATGGGGGCTGAGCCCTCCACAAGGCTCTTGGCYGTGCTCAGCTCTGCCAGATCCTTACCTGTGTGTCTGGTTCACCCTGTGTGCTGGGGGGATGCCAGAGATGAGAATAGCACAACCTCAACAGAGCCAAATGCAGGGGATCCTTAGCACCATTGGAAAATCTATTTGTGCATCCATGGACTGTCCTGGATAAGTTTCTGCTCTGCCTGGGGAGCTGGAGTGAAGCTGCCATGTGCTGAGCCACCCAGGCTGCCCCTGCCACGCTGGCAGCCCTGCTGTTGTGAGTGGTGGGCTCTCCTCCATATAGCCCAGCCTGGATGGAAAGCAGAGCCCGGCTCTGTCTCCTGTGCTGGACATGGCTGCCTGAGAGCCAGCACATGGTCCCTGGAGGATGATGAGATCAGTATTGACACTCACACTTCCAGGTGCACACTCTGCAATTATGGAATTTTTTCGTATTTTCAAATAAAAAAAATGTCATGTTTCTAGAAAGCTGCTGGGCAGGAGGGGCAGGAGGTGGTGAAGGGCAGAGAAGCTCARTTTCCTGAAACAAAGGTGTGAGAGCAGGCTGCTGAGGAGTGACCAGACAGGGCCACATCACCCAGTTTGGTCCTGCACAGGGGTGGGCACAGCTCCACGGGGCTGTGAGCAGAACACAGGGGCAGTCTCCTGGCCTGCTGTTCCCACTGCCCACAAAACATGCCTCAGTCTCGCTGCTAGTAATTGAATAGAGGGAAGAATTAATTGTGAGTGGGCTGTGTCTCCCCTCCCSGCTCCTCGTTCGCCCTGGGGCTGCCTTGGTGCTGTGGGTAGTGAAGACAAGGTCATTCCCATGTAACACATCCCTRTGGGGTTTCGCCAAGTTCCTTCCCTTTGTGGGGAGAGGGCAGGTTAATGGTGAGCAGTGGGATTGCCCCAGGCTGCTCCGTGCTGCTCAGCCATGGAGGAGCTGCTGTTGCCTCTGAAACGCCCCATTAAAGTCGCAGTGAAGGATCAGTGGGCAGGGCTGGGGGCACTGGGCTGCGGGCTGGGAAGGGTGAGGGTGGACTGGGCTRGTATCCCTCTGGCTTTGCTGGGAAGCCTCCGTGCCTTTATTTTGGGGTGGAAAAAGCTGGTTCATGGCCAAGCATCCTCCAGGCATGGCTGCAAAACATTACAAGCTCCTGGGTTTTGTGTTTTTTGACGTCTCTTTATCCGGTGCTGGAGCAGAGAGGGATGCTCAGGTATYGGGCAGTGCTTTCTGCACTTCAGTGTCCTCACCTTTGTGTGCTCCAGCCTTTGGCAAAGCCTCAGCCCCAGTGCCTGTGCWGTCTGTCCCCTTTCACAGTCCCCAGGCAACTGCTCTGCAGACTGACTGAGCCCTCTGCGCCTGCAGAGAGGAGCTCTCCTCGTCCTCTGGCCGGCTCAGCGTGTCCGTGCGCTGCTGCTGCAGGTACTGCACTCCTCCATCAGTCGGGATTAGCGCTGTGGTCCTGTCTGTGTGCCTGGCCTGGCAGGAGCAGGGAACTGTGCCTGTCGGCATTTCTCTGTGAGTGACAGCACTGTCCTGGTTGCTTCTGCACTTGATAGTTTCCCCTGAAACTACCCTCTGGTAGCTCCCCCTGAAAGACATATTCAAGGCAAAACTCCTGTGGGTGTTTGCTGGCTTCCCCTCACCCCAAATTCTGGACTCATCTTGTGATGTGAACTCCCAGTCTGCTAGGAGTCCTTGTCTCCACTCAGCCCAGTTTGGACTGCTTGCCCCATCAGCTATGGTTGGTGGATTTTTTGTCTTTCTGAAATATTAGAGATGCTGGTGGAGAGGTTTCAGGTTGATGCTCCTTGCTGGCTTTGATCTCTTGTGAGGAACAGGAGCTGGCGTTGCTGTTCCTCATCCTGCACAAGGAAAGGGGTGTGTGTGGACCATTTCTGATCTGGACTGGGCCAGATGGGGATGATGAAGAAGCCGACAGAAATCTGGAGCTCGAACCTGGCTGTGTCCTGCAGATGTGCTAAGGAACTTCCTGGGAGAGAAAAGGGWTGGTACTGGGGTGGCSMTGGATGTGGGGATGTGGTGCTGAGCAACACAAGGAGAATGGGAAGAGCTTTCTTCAGCACCTGCTGTGCTTTCTCCAGTCTCTGGTGTACAACAGCACAAACCCCTCCCAGGGTCTCACAGTCCCTCACCTGCTCCCCCTTCCATCTCAAACCCTCTCCAAGGGAGCTTCCTGTCTTACCACAGTCTAGGCTGCTCCAGGAGCTGCCTCCACCYTTCCCAGCTGCCAGGAGGCTCTGTGTGGAGTGAGGGAGGTGGGGAACGTGTGAGAGCTAGCCTGCACCCCAGCCAGCTGGGACAGCTATCTCCATGTCCTGGTTCTTCCCTCGGCTCCTGCTCCTTGGTGTTGTGGCTGCACCTTGGTGCCCTCAGCTTTGTGGGGAAGGGATGGGAGGGCTGCAGCTCACATCTCTGCTGCTGATGCTTCATCTCAGCGTTTAACAGCCCTGATGAACTTAAAACACGAGCTCCTCTCTGAAGGAAATCCCTTCTGTACCTGACCAACGTGGTGCTGGTTGTGCAGACCAGGGCAATGAAGCAGTGGGGCATCTTCAGGACAAGCTCTGATGGGATCATGCTGGCAGCCCAATTTGATCCCATGGGATCACAGCCCAACAGGCTGCCTGGAGCACTGGGGGCACAGCAGGTCCCCAAGTCTTTCTGCCACAAGGGGCTTTCTTCCACCATCTCCACTGCAGTTTGACCTGAAGCCCAGCTGGTCTCAGAGCATGAGTCTGGAGTTTCTCTTCTCCCCAGGAGAGCCAGACARGCCATTTAGCCCCAGTGCCTGGGGATGGAGGGGACCGTCACCCCACGGACCAGGGGGCTTATCTCAGATGGCCTGTGAAGGAGCTGACAGGCAGGCAGATTTCCCTTGTGTTGCCTGGCATGGGAGACAGCCTGTCCAAAAAAGTTTTTTACTTAAAAACAAAAGGGGGTGGGGGTGTCACTCTTGATGCAAACACAGGTGGGCTGGTAAGCACTGAGGGAAGAAGGCAAATTCCTCTGTGCAGGCACCTGACTTCCCTGCAAGGAGCAGAATGTGGCCATGATCGAAGGCAGCTGCAGAAGTGGGACGAGCTCAGCAGCCGTGATGCTGCCTGTCCCTGGCTGCTGTCCCCAACCTGCTCGTGTCTCTTCCCTTCCCAAACGTGGGGTCACTGGAGGCTTTGGCTGTAGGTCCAAGGATGGCTGACAGGAGTGTCGTCTGTCATCTGCTGTCAGGCGAAGTGTGGCCACCCCTGGGTGATCCCACACCGGTTTGATTTTACAGCCATGACTGGCACTTGAGCCTGTTTGCCGAGGGCAGGGGGCACACGGGACTGTCAGCTYGCGGCTGTCTCTGACCCCGTACAGGACACCATAAATCTCCCAGTTCAAGGCAGCCTGGGCTCTTCTGGACACAGTGCTCATCAGTACAGCACATGGTCAGGAGAAAATCCCTCCAGGTTGAGCTGTGTGATCAGCGGATGTACCACAGCACAGGTGAGGCAGTTCCTCATATCCACCTCTCTGCACTGCTTAAGGAAAACCAGGCAAAAACAGAGTAGGAAGGATTAGACACTCTTGATGCTCTAAACTCAGACAATCCTCACTTTTTTTTATATATAAAAATTTCAAGGAATTCAGGCACGGTCAATTTCCCAGCCTTCACCAGTGGCCACCTCTGCTTTACCCGTGGTGGGCACACATTATCCTGCTGAGTGTGTGAATGCATCCTGCCCTTGGAAACCAGCTCCTGCTTCTGCCAAACACCTTTCAGTGCCTGTCCTGCCTTTCCTGTGATGCTCCTAAATGCTTCCAGTTACATGCRGGCTTGGCCCAAGACTTCTTTCTACTCATAGGAAACCTTCTCAGAGAAACATCCTTAAAACATTTTGCACCAAAAAAAAAAGAGGGAAGAAAAATGAAAAGTCTGGGGTTTTTTGAGTAATTTTGGCCAGCACAATGAAGTTGCTCATACTGTGCCATACTGGGTCTGTTATTACTGATGCAGGGGCTGTTTTCAGGCTCAAGGTTGTGAGCCTTGTGGGGTCAGCCGAATGATGAAGCAGTGCCCAGGCTCCCCAGCCTGCCTGCAGCACCCCTCAGCAGTGAGGATGCCGGACAAGATTAGTTGAGAACCCTGGGAGATGCATCCCCAGAGGTCACAACAGGCAGAGTTTTGGGGTGAAACTTGTGTCTAGRGTTGCTGGGTGCCTGAGCTAGGGGRAAAGTACACAAGTTGGGTGCACRTGAGAGAAYTGTCCCGCRGCTGCAGYTGGCATGTCTGTGTGTGAGGCGGAGGGGTGTATSTTGCGGGTAGGGGTGAGCAAAGCGGAGTGTGAGTAGCTGTGCTGGAGGGTGCACGGTGTGTGAGGGGTGCAAGTGACAAGGAGGGGACCTCATGGGAAAGGCTGCACGCATGTGCCGGCTGTGTGTGCTTGAAAGGCACGGTGCGTGTGTCAGTGTTGTGTGCATGTGTGTGCGTGCAGGAGGGTGCACGGGCGTGTGCGGGACTGTGTGTGCGGGCGGGCCATGCACGGGTGTGCGTGTCTCTGTGTCTGTGTCTCTGTGTCCCTGTGTGTGTGTGTGTGTGTGTGTGTGTGTGTGTGCTGGTGCGGCGGGGCAGCCGCCGCGCTGTCACTCAGGGGCGGCTGACAGGAGCTGCCTCTCCAGCGGCGGCAGATAGCGCTGATTGCTGATTCGAGGAAGCAAAATAGCAATTGTAATTATGGGCTCTGATAAGATAAAGGAGGGCGCGGGGAGCGCGGGGACCGGCAGCGGGGCACGGCCGGCAAATTAGCAGCTGTCACTCAGAGCCGAGCAGGCGGCGCCGGCCCCGGCCCCGGCCAGGTACCGGCCCCGGGGGCCGCCCGCCGCAGCCCCGCCGCAGCCCCCGCCCCGGTGCGCAACAGGTGGCGGGGCCGGGAGGGCCGGGGCTCGCCGGAACAATGCAGCCCTCGGCGGCCCTGCCCGGGCTGCGGGGCTGAGCCCCGTCCCGCCGCTGCCGCCCGGCCCCATGGCCCCGCACCGCCGGCCCTGAGGGCGCCCGCCCACCCCACAAGGTAAGCTCCCGGCGGGGATGCTCGCGAAGAAAGCGGGGGTGTCCCGCTCCCCACCCCGGCTGCGGTATTTGTTCAGCCTCACTCCTTCTCGAAACTCCGGCCCCCTCCATCCCCCTCCTCCGGTAATCCTTTTAATGTCTGGCACGTCCCGGGAGGGCTCGCCCGCCCGCTCCCAATCCACAACGCGCCCGCGGAGCGGCGARCCCCCAGCGGGGGGAACCGCGTCCCCGACCCACCCTCCGAGCCCTTAAACGCGGTTTTACGGATGGGGAAACTGAGGCACACGGTGGGGTGGGAGTCCCGCCAGCGACTGGCCGCGGAGCCCGGCCCTTAGTGGCAGCCCCGAGCCCCGGCGACACCTGGCCCGCCGGTCGCTCCCCTTCGGCAGGTACCGCCGGGGCCGGGMGGGGAACGGAGGTCCGGCCGGGCTTCCCCCACAGCGGCTGCCGCCCCCCGGCCGCGCCCGCCCCCGCCGTCGGGGCTGCAGCTCGGCTTCGCCTCCCGGGGCGGCAGCGGGGCCGCGGAGCGGAGCGGGGCGGGGGGCTCCCCGCGGCAGGGCCGCCAGCGGAGCGCCCCGGGGGCTGGGCGGGCGGTCGGGCCGCCGGGGCCTTTCCCCTCTGTAGCCGCTTGTGCCCTCCTTTCTTTGGGGCGAGGACGTGCCGGCAGGGCGAGAGGAACCGAGGAGCTGAGGCAGCGCCGCGCCCCCCGGGCGCTCCCCGCCGCCGCCGGGCCCCGGGCCCCCGGCCCCGCATCGGCGCCGCTATGGACCCCTGCTCTTCGCTCTTCAGCTACGTGTGAGTACCGGCAGCCCCAGCCATCCCGCCCCGCTCCCGCAGCCCTCCCGGCTCACACCTCTCTCCCGCTTTTCCCCCTCCCAGGTTAATGCACTTGTTCGTCCTCTGCCTGCAAGCCCAGGTAAGTGTCCGCTGGGCTGCCCGGCTTTGTTCGCCCCGCGGGGATGGGGGGTGCCCCGACGCCGCCGAGCGGCTCGGCAGGGACGGAGACAGGGAAGAGGAGACAGTTTAAAACCCGAGAGACKAAAGTTGCCTGGTTGTAAAAAGCCGGAGCCGAGGGGGAACCCGCTTTTGCCGGGATACAAAATGAGGTGCGGGGGACTCGGGCTGAGAGGCAGAGAGTACCGGGATTTCAAGGAAATGCGAAGGGTTATCTTTAAGCAGCTTTAATTCCCGTTCCCCCGACCTCTAATTATGCTGTGGATACCCCCATTCCTCTCCTCCGTTTTTTTTTCCTTCCTACGTTGCTTCCTCCAAAAAGAGTAAAGCAGAATTAAAAAGAGGAAAGGGAGCCCTACGAAAGCCTTAGTAAAAAGTGCAGGTTTTTATTCAGCTTAAAAGTGTCAGACTTTAGCATCGCTSGTTTGTATCGGCAGAGACAGAAGTGACACGAATAGATTGAACATCCCGGGCAGATCTTGTGCAGCACCCGCATGCCAGCAGGCATCGCCGGGAGCGGTGCGCCTCCAAATCGGGGTAAAGCCCCCTCTTCCCCGTGAGATCACAGGTGCAGAAGCTTTGTTTAAAATGCCCTTTAAGCTACTTTTTATTATTATTATTATTTTCCTGGAAGTTTGCGGAGGGGGGAGGGAAATGGAGTTTCCAGCTGAAAAGTGAAGGGTCTGGAGCACTGGGAGTGTGCAGTTGTATRAAAACATAGCTGTAATATTTTGGAGTATGAGATGGAGACCAAATAGCAGCATGGCTAATGACCTCTCCTCCACATGGTACCCTCATCAGAGCCGGGGAGAGAATCCTGCTGCATTATCCAAAACCCGTCTATAGGAAACACACATGCACGGGCAGAAGCAGAGGGAGAGAGATGACATTGTCAAGGGGAGATATCTCTATAAAGCTGGCTTTGGGAGAGCCAGCGGCTTTTGCTTTTATTGTGGTTTTCTGTTGTTGTTTAAGACAGGAGGAAATCTTCCCATTTGACGTGGGGGTGGTGGGGGGTAGTCCCAGCCTTCTGATGTTGAAAGGAGCGATCTCCTAACATTTGCTCAGAATACATCTTTATAAATGTCAGAGAGCAGCGAAACTTTCCAGACTTAAAAGAGGGATTTGAGACGAGGGGGGAAAAAGACTTCTGTGCCAGCTCGCGAGCCGGGGCTGAGGGGGGGAGCAGGTTTGGCCGCTCATGAAAATCATTTAAAGCCCAGGAGCAGCAGTGTCGGGTTTGGAGAGGATGGGCTCAGCTGCGGCTCTGGGGCTAACGGGTTTGGTGTGCTGGGGCTGGGGACGACCCTGTGCCGGCACCAAACAGCTGACTGGGGGTGAGGGCTGTGTTTGCACGGGTAGCGTGTTGGTATCCTTGGGTTGTTGTACCASTAAATACCTGGGCTGGGGCATGGTTTTCTGGTAATTCTTATACCTCGTTGCTCTACCATCCCTGTGGATTTTGTGTTTGAAGAGCCTAATAGCTCGGGTGTTTGGGAGCAAATAAAGAGCCTGAGACCCAGAGGAAAGGCAGCTGTTGAAACTGCGGGGGTATGTGCCCGGGGCAGCTGGAGCAGTAGTATGCTCCTGCAGAGGTGAGAGAGGTGTGGGACGAAAGCATCAGCCYCTTGAGAAGGCAACTTAGTGCCATCCTGCATGTCCCACCTCGATCCCCTCCAGCTCCCAGCCTTGATGCCCATCTCAAGGTACCCCAGTGCCAGTCAGGACCCACTGAGTCCTGGAGGGGCCTCTGGRGTCACCAAGCCCTGTGGTACTGCTGAGCCACCTGCACCTCTGCTTGGAGAATGTCTGGAGTGGACACAGTTCTGTACTGGGCTCTGTGTCCCGGAGCTTAATGCTCCTTCTCCTGGAGAGATTTYGATGACACAGGAGGCACGGCCGCGGTCCTGGCTCCTGGCCTCCCCGTAAAGACCAGCTGGAGGCTGGCGACCCCGGCTCAGCCCATTTGCCCCGCTGAGGAGTAGAGATTATAATGGTGTGTTGTATATTTTTTAATTTCCTAAAGGTAACTGTTCAGTCCCCACCTAATTTTACACAGCATGTGAGGGAGCAGAGCCTGGTGACAGATCAGCTCAGCCGGCGGCTTGTCCGTACCTACCAGCTGTACAGCCGGACCAGCGGGAAACATGTGCAGATCTTGGACAACAAGAAAATCAATGCGATGGCAGAGGATGGGGATGTGCACGGTAAGGACACACGATGTGGGCAGGCGAGGGGGGAGCTGGGGAGGTGTTCCCAGCCCAGCGCGGCGATTGATGATTTCCGTCCTGTTTGTTAGCCAGAAATCGTTAAAATCGTTCGGCTTGTGGGGGCTTGTAAAAGGAGAACATAAGGGTCAGCAATCAGCAGCTGTGTGATTCAAGGTGAGGGCAGGTTCCCTGTGCCAAGGGAGGGGACCAGTTCTTGAAGGATAGGCTCTGCTTCTTTCCTTTTAATTCTTGGTTTGCACCTGACTCAGAGGGCTCGGGGCCGCAGCATCCTGAGCATCATCAGTCATTTCATCCCAGCTCTTTGCAGGGCTGGGAATCCCTGAGACTTCTTTTTGAAACAGAAATAGAAAGTAAATTTGAAAAAGAAGAGGCAGGCAGGAGAAGAGGGGAACAGCTGCTTTGGAAGCCTCCCCTGAACTAGGACAGTCTAAAGTGGCATTTTCCTGATATAGTCCCATCCCTTCCTCCTCAAAACAAATCCCGAGCAGAGGGTCAGCGAGGCAGTCAGCCGCAGGCGAGGATGCTGCGGCGTCTCCAGAGACAAAGCACGGACTCTGCAAGCGTGAGAGGCTGTGCTCTGCCGCAGCCCCTCTGCATCGCCCCGGCACCCCCTCCCCAAAACCTCCACCCTCTCCGGGCCAGGGGGACCGGTCCCTCTGCTGGGGACTCCCAAA
This sequence comes from Malurus melanocephalus, assembly GCF_030028575.1. NCBI lineage: Eukaryota > Metazoa > Chordata > Aves > Passeriformes > Maluridae > Malurus > Malurus melanocephalus. The sequence goes on along the minus strand of NW_026623244.1, from coordinate 2,551,464 downwards.
GCCCAGATACTTTGATGGTGTGAGCTRCTGACACTTTGGGACGGTCAAACACGGCGCGGGGGTCAGTGGGGCCAGCTAGCGCCAGCACGGCCGCGGGGCCGGCTTTGGGAGGCCTGATCCTGCTCCCGGGGCAGGGAAGTGCCTGTTCCTGTATGCTGTGCATAGGGATCACAACTGTTTTTCTTTGGTATTAGCTGCAATTTCCCTTTCTTGCTTGGGTAGATTAGTAGAAACTATTTTTTTTCTTTACCTTCCTGGTTTTTGTGGGCATTTTTCTTCTTTTTGCTTTGGCTGAAAATTCCACTCTGGACGTTATCAGTGCAAGCAGAGCGCAGGTTCCATGTGATATTCCATAYATCCAGAATTAATCTTGCAAATGAATTATTCCCATCCCCAAGCTGTTCTAGCTTGAAAGGGCAGTAGCTAATTTCCCAAGCAAAAAAAAAAAGAAAATCCCATCTTGTTTTAGACCTCCAACGCCTGGATTTTAAAAAACAGTTAGTCCATATTTAAATAACAACCAGGTTTAAATAAGGCCAGAAGGAGGGGACTGGTGGTGGCTTGAAAAACTCTATTAAAATGTAATAAAAAAAGGTTAAGCATTTGAAGAGCTAAGGAGGAAAATGAAGACTGATCTAAACCAGAAAGAGAACAAGCAGTTTTTCAGATGTAAAGTTTTAAAAGAGTTGCAAGTCTGTAAATGTTAAAATAGAGGTTCAGGATTGTTCTGTATGAATCTCTAGGGAGGCCCCCATGTCTGGAAGAACTATTAAAACGCTTCTTACTTTCACCTTTTTTAACATTTCCTGAATACTTTCTCCTCTTCGCAGTCCAGTTGGGGGATCAAGTGTGTCTCGCTGCATTTTTTCAGCATTTACGTAGCCACTTTCCCTTCAAAGTTTGAGCATGAAACATAATTTTACTGGGATAAATCTGTCACTTAAATGAAAGAATAGAGCTGAAAACGTTAAGCCTCTCCCCACCTCCCCAAAAGAGGGAGGACAAAAAAACTACTCCCCCCAAACGTTATTTAGAAATCCACTTTTGCAGCAAAGATCCCCCCTCCCTGTGCCCTTCCTTCTGTTTTTTTTTTTTTCCTCTCATTTTTGGGGGTGGGCGTGTAAAAGGGGTTGATTTATTTTTGCAGATGACCCCTTTCCCCACGCTGACATTTTTACAGCCGACTTAACATCGAGTGCGGCGTTTTCAGTTATTTGTCTTAATTGTCAATATTTGATTGACTTTTTTTAATTCTAAGGGAAGGCGGGTGGCCGGTGCAGCCCAGATTGTCCCTCCCAGGCTGTGCCTGCCACCAAGAAAACCACTGCCAGCTGCAGCCTGGACTCAACCCCACGAGCAGCCGGGGACGCCTGCACAGCTCTCTGCCCACTTGCTGCTTTTTGTCTGTGCCCAGGCTTTTCTGCTGCCTGGGGCTGGAGTTTGCAGGGTTCAGGGGTTACCTGCAAGAGTCTAGGGGTGCAAGTCCCTGGGGCCAGCTTGTCTTCATCCTCTGTGGGTGAGGGGGCCAGAGCGACACACGGGCTGGGATTGTGCAGAGCAGCAGACCTGTCTGGTGGCTGTAAATCACAGCTGCCCTTTGGGGAAAAAAAAAAAGAAAAAGAAAAAGGTCCAAAAGAGGAGCAATGTGCATCTTTAAAGCAGGGTTTTGTGCTAGCTRAGGCCAAGGCCTCCCACTCCCTCCCTCTCTGCCTCTTCATCCCTCCCTCCCTTCCTCCCAGCTCTTTCTATCTCTCAGAGAGAAAAATCAATTCTCCTCAAACCTTTTACTGCCTCCAAGATCAATTCCCCCCCTTTCCCCAATATAGATAAATAGGGGGTCACTGTCTCAGTGCTTTGTTTGCAGAGTGCCATCGCTCCTGAGGGTGGTTTTGGGGATGCTCAGTGTTTGTCAGGTTCTGGGCGTTGGTGTCAACACAGCCTGAAATTGTCTCTTCCCAAATTTCTTGCCTCTGAGTTCAATCTGTGCCTGCCTGGAGCAGAGGGATGTGATAGCTTGGGGATGARAGATGCTGCAGGGTGATGTTGACAAGAGGGAGTGCAGGGAAGGGGTGGCTGCATGCACATCAAACTTGGCCAGCCAGACAGCACCAAATCAGTCAGCCCCAGCAAACCTGGCGATGATCTTTCCACTGGTCAACTCAGCTGCTGCTGCCAGCACTGCCTGCTTGCCTTCCCACCCTCGGTGCCATTGACCTCAGCAGCATCTATCGTAAGAGGGATGTGGGATCAAGGCATTGCAGAGACAGAGTGGGCTAGGTGCAGATAGCCTGAGTGTGATTTAGGCTCACTTTGCCTTGTGTGTGTACCCTCAGTCTCTTTCTGCCTTTCAAAGCRTCCTGCTGCAGCCTCCCTCTCCAGAGCCACATGGCTGCCCTCACTGTGGCTCCTGGGAGGCTGAGCATCCTGGGGCAGAGATGTGCAAGCTGCAGYGAACCACAGTCCTGGGGAACTGAGCAGCTCTTGTGCAGAGATCAGAGGATAAATAAGGCATCAGTGAACTTAAACCCATAATAACTGTGTAGGCTTGGAATCTTTGTGGCCTGTACTCTGCCTTGTTGGATAGCACTTGTGTTACTATGGGCTGATGCTGGGCAAGAGGTGATGGGACAGTCACAGCTGGCTTTTCAGCACCGTGGGGAATTCTTTGGTGCTTGGCATTGCACAGACCTTTTGAGGTGTGAACAGGTAATCCCCATCCCCATCGGGGCCTGCTCTGGGGACAGCAGCTGCAGGATCGGGAAGAAGGATGTCCTGTCCCCATCCTCCCCCTTCCCTGGGGATGGATGGGCTTTGGGGCTTGGGTTCCCAGGGTGAAGGCAGGGAGGGAAGGTGACAGGTCTATTTATAGGCGGCCCATCGACCCGGAGATTTGCATAGCTCCTTCGGAAGTCGATCGATGCCTCCATTAAAAAACTGAGACCAAATCAATACGCCCTCTCGACTCGTGCAAAGGTGAAAGGCATTAAAAGGGTGGCTCTACCCTTCACGCCTCCCCTGCCAGCTGCAAAGTCACTGCTCTTCCTGCTGCCCTGGCCTGGCAGAGGGACACAGAGTGGTGTCCCCTGGGCTGGGGACAGCTGGCAGCACGCTGTGCTCTTCCAGAAGGTGCCTGCCTGTTTCTTGCCCACAGGCRCACCCAGACCTGCCTCAGTTTGCAGGGCAGCTGCCTTATTCCCTGCCAACCAGCATGTGCCCTGCTTGCTGCCCTGCCTCCATCAGGCACACCTCTGTGGCACCTGCACCACTGATCCCCRTGGAGCCGGGCAAARCAGAGCTGTTCCCCATCCAGCACAGCTCAAGGTGGCAAAGGGACATGTCCAAGGTCATGCAGGGACGTAGGAGCAAGTTAAGGGGGGGACAAGGCTGTCTCTTAACCTCATGTGCTGATTTTAGGGCCCTCTCTGGCCCAGATGCCAGAGATCACGTGCCTGCAGTGCCCAGCATCGGGGTGCACTGCTGGGGTCTCTGCACCTGTGCTGGCCCTATCCTGCAGTCCCTCTGACCTCCCTCCCTCTCTCCCCTCTGCTGCTCTYCCCAGCCAAGCTCATCGTGGAGACAGACACCTTTGGGAGCCGCGTGCGCATCAAGGGGGCAGCCACAGGCTTCTACATCTGCATGAACAAGAAGGGGAAGCTGATTGGCAAGGTAGGGTGCAAGGCAGGGAACTGCCGGGGACATGGGGCAGGGACTGCCAGGAGAGGAACTCTGAACCAATACCTGTGTGGTGGGAAGGCAAGATGGGGGTCCTGGGGCTCAGCCAGCACTGCCTTTTTGGGGGCAGGGGGACAAGCAATCCTGCAGCCCGAGGGGGAGCAAGGGAGGTGGGCGGGTGTGTGTAGGGCACATTCCTTCTATCTCTCTGAACAAATAGGCGGCTTGCTGGTCTATTCTCCACGATTACATGGTACAAGTGCCAGGAATGTTAAGATGCTCCATGGGGCTGGCCCCAAGGCCAGACCCCACCACCTGCTGGTTTGTCATGCTGCTTCTGTGCCTTGATGCCCCTTCCCAGGGCARGGGGGCTGGACATCCAAAATCCCTCCAGAGCAGTGATTATCTGCAAGCATTTTCCACTGTAGCTGTTTCCTGGGGGCTGTCTGATGTGGGTCCCTCCCTAGTCCTGCYGCAGCCCATAATGGGGGGAGCTCAGTTCCTGGCTGCCCCATGTTCTCCCCACCACCTGCATCTGTGGGCACCATCACCACTGACCCCGTGTCACTTCTGCCACTTGATGCCCCTCGTGTATTAAAGACACCAGGGAGACAGGATTGAGATGGAGAGTTTGCTTATGATGAAGTGCAGGTATAGGCAGAGGCAGAAGTTCCCTTGTGGGTGTGGTGGAAGTGAAGGCTGGGACCAGCTACACTGATGCACAAGCTGAAATGAGCAGTGTTTGTGCCACAATGCCTGCTCCCTGCAGCTTGTCAAGGAAAAGCAGATTTTGGGCAACCTGTGGGAGAAGAAGTGGGAAAAATGAGCCTTTGGCTGCCTGCAAGCACTGCAGCCCTGCTGCCACATCAGTCAGTCCGGTGTGGGGCAGGGAGAAGCAGAAGCAGCCCTCTGAGCAAGTGCCTGTGGCTTAAACCTCTGCTCCTGTCCCCTTCTCAGAGCAACGGCAAAGGCAAGGACTGTGTGTTCACGGAGATCGTGCTGGAGAACAACTACACGGCGCTGCAGAACGCCAAGTACGAGGGCTGGTACATGGCCTTCACCCGCAAGGGCCGCCCCCGCAAGGGCTCCAAGACCCGGCAGCACCAGCGCGAGGTGCATTTCATGAAGAGGCTCCCCAAGGGCCACCAGACCACCGAGCCCCACAGACGCTTTGAGTTCCTCAACTACCCCTTCAACCGGAGAAGTAAAAGGACTAGAAACTCCAGCTCCAGAGCGGGCCCTTGATGTRCCTGCCCCTGCCCCCTCAGCCTGCATCTCTCCTGGAGGATGCTCCTCTGAGCTTGGGTGGACTATATTTAGAGACTTTCCCACATGGGTATTAAAACAAAACTGAAAAAAAAAGAAGGGGAGGGGGGAGGATAAAAAACAATTACCTGCTTTAGTTGTTGATACTGTTGATACTTTTGGGGGGGGTGTCTGGTTTTTACAAAAAAAAAAGAAAAAAAAAGGAAAAAAATGAGAGAGGCTCTATTTTTGTACTCCARCTTTAAAAGTAATGAAACATTCAAAGACTGGTGAAGGGAGAAGAGCTCTTCACTTAGAAATGTTCTAGTCTSTTTGGGGTTGCGCTTTATTTTATAAAATTTTTTTTTGTAGCTCTAGGGGGAAAGGAGTTAAAAAATCATGTTTAAAACAAACAAGCAAAAAMCCGTGGAAATCCAAATCTGGAAGCAATGTGCTGCTTAAATGAACTGAACTAATGCTGTGCTTGCTGGAGAAGATGGAGAGGCTGGAAAACAACTAAGGGGAGGGGCTTTATTTTGGAGGTGGTTGGAGGCCACCTTTGTGGTTTTTGCAGCCTGGTTGACGTGGGGGCACTGCCCATCGGGGCTGACTGTGACACCCAGGGTGAGGGCCCATGGGTACTTTCTTTCCTTGGACGTGCCTACTTCTTTGGCTGAGCAAGGGTTGCTGAAGCYGCTTGCATCCTTCTGAGAACGCTGCTGGCTTCACAACTCTCAACTTAGTTTTATTTTTTTCTCAGGAGGGGACAGGGGTGATGGATTCCCCARAGAAAGTCCTGAACTGACTTGGTACCTCTTACCCACGGGAGCATCTTTGGCATTTGGTTTGTGTTAAAGTACTAAGGTACAGCTGCCATGGAGCGGGCTGGTAAAACTGGTATTAATTTTTTTTTCCCCATGTAGAAAATGTGAACTCCTCACCAAAAATTGATATTTTTTTCTGTCTATATTTTTTTATCAGGTGCAAGTTTTCATCCATAAAATTAAACAAAGTTTACAAATTATTGTGGAGCCATTGCAGGCTGTTTTGTCGTAACATTCAGTATCTTGTCGTAATAGTTGGTGCCTCCATTGCCAACCGTCTCTTCCAGGTTTCCTCTTTGATAAGAAATACTGCCTTCCTTGTCCCCCTAGGAAAGGAGGGGATTACTTTCAAAATTTCTGTGTTGACAGAAGCCTGATTTTCTATTTAGAAGAAAAAAAACCCAAACCCCAAAGGAAACATTAAATCTCTTGAGTGAACATCCTCAGCCAGCCCTGCTCTGCACATGCTGCCCTGGGACTGTGACTCTCTCCAAAGGGTTAAACCAATTATTCTTCAGGGGGAGGGCAAACAAAGACACTGGATAGGAGCCAGAACCAGGGGTGACTTTTCATCCAATCTTTTTTGATTGTTTGGGGTTTTTTCCTGTTTCCTTAAGGATTTTTGTTTTGTTTYGGTTGTGTACAAATTGAATATGAAATGATTGAAATATTTATTTAATATGTGCATTAAAAGTTTGTATTAGTCTACCTGAGCCTGATGCTTTCCAGGGAGGGGTTGGGGCTGGAGAGACATGTTGGAGAGGTGTGAAAGAGGATGGCAGTGAGGTGCAGGGTGGGGCTGAGGCTGCTGCTTGGTGCAATTTCCTTCCCAAGGGAACAGCTGTGGAAAGTGGGAGCCTGACCCAAGGTCTTGGACCCACATGAGTCCATGGAAATCATGGTTTTCCATGCAGCAAATTCCAGGTTTAACGTGCAGATACCACCTCCTTGACATGTGGGAGCAAGGCCCACTGCAGGCTGAAAGGGACATGGTGCAATGGAGCCTTGGCCACTGCTTTCAAGTATGGGAGGAACCTTTCCAAGAGAAAGCTGGGATTTGCACCTCTTTTACCTGGAAGAGCTTGGTGTCTRTGCAAAATGGGCTGTTGGGTCCCCTCCTTCAAAGTCCCACCCTGCTGCAGTGCTGGGTCTTGCTTGTAGGAGCTGATCAGGGATTCAGACATGGAARGGTCTAAGGTACGGAAGCAGGCAAGAATGAAACAATGAAATATGTTAAATTGCAGTCTTGCAAGGTGAGTCTCACCTCACTGGTGCCAGCCCTGGTGGTGCTGGCATGCTCATGGGGTGCCTGTGGCTGAGCCTTGTCTGTGGGTGCAAGGATGAGCTTTCCCTTGGCTGGGAAGGCCAGGACTCAGCCTGGGCTGAGCTGGCAATATTTGTCACTTATTTCAAGGAGAGAAACCAAGGGGCTGAACACTTGGCCATGCTCTGCACCTGAGCATCACTGCTGCATCACAGAGGTCAGGAATGTTGCTTGAGCCACAGGACAGCATGGATGGCTTTTGTCTGACTGTCCCAGGAGGGACCCAAGGGCTGCAGAAGCCTGAAGACCACCGATGGGGCCAGACTGTGTTGTGGTTTACAGACTACAGGATTAAAAGTGAATTGCTCCTGGCCTTTCCCCAAGCAGAGATGGTGCTTGATAGTCCTTAATGGGTGCTTTTCTTCTTTTAATTTGTCTAAATGCTTTTCCTAATGGCTTTGTGAACATGAGTGAATTGGTGCCAGGTGCCTGCTCYGGGTAAGGGTRGCAGAGGGGCAGGACTGGCTGTGTCTGCTCTTTTGTTACCGGTGCCCCAGTGATTGTAGGAAAGGGCATGGTGAGGGTACTCAAGCTCCAGTAAGGATGTTCCCCCATCCCTGCTGTCCTGGGGGATTGAGGTGGGTTTGTCCCTGCACAGCTTTGTACCACACTATCCCCCAAATCCTGCTGTCTGCTCTGCCACAGTGAGAGGCATCCAGGCCTGGCTCCTGGGAAGGGATCCCCAGGTCCCTTTGCCCATGGTTTATATCAAACTTTTCGTTACATGGCTTTTGGGCAGCCATGCTGCCTTGGAGCACTGCAGCTCGAGACTTTGATTATTGCTTAAATTTGTTCAACTTCAGCTTCTAGCCAGCAAAGGTTGTTTCACCATTGCTGGGAAGATTAAATAGCCCACTTCTAGTGAGTTAATGAGTAAGTGAATTAATTAATGGTTCCTCATACCCTGTTTCTCCACCGGTACCACTTAGTTGTTGGTAAGTCTGGAGTAGCTCATGTTCTTCCTGAGCCATGCAGGGTCCTGAGCATGGGGTCCCCAGGACTGGTGGCTCCCACCACCCATGCAGGGAGGTGGGGACAGTCCCTGGTGGCACCTGCTGGTCCTCCAGAGTTACAAAACCCCTGGCTGCTAGGTGAATGCATAGAGTCAATCATCAACCCAGGAATCTGGGACTTTTCCTTTCTTCTTCTTCATCATTGTGTGGACCAAGCTTGGGAATCAACCATCCAAAGGCCTTGGGGACCGTGGGATGCTGAGATGGGGCTGGATGCAGGAGAGTGCTGGGGATGGGAGGCTTTGGGGATGGGTGTTTGCTTCTGTAAACTCATGCTGTTGGCATGGGTGTTTTGRGCAGAAACCCGTGCTTTGAGCTAGCAAAGTCCTTGTCCCTTGTCCATTCCCAGTGTCACTCTGCAGCCCCCTCACTGCCACCAGCTGGCTGGAGGGAGGTGGCAGATGAAGCAGGAGGGGAGCCTTGCTGCTCTGGCTRTTGGAGCAGGGATGATTGTCCCATCCCAAGCTCCAAGTGCGGGTGTGTCCCTGCCCGGACSGGGCTTCACCATGCAGACACAGTGACAAGGCTGGAGCTGAGCAGTGTTTGGGACAGTCTGTCTTGCCAGATCATGGGGAAGCCCATCTGGTCCAGCCAGACATTACAGGGTAAGAAATAAATGTGGGGTGAACACACTAGASCACATCAGGTTGGAAAAAAAGCTGGTTTTGGATTAAATGCTGCTGTGGTTGCCCAGAGAAGTTGTGGATGCCCCATTCATCCCTGGAAGTGTTCMGGGCTGAGCTGGATGGGGCTTTGGGCAACCTGATCTAGTGGAAGGTATCCCTGCCCATTTTTGAGGGTTTGGAAATAGATGGCCTTTAAAGYCCCTTCCAACCTCAACCATTCTGTGATTCTGTGACAGAGAAACAGAGAAGACAGGCAGCAATAAATTCAAGTGGCAAGAAAAGGGGCATGTGCTGTCTGAGCAGGGGCTGATCAGGGCCTGATCCACCAAATCCCAAACCTTTTGACACATGCTGTCTCTGCTTCCACCCCTTCTCTCAGTTTACAACTTTTCCACGAGGTCTGCTTGGACATGGATGCCCATTGAGCTGGGTGGGCTGTGGGATGCCGTGGCAGGGCCAGAGCTTGCCCAGGCTCCCTTGGGCAGGCTGGAGCTGGGAAGGACGACTGGGCTGTTTGTTTATTGCATCAGGCTCAGCTTTCAAACATTTCCCTGCCATCCCCCTCCCCCTCCTTTAATTAATTCTGGGTAAGAAGTTCTGGCTTTATTGTGCCACCGAACTGAGGGCTCCCTGTGGGAAAAGTCACACCTTCTGAACAGCTTCTGATACCATGCAAATGAAGGACAAGTCCAGGAAACGCTTTCATCTCGAACCTGTCCAGCCCCCTGCCCATTAATTACACACATTTCATTTGTGTGAGAGCAATTCCTCTCGGGGAGGGGGYGGGGGGTGGCTGCAGCTTGTGGATCATCTCAGCCCCCTCTCTAAAGACTCCTCCTTGGAATGGGTTTATAGCCAGAAACGGGGATGCTTAGGGACTCAGTGGGGAATCTCATATTTTGGCCWCTCCAAACCCAAGTGGTTTGTTGGTGGGCTGCATCCTGCCAGTGGGTAGGGCTCAGCACTGCCCCATGCCCTGATCCCCAAACCCTGGCTGTGGAACTGAGTGCCACAGGAGTGTCCTAGAGAGAGACACAACRGGGAGCAGAAATTAGTTCAGTGCTGTCCCAAGGGAATGGCTCTCCAGGGCCAAGAGTTCATGAGATGGATTATTTTGGGCAGGGTGGCCACAAAATGAGACTCATGTAGAGAAACATCCTTCTGCGCTGCAACAGAATCACACATATTGAGGGACAGCCTCACACTGTGACAGGGCACAAAATCYTCTTGGCCACAGGTGGACCAGCCCCAATGCTCCTGCAGAGCCTTGGTCTCTCTCTGCTCCTCTCCTCTCCTTTTATACATCTCCTCTGAGCTCAGGCTGCAGCCAAACACACCTCCAGGCTGGTTCCTGTTTTTCTAAGCCTCACAGGGAGTCTCGGGTCCAGACCCTGGACAAGGCACAGGGAGAGGGGATGTGGAGTACAGTTGGCTTTCACAGCCAGTTTCCTGGCCATGGTAATAACACTTAGCACTTCTGTAGCACCTGGGATGCTCCAAGCACCTCCACATATGCTCCTCATTACCACTCTGCCTCCCATTTGCAGCGTTGCTGCCCCCTCCCCATGCATGTCTCTGGCACTGTCAGTTCTGCCTTGGAAATGGGGCCTCCCTCCARCTGCTGTGGCTTTGCTGCAGAAGACCTTTGATGGCTGAGTTTGCTGTTTGCCTTCCTCGTGGACGAGGATGTGCTGTGACCTCTGGTGTCAACAAGCCATGGGCCTGGGGAAACATGACCCCTGTGGCTTGGTGCACCAGAGGAGCTCTTGGGAGATGCTGGAGGGGTATTTGGAACTCGGTTAAAGGGAACCTTTAGCCTTTCTGGTTCAAAGYTAGCATGAAATTGGTGCCAGGCTCCAGCAAAGCTGCTTGTCCACCCACTTTCCCTGTGGCACATCAGCTGCAGGATGAGAGGGGGCTCTTGTGTGGATTGTTGAAGGTTACTCCAGGTTGCCTGACCAATGACCCAGGTACTGTGCAATGAARTGCATTTCAGATTTGCTGTACTGGGAGCAGAGGGGATGTTCTTGGGCTTCCTGTGACTTACAGCATTACTCCTATGTCTGTAGTAGCTACAATACCAGAATGTCCTTCCAGGCTGTGTGGTATCCAAGACAAAATCTGTGGCTAGAGTCCTAGATCAGAGGCTTGGCTGTGTTGGAAGAACCATTCCAGCCATGTCCAGGTATCTTCACTTTGCTAAGCTTGTGCTGTTGARTGTTGTAGACTGGAAATGAGATAGTAAAGGGCTGTCAGGCCTCCCCAGTTTGGTGAGTGTCTGATCTGTGCCTCTGCTCTCACCCAAGCCCTCTGTTCAGCCATGGAGTAACCTCTTTTGACCATGAGCATGGCACTGTGAAGGATCCTTGCTTCCTGGATGGGCTTCTCCTGCCAGTATGGCCAATAGCATTTTCCAATTTTTTCCTCTTGATGATTTATAGCAGGAGGAGAAACAAAAGTCAGCCTTGCCCTTGCAGTGATTATTTTGCAAATGCTTTCTGCTGTAACAGCACATCTTGGTGGCAGCAACCTCCTCTTTTATGAGCTGTTCCCAGAATAAGCAGCAGCCCTTGTCCCAAGCACATGGTGTTTCTTATGGTCAACTGCAGCAGATACTAGYCCAGTTACTACCACAGCAAAAGAAAATCCTGGGAAGGGATTTGAAGGAGAGCTGGAAGGTGTCCCTGTGGAAGTTCATAGCAAACATTAGGAAAACTCCTACAAMAGCATTCAAAAAAGCCCCAAAAGAGGCAGCTGAAGTGAAGGATGAGACCCAGGCTGTACATCAATAGGAGAATTTTGACTGTAAAGATGTGAAATGGTACCTTGAGTGCCTGTGGTCCCTGCTCAGGCCCTGGGCTGTGGCTGTGCTCCCTATCACCCCGTGAGAAGCAGAAGCCCAGCTGGGAGCCAGCCCTTTGGTAATGGCCTGTGAATTTCCCTGGACTCTGTTAATTGCTGCCTGGCTGCTAGTTACAACTCCGAGTCAATTGTTGGGAGTGTTGGGCCCTGCAAAACAACCCCTTGAAATCAGTTGTTAGCCCAATTAACAACCAGTTTGGCTTCAGTTCAGGCTGTTAACCATCAAACAGCTAACTGCTGGTAATGATTGATTTCTCAGCAGTTGGGGCTGCAGTTGAGGAGCCAACCTGTGTCACAAAACACCATTAAAACCAAGACTTTGTGAATGCATGTGGCTGACAAATATTTGAATTGCTCCACACCAGTAGAGCAGGCTAGGGGATGACCAGAATTTCTATCCATTTTGATTAAAGTAGGGCTCTTTGGGGTTAGGATGAACTGGCAGCCACCAGMAAAGTGCTGCCACCACACCATGGTCCAAGGAGGCAGCCACCACTCTTTGTAGGGCAATCATTGATACCTGCAGCCTTCAAGACACCCCTGGATGGGAACTGCTCATTGTCCAGCTTTCTTCCAGTTCCAGCCAGCAAACCTGCACAGATTAATTTACCCAGTTTGGATGTTCAGGTGTTTCCACAAATCCCCATTTTTATCTGTGCCACCAGCTGGCAGCTTGCACAGGAATAGGAGCTCCTATCAGCACATGCAAGCCTGGGATGTCTCCATTGCAGCCTGGGACACTGTGCTTGCTGGAAGGCAATGTGGACTCACACTGCAGGTGTGAGTATCTATGAAAACTATAAAATGCACTTCGGGTCCCAGGGTTCAGGCAGGGCTTGATTAACATTGCTGCTCAAGTCTTCATCAGTTTCCCTCCACTGTTTCAGGCCCTGGTTCTCCACTGTGCCCTGACAGACTGGTTCAAACACACTGCTGGTGTCACATCAAGAGCTTTTTTCCCCGGGGGATATTTTCCCCTTGATCAAAGTGTCTGATTCAAGCTGTAGCATGTCTGGGGAGGAGCAAGACAGCCACCTGTTAAGGRAAGACTTTGAAAATGCAGAGGACATGCTGCAGAGGTTGACCTTGTGAAATGTAAACTCCAGCAGTGCAGAGTGAGGAGCAAGCACCTTGATGAGCAGCACTGTGGTGGTTGTGCTACTGAGGGTACTCAGGGACCTGTGGTCCTGCCAGGGCCTCAGTGCTGAAGCCTGAGCTCAGAGTCTGAATCTGGGACCTGGTGCCTTTCAGCAGGACACGTGCTCCTAGATGTTTCAAAGATCTCCCTGCAGGGTTTCTCTAAGTGCAGACCTGGTTCTCCACAGTGCCATGCTTTTCCCATCCTTTCACAGCAAGTACAGTCATCCCAGATTCCCACCACTACATACCCCAGCATGGTGCATGTTTTCTGTAATCAGCTGGTTTAGATCTGTGGGCAAACAGCACAAAATTGCATTTTTTCTTCAAATACCGGCTAAAAGTAGCTGTGTTCTCTCCCACATGGGATTACCTTGCCACYGATATTGGGGAGGCTGAGTTGCAGCTGGTGCTCCCCTGATGTCAGGCACTGCATGCACAGTGAGCCTCTGCATCCTGGGAATCAGGCAGGGCTTCTCCTCCAGTCTGTACAAGAAGAAACTGGTTCTTACWAAAGTCAAAAAGAGAAGTTTGGAGTAAGCAGACAGTTCTCTCACTCCTTGGGTCTGTGAACAAATGTCTTACTTGCAGCTTATGCTTTTAACTGGGGTGAATTACAGCCGTTCCAGGCTTTTGGGTGTCCCATTCCCCCTGAGCTGTTGCTGAACACATCCTTCCAGACAGTGCTGATGGGTGCCTCTTGCCTACTGGAGCTGAGTGAGCTCTGCCTGCTCGGACTTTTTGTATAACAGAGAAGGTCAGCTATAAACAGAAACCATGGTTTTGTTGGGGGCTCTTTTTAGACATCAAAAATGCTCCATCATCACCAGGCTGGCTTAGCTTTCAGCAGCCAACGCAAACACAGCCAAACCCTCAGCAGAGAATTTAGCAAGAGAAGCGGCACAGCTTTTCCAGAGCTATTTTGCCRAAGTATCACATCCTCATTCCTCCTTACACTTTGTGCCACAGCAGTTGATCCTGTTCTGGCTCGGCACAGACAAGGGGTGAACACAGAGGAGCTCCCAGCCAGAGCTGAAAGCAAGTGCCATAGCCCCACTTCAGAGAAGGCGTCAGGGAAATCAGTGCACAGAAAGATTAAGATTTGAAAGAAATTCTGGCAGAGCTGCAAATCAGCTGAATCAATCTGTAAGAGGCCAAGAAAAGGTATGGCAATGGTCCAGTGGGAGAAGCAACGCGTATATGCAATAATCTGAGCTATAAATGCKGTACAAAACCACAAAACTGATTTTTTTTTATAAACCTCATGTCCAATTCCCTAGCTTTGACTGGAGATTGGACTYCATCCTGAATGCTGACTGGATTTGTATATCAGCAGCTTTCAAGGTCATGGGGAGAWTTCTGAATGTTTGTCCCAGTCTTCTGCCATACTTGGATGGGAGAATCCTGCTCAGTGCCTTCTGAGTGAAAGTCATAATTCTTACTTAAGGAACAGGAAGAAAGGATATCCTATCCTGCAGAGACCCCATATTTCAATATTCTTTGGCATTTTTGGCCTAAAATGCCTAACTTCAACTCACAGCACTTGATCTTGCACTCTTCCAGCTTACAGTGTCATCCCACCTGACCAAGCTTCTGCAGGCACAGCACAGAGGTTTTCCAGGTCTCTCCAAGCTCTTGTAGGAATTTTCAAAGTTGATTCCCATCTGTCAGCATTTCTTGTGAAGTGCAGCCAAGTGTCTTGGCCTCAGCATCTGGAGATAMAGTCTGGTGTTGTCTTGCTTGTGTCCAGGACCATGGGAGGAGAAAAGATGCAGYGACCACCCACTGGGGTGATGTCTCTCTGCTTAGAGCTGGTGTTTTCCAAGAGGTTCTTGCAGGGTCKTGCAGAGCAATTGAAACCAACCATGGAGCTGTAACCCTCATTTGGATGGGACCATTATAACACCAGTCTGTTTTGAAGAAGAGAGATGTGGATGGTCGTCACAGGAGATGCAAGTAAGGCAGTTACAGTGTCCTGATGCTTATTTCCAGCTGCAACAGCACATCTCTGAGGCTAAGGCAGCCTTTATTTTATAATGAAATGTGAAATACCGGATCTTGTGCTTTCCCAGGAGGATTCCATCTCCTGTCATCTAAATATTGACATCTGATCTATTTTTGCTCTCAGTTGTGATGGGTAAAGCCACAGTCCTTCCTCCAATTTCACTAGAACCACTGTGKATAAATTCACATGTGAGCAGAAGGTGGTTTGACCTAATTATCCTCCATGCCCATGTCTGCAATTCCAGTACACTAAGTCGGCACAGCGACAGCAGTGAGTGCACAAGTTCTCATATACCCAAAGGTTTTTCAGAATCTGTGCTTCAGGAGCTGACCCCAGATGCTGTCCCACGGCACTTTCAAGGAGTGACCGAGTTGTAGAGGGGCACAATAGGGCAGGAARTGCTGTGGAAACTGCACATTCCCAAGGCTATGGCTGTGGCTTGTGGGAGTATGTGCAGCACCTGCTGCTCTGACCCAAATCCCACCACTATCACARGCTGGTTAATTATAAGAAAAGCTTTTCCTTACTAATTGCTGCTGGCTGGTAAAGAGGCATCCCCAGCCCCTGAAGGACTGGGATCAAGAGCGGAGATCTATGGTTGCTGACATGTACTGAGCCCTTGCAGCYTCCAWTGCAGAGCCTGAAGAAGTGTCTGCACTTCACTCCCTCTCAGAGCGATCACTGCAAGGAGCTGAGAGTTTCACCACCTTCCCCTGCAGAGCCGTGGGTTTGCTGTGCACTTGACACCGGTGCAGGGGGATGACTTGCGCTTGACGACTGTCCCCACCACAGCGGCTGCCTGCCCTTCACCAGTGCTCCCCTCCAAACTCTTTGTAAGAGTTGTGGCATTCCCAGAATGAGGCGGAACTCCGGGGTGGTGCAGTGTGATGTGGAGGTGGCACCCCCAAGAGCCACCTTGCAGCTGGTGAATGTGACAGCCTCCAGGCYGCTATGGTCCCAGACACTCCAGTCACCAGCTAGGGCTTCCCAAATCCAGTCTGGCACTCTCTGGGGGAGCCACCTCGCCTTCAGCAYCAATAAAGGATGAGAAACTTCCCTACAGGAAAGAAAATCACAGGCAAGATTTTTGTCCTGATGGTATTTGCTATCTATGGTGTGGAAAGCTGTACTGCTGATGTGAGCAAAGGGACGAACAGCAAAGGGGACAAAGCAGGCAAGAGTGTGGGCAAGTCCTATATGGAAAAGCAGAAGCAGACAGAGGACCCTCTCTGCTAGACTGGCCAGTGGAAAGGAGAGGAGGGGCTGGGCTACCATCCCATGCTCCCTAAAGTACATTTCCTGGGAATTAATATGTGTTGGAAGGAGAGGGAAGCCAGAACCAGTTAGTGAAGCACATAGGCTTTTAGTCCTCCTGTCAYTCAAGGGCATGCAGAGATGACAAATGTGGAGTCTCTGCTACTGAGACCAAATGAACCCCTAATGGGCTGCTTCAGGGGACCGTCACTTAGAGAAATGGCAGTGTGACACAGACAGCTATTTCATGGTTACTTTACTGGGCAGCACCCACTGCTCACTGCTCCTGTGCTGTCTGCTCCACTCCAGAGCCAGGTTCACCCCGTGGCATGGCCATACCCTCTCCTGATGAATGGTCCAGAGGAGCTGCAATGACTTTCCAGGGGAGATGTTGGACACTGAGATCAGACCCKGCTCCATGTCTGGGCAGCATCACAGGTACTGTGCACTGATGGGTACTTATGGGTCTGGCCTCCCTTCTCAGTGTCAGTGTCAGTGCAGGAAAGCTCTGAGTGTGCTAGCTTGCAGGATTTTATGCATGGGATGGATACATACTGCCACTGCTCTTGTCTGGAGCACGTTTGGAGCTGTTACTTGAAGCTGACCGTGTGGCAAGTGGTCATGATAAAAAAGGCCGTAAAGAAAAAAGGTAGGGTGGGTGCCAGTGGGGCATGAAGAGCTCAGGGAAGAGGAGAGTTTTGAACGTGGTACAGAATCTTCATCACCAGAAACATTCCTGTCTTGCTGCTTGCTCTGATTTAAACCTATAGGGTCCTTCTGGAGGTAGAAACTCTGGAGATGTTTGCATATTATTTCAGGGGCATACATTGTGGGGAAGCAAAGCTTTCCCTGCCAAATCAGTGAATTCATACCCCTGTTAACAGCCTACATGGACAGGCTAGATACTCAGCCCTAGATAAGACCTGAGGYAGTAGGTGAACATCAGGATGCTGCAGGACCATAACACAGACTTAGCTGCAAGCTGGGTGCACTGTATAGTGCTGGGAGCTCTCATGGAAAGCAACAGGTCTCTGGAGTTATTGGCCTRCTTTGAGCTGCTAGGAAATGTCTGACCTTCCTTGAAACTGGAGTATCAGAGCAGCCTGCTTACCCTCAGCAGTGATCTCTGGGCAGGAAGCTCAGACGTGAGCGATGAAGGCAGCAGCTTTGCTGAGGAAATGCATTTAATTTGATCTACACTGCAGTTTTTGTTGGAAAAAATGTCGATGCAGTAACATTCTGCACAGTAACCAGGGGTGGATTAAAGGTCATGGAGATAATGTAGCATGCTGAATTCACAGGTGGCAGATGGAAAGAGCCTAGATGCATTGGGAAAGTCTCCCTGAAGTGTCTTCTCTGCAGCTTTGTGTGTTCTACTCAAGAACTGGGTTTGCTTCTCCTTCCGAGCAGGTTTCACTCTTTCCTGGACACTTCTGCATCCTCAGAATAGCTTGGCTAGCAGGGCTGCACCTGAATCTTACCCCCATGCTTTAAATCATGCGGTGATCAGTTTAGCATGGTGCAGGTGGAGCAGGGGAGTGTCCTCTGCTTGGGATGCAGAGATGACAGGGCAAACATAGCTTCCAAAAAGCAGTTTCCTGTGCACACAGACAGGTCTGGCTGCAGAGCATGTTCTTGGGACAGGGCAGGAGTAGACTTCCACAGTCTGCTGCAACTTTTGCAGTTATCTGAGGTGAATGCAAATTCTTTTGTGGCAGACAGCAGGTCTGTGACAGAAGCATTTTAAAGGACTGTTCCCAGAGGGGTAAAATTCAGCACTGTGCGYTGGGAGTACGTGTTTCTCAATGGACAGTGGAAAGCCGCACACATTTCAGCTCACAACATGGAACAACTGGCCCAGCACCTGAGCTCCTCCTGCCCCTGTGTACAACAGAGCCGGTGTCAAATCGCTCTGCAGGTCACTGGAATTTTAATGCAAGTTTCCCAGAGGTTTTGGAGCATGCAGTGAAGGAAGTTGCAGTAAACAGCATTGCTGTTTATTCCACTGTTATCACCCCGTGGAGAAAAATGCAGAGTTCATTGTGACATCCACTGAAATATCACGGGGAAAATACGCCAGCTGCCCAGCATTGAAATCACCCTGTCCTGCAGACAGACAGGACAGATCCCCCCGCCCCCGTATTTTGTGCTCTGTCCCAGCAGAGGGAGCCCGAGTTTATTCACAAATCCCGATCCCGGAGATAGCCGCTATCAAGGTGGTACCAAACCCCGGGCAGGATGCTGGCTGCTGGAGGAAGGCAGCAGAAGGAGTCGGGTTCTAGCGGTGATGTTGAAAGCAGGSTTGTGTTTCCAACCAGGCAAGCAAGTGAATGGTTAGCCAAGAGGCCCTGCAAGGAGTTCTGCTCCTGGGACACTGCAATCATGTCAAGAGATGGACGGCCTGCAACAGCCAGCAGACATGCTCATTGCATGGGAAAAGCATTTCGCATCAACAGATCCAGGGRATCCACGTTATGATGGATGAACTGAGTTTAATTTACTTCAGAGGCTACTTCAAGGCAGTCAGTAACTGTGTATCTGCACTTGCACTGGGCTGGCCAGTTTTAATCCTGTCATAGGGACAGCTCTCCCAACAGTTTTCAAAGCCATCGATCACTGTGCTGCCAAACCCACAGCTGTTTGGCACCTTGTGYGTGAGTCTGATCCCATTCGGGCTGCATGGAAACGCTCTGTAATCCTGCAAGCACAGGACAGTGGCCCTGAGCGAGCTAACATGAGCTTTTGCACTGCTTTCCCTTGGCTTTGGAGGCTCTATGTTAGTGCACAGAGTTTAGTTGAAGGAAGCAGGGGCAGTTTTAGTGAAGTGCCTTCTCAGAGCTCATGAGGATTCCCTAAGTTTTTTCGAAATGGTTCCTAGGGAGACAGGTAATTCTTGGCTGTGTGTTCTGTTTTACAGCCAGCAGTTGCACTGATGCCATGGATGCACACATAGGTACAAGATTCCCTGGGAGAAGAAAGGTTGCATGATTGGGGTGCAGGAGGGTCACAAATCATTTTAGGCCAAATCCACAAACCATTAATACCAATGCAATTAGCCTCATTAGCCTGAGCAAGAGAATGATTCTTGTTTTAGAAGCTGAGTAAAAAACAGTGACGTTTTAGGATGCAGGGATGGGAAGGCAGATTACTCGGGTTGCACTTTGCAGAAAGCAGCAGGCAGATATTTTCTGAGGCAACTTTTGAAAGGAAGGTTAAATTTCTCCAAGATAAGGAGAGCTCCAGCTCAGTGGAATGCACCGTGCCCCCCCTCCCCAGCTCATCCTGTGATAACAGCTGTTGTGTTGGAAACCTAATGCTGATGAAAGAGTTAAAGGCTGGTTGATGGGCAATATCGGTGACACACCTCTGAATTGAGCATACTCCTGGAGTGAGACTGCGGACTGGTGTTACTCAATGAATAGAGGCCACTCCAAGGGAGTTTTTCCTTGAATAGAATGGGGTCAGGGAGCCGCTTTGGGGAACAATGGTTGCCACCGGCTAGCTGAATTTCTTACAATCACACACCATACCCCCTGATCAAATAGCTCCTTTGTCAGTCTGATATAAAAACATGTCATACAATGATGATCTGGAAGAATGACAAGAGCAGGCCTTTCAAAGAGATCAGAAGGGCTTGTTTTGCACAAAAAGAGCCCCCATCAGAGTCAAGACAGAAAAAAATGGAGAATAAAAGGGGGTGAATGGAAACAAACAGCAATAACAACAACAACAGAAAAGAGGGCAAGTTGGAAACTTAGGTCTGGCTTGTTTCACAGCATCCCATGGCCGCAGCAGTGCAGCACGGTCGAGTTGAATCTCTTTCAGTATGGATGTGGATGTCAGATTGCGCTGCCATTGGGTTTCCATTGTCATTCTGCACTGGGACAGAAGAAATTGCTGGATGGGAAAAGGTCACTTGGCCCAACGAATCATCTCCCTGCCCCCTCCCGAAAATGTCTCAACACCATCTCTCTCCATTCTCACTGTAGTTCACTTCTCTGCCTTTTTAATACAATGTTCATCTGCTGTCTTTATGCTCCTGTACAAAGTTCAGATTGCTTGGAAGGCTATTCTTGTCCATCTCTTTGCATGAGCTGAAAAATGTCTTTATTCTCCCCTACTACCTTGTTAACTTTAGTCTAAAGTTTTATTCTTGATGTATACCTTGTTTTCAACCCTCTTCCCAAGATTTTCAGGGACATAATTAAGATTCTGGATAGAGAGAAAGAGCTTTCCCCCAAAGAATGTTTTAAGATGTGCAGGGAAGTGGATCCCTCTCTGCTACTTGCAGAGAGCTGCATTCCTACAGTATCTGTCACAGGAGTCCCAAGAGATGGCATTTACACACAATCATTACAATTATTTGCATGCCAGAAAAGCTCAGCAGACCTGGAAGTGGGCAACTAAAGCTGCCAGGCGATTGCAGCAGCTAAAAGTGTTTGTAAGAGTTCATATTCAGATATTGATCTTGTATTATATAAAATACAAGAAGAAATCATAGCATAGAAAAAAGACTGAACTCTTGGGAAACTGTTCTTGAAATTACACTCACAATAACAACACACCAAAGCTTTGCCCCATGTTTAAATTCTATTTTTTTTTWAAATCACAGCATTTTCTCTAAAGAAAAACAAAACCAAAAATCATAGCTAAAGCTCCCAGACCATTGTGTTTGTATGATTAAGCACACTAATTAGGAGGTACCTTGCAGAAAGGATAACTTTATGCACCTTTATTTATGCTTCAAGATAAATACCTATTGGCATCCAGGAGTTCCTCATTGTATACTATATTTATTACTTGCCCCTTTCTGCACTTTTGTACAGATTCTGTTAGACTCATATACCTGTTACTCAGCATATGTTCATTTTTAAGAAAAATAGTAAGTAAACTGTATTTACACAATACACTGTTTATTAAATATAGGGAATATTTATAAACACATGCACAGCACTAACATGCAAACCAAATAGAATTGATGCTGGCTCGAATGGCTGAGCTCTTCAATTCCTTTACCTAAAAGTCTGTAACACATAAAATTAGGGTCATAATTAATCACCTCTTTTCCTGAAATATAGGTCTGAAAAGCTGTGCAGCTGGCTGAAAATAATTAGGCCACATTCTGCAGGCAAAACTAGGATATTTAGAGGAGRTACTGGGTATAAATCTTGGGTAGGTTAAGTTTCAGGACTGTTACTACCAGCATATTTGAGGTGGTAGAGGAAGTAACAGGGCATGCTGTGTTGTACTGTTTGGGAAGTAATTTGGAACTGTAGTATTAAAATTGGTACCACAGCAAAASAGTGTGGAAGGTGAGACACAGCACATGCAGTGCTAGGAGTCAGAAACTAGATACTGAAAAAAGTATTTAGGCACCCAAATAAAATCTTCTCAATGGTGTTGAGCATGCAACAGTTCTGCTTGATTTTCAGAGGCAGTGAGAGACAGACAAATGACTTTGTCAGTCTGGGAGGCAGATTTTAGTGCTTGTATTTATGGTTGTTCCAGCCTCCAGCTGGAAACCACAGGTAGCAGAGAAGGTGACAATTCAGTTCTCAAATAGGATGTACCTGCCCTGGGACAAGCTGTTGACCTGAACTGAACTAAACACCTGGTAAGTGGAGAGTGGGTTTCTGCAGTACTGGTTTTGGTCTAGCTGCCATTAAAGCGTACCAAGACCTCACCATTTTGTGGCCAAGTGGGGCTACATAAGAAGCCCTTGGCATGCCATTACCTGGTGGCTGGACTTTGCAAGTCCAGTTTGKCTGGGAGAGTGTTATTCATGTCCTAAAGGACTGGGGCTCTGGTCCACTGGGTGTTGGTTATAACCTGCAACTTCACAGCACTTTTATTTTTCTTATTTAAACTGTTTTAAAATTGTTTGGCTTTCACTGGACATTTCTGTTTTGTGGTTAGTCATGGTTGCTGGGTTTTMTTTATTGTGGAAGTTCTGGATAGGTGGCTAATCTTTGTGTTTTCTTTAGGTGACACCCTGTTTCAATATAAAGCAGCATAATTCTGTTAAACACAGTGAAAACTGTTGTTCAGGTTACTCTCACATCTGGTTCTGAAACCCTGGACAACTCTGGGAAAGAAAAAAAAAATGTTAAGGGAACACTCACTGTGGAATTAACTGTTCCAAAGATTGGAAAGCGTAAGAGCCAGCTTGCACACACATCTTAATTTTGTCCCTTTGTCAACAGGTTGTACAATCAAAATTTAAGTGACACTTCTGTCTTCTTTGGGCTGCTGGCTCTGCTGTGCTGAATCTCACCTGTTCAAGTTTCCAGTGAACCTTCTTGCATTCTCCTCTGGTTTTTACCCGGCAGTTATAACCTCAGTATTGGGAGCAAGCCTGGAAAATTTCAGAATGAAAACTGAAACCTTCCAAAAGGTAGGAGCAAATAAAAAACAGAGGATATTAATATAGCAACAGCTGGACTTCAGCTTTAATAATGTATATTTTTTTAGAGCACGTAGCAATTCAGATCAGACAGAGGTATTTCTGTGTGCTCCTGTTAAATCAGACCTCTTGCCAATAACACAGTGAGAGGCTGGTACACTCTATTAAAATATTAATTACCAAGTCCCTTTCTTTTGATGGGTCTACTAAAGATACTTCAAATGGATATGTGAGAATTGATCAAAGATTCTGCAGGTTGTTGCCACTGCTCACTGGGCATTTCAAACCAAAGGAGAACCTGACTCCCATGAAAAAGATACTGTGTTTTTACAAGCAATAAAAAAAACACTGGTCACTTGATTGCTATGGGGATGGATATAACTAAACCTGGCTTTCTTAAGGCAGAGAGCACGATCTAAGAGAAACAAAAAAAGACATGGGAGAGGGAGGGAAARAGCGAGCAAGAGAGAGCTGAATTGATTTCAGTCTGTTCAGGTCTAGCTGGAAAACACAATGCAGTGAAACGGTCCCTTAGTCGGCAAGCTTCTTTTCCTAGGTTTTTCCCATGGTTTGAAGTGGAGAGGGAGGGATGGTATTAGAAAAAGTGTGTGTGTGTGTGTGTGTGTGAGAGAGAGAGAGAGAGAGAGAGAGAAGGCTGTAGGAAAGGCAGAGAGATGAGAGACATCATTTGGAAGGGTGTAAAGCAGACCTTTGCTTCTGGGGAGTGGAAAACTTTGATGTCCACATCTCTGGTTTTAAAGTGGCAGTGTCAGGTTCAGGCTGAAAGGTCCYGGTATTTGAATCTTTGTGCTTGTGCTCAGGACTTTGCCTGTGCACACACCTGCACATCCAAACACCTGCCAGGGCAGCCACACAGCAAATGAGCCTTACACTTCAGAGGGGCAACAGAAAATAAGCAAGGAGATGGCTTTACTGGTTCCTTGTACAGACATTCATTCTGGGAAAAAAAAAAAAGCACATTTGTATGTCTGTGCATGGAAAAAGCCATAACCAAAAGAGAAAAAGTGCGGTGGGCTTTACGTGCTTTAGAAAGCTGTTTTCTTCCTGGATTTACTAACACAGTTATTAGTTGGAGTGTGTTAAAAGACTCACASTGGCTAAACAGATGAAGAAGCACAGTTACAGGTGAGGAGAATAATCTTGTGAGAAGCATTGTTATTTGTCAGGATTTGCCATACTAGTAAATTCTAGTAAAGTTTCAAGTGTCACAACCTGTGTCTGTTAATCAGAAGCCTTTTCTCCTCTGATGCATRGGCATCTTGCCCAGCCTGGATGTTTTGTCCTCGAAATGCATTTCAATATATTGCTACTAATAATTCAGACATACTAATGGTGCTAAGTCCACTGTAAGCTGRAGGAAAAGAGAAAGGATAGGACAAAATCTAGCACTTGTGGCAGTCAAATGAATTCTGGTAAGAGTTGATCCAGCATGCAAGTGTCTCTTTCTCCTTTTCTCCCTTAGAAGAGCAGGAAGGTTTGTGCTCATGGTGGAGCTGAGGGCTCGTGTTCTGCTGGGTAGCAAGTTAATTTCACCAGAATCTGCACCCAAAAACTGCACCATGTGCTAACAGGCTGCAAAACCAGAAAGGTATTTGAGAATTATGCAGTTTCAGATCAAGCCAATGACGGATGTAAATGTTACTGTGATGGCCTGGGACTGTGAGGTCTCTGTTTCAAGCCAGAATAGAAACATATGTTCATGGGGTGGCTTGTCAGTCCTGATGGGAGACAGACAATGGATCAATCTATGTTCAATTGACAGACCTCCTTTACTGGAGGGGGAGATTTTGACTTGAATCCCTGGAATGTCGGCATTTTTCTTCCAAATACTCAATTTTCAGTTTAAATAGATAGAGTGAAAAGCCTATTTTCATGGCAGGTGGGCTAGAGAAGGGAGGTTTTAATGACCCTTTATTCTTGGATTTATAATCTGACACGCTGTACGCACATGTGTTTGTCACAAAACTGTGTGAGGTGCCCACCACCCAACCATGCATTGTCCAACAGATGTTAAAGCCATCAAGTATGTTTGCTTCCAGTTCCAAAGAAAAACATTCTCTATTTTGGGATCTGGGATTTTTTTTTTTAACTGATTTAAACAAACAAATAAAAATAGTCTTGGAGAGTGGGGGCTTACATGATTATAAGAAACTGTGTAAATGAGGATCTAAGGCCTGTTCCCTGACCCATAAATGGGGTTAGTAATCAGTTGTTCCTGCAGTTTGTTATTGTCGTCACAAAACCAGAGGTTAGGTTGAGGACTATTTAAAAATCATGTGCACTACCAATACCGGGTATCTAAACATACACTTACTGCAGTGACAAAGCATTAATTGCTACCTATAGCAATACCTGAGAGGCTCAGTCACAGCAGAGGTCATGTCATGTGAGTTACTGTAGGAGCACAGAAAGGACATTGCCTTCCCCAAGGTGGGTACYGACCCCAAATCTATGATCAATCTGTGAGGTGAAACCATGCACAAGTGTGGTGCTTTGCTGCAGGACTAGGACCTACTGTGTGTGGACAGYGGGATACTTTCCTTGATTTTTTATATATATAAGTGTGTTTCATTTGTAAGAGGAGAGAGGGTAAAACCTGCCTTATGAGTTGGCAATAGCTGAACTGAATAAAAAGGCTKTTTCTAGCACCAGATAGATTCCTGTTGCTGCATTGTAAGTCCCCTAACTTCAAATAAATKAATTCTGTTTCAGTAATGAGAAATAGAATTAACTAGCAAGAAATAAAACRTGCTAGCTTCCTGATTGAGAAATCCTACTGTGCAAGAAAGGACTAAMAGTGAAATGTTTCCTCTGACTGTAGAAAAAGAGAGAAGTAAGSCTACGACTCTAATAATTTTGCACATTTGTAGTTACTGCAGGTAATTAGGCTCTGTCTTGGTTGCCTGGACAAGGCAGACCCAAAACTACCTGTAGGATTAGGTTTGCTCACTTTTCTTAAACAAATYATTACCTTGCAAGTGATATGACAACAGTGAATCCTCCAAGAGCAATGAACCCCTTGGTGCCCATGGGCACAGGAGGAGTCAGGGTACTGTGAGACTTGCTCACGGCAGGTGAGGAATTGCATGAAGTAGCCATGTAGGTGGAAGGAAAATGCAGGATAAAACAGTATCACAGTCATTGCTACACCAAAGATATTTATATTCCTTTACAAACACTCCAAAAACTTTTGGAACTACCTGTGGAATTAATGAAAACTGAGCTGAGAATCCCTAGAAACAACTTTGTATGTCTTGATCTCAYTCCCAAAAAAGCCAGTGGGTATTTGAATGTTTAGTTCCTCAGGTTTTAAGTACGAAAGGAAAAAGCCCCTAAAATATCTTCATAGGTAGCCCCTATAAAAGAACAAGATTCAAAAGCATTCCTTCAGGAGATCAAGGACGGTCCAGCCTTTGAAGCCTGGAGGATTGGGAAATTTAAAGATCTTTGTGGCAATCATATTGTGCCATTAGAAATCTACCATTTGGAATTGTAAAGCGTTTAAAAGGAATGATTCCAAATTCCACAGCTGTCTGGTGAGTGACAACTTGATGTGGCCTGGGGGGGAGGAAGAAGGTCATTGTTGGGAAAACAGTTAAAATGAACATTTTCTGAACAGATGCTTTAGATAGTACTTTGATAAATGAGGTTTAAAACAAATAAAATATTCCAGTTGACTTCCCTGGAAGAACAGATTAGTAAAACAAACAAAGCTTAAAATGCAAAGACAAGAAATAGGTATATGACTTGTACTTAGCAAATAATAGAGGATTGTTCAAAATAAAATGCACAATAAACAGAGTCTGAACCAGCAAGATGCAACAGTTCTCCTGGCTATGGAAGGTGATACATTTTTTTAATTGCACTGTAGTTTTGCCAAGCAAGAAAGATTCTGGAAGGCTCTGTTCATTTTGATACACTAAAATATTTGAGAATCCCTTTTTATTGCCTTTTTCCCCAAACCATTCAAGCAGCTCAGCTGCTGCTCAAAATACAAAAGCATTGCATGCGCCTAGCAAGTGGATAATGAAAACAATCCCCTCAGTTTAGTATCTTTGTCAGCAGAGTGTAGTGAAAAGCAAACAAACAGCATCACTGATGACAAACTGATTTATGGAATTGTTATCATAATTTTCAGCATAATCATGWCTAAATATCCCCAACCTGTGGCTGCTGAAAACCTTGTAGGGATGACTGCTAGCTGTGTGCCCTTAGAACTCATTGAAAGCTCCTTGTGGATGGGGTTTGGGATAGGATCTGTGGAGAATATTTTCAAGGATGAAACAGCTTCCAATTTTGGTTTCTTCTGGCAAATATTTTATAGGTAAAATCAAATCAGTATGTATAATTTGGGAGAAAATTTAAAAGCAGAAAATTTGCCTCTAAATTCAGCATAACCTTTTAATTTTATCCTCTTTAATCCTTTGATAATTTTTGTGCTTCGCCTACAGAAAAGCGATTTTGCTAATCACCTTTGTGCCAATCCCTGCATTCCTGACAATAGCGTGAACAGCTTCCATCAAAGTCTTTGATGTGGCAAAGACACACACACACATATAATCTGAAAACAATTCAGCTCCTTGGTTCTCAATGGTGAGCACTCTGCTTTAATAGAGTGCAAGTTCTGTGGAGGTTTCTAATCCTTTCTGCCAAACAGAAGAGACACAGTCAGGTAGCACACCTTATTCAGAAGTTAAAATAACATGTTACTTGCTCTCAGAGAAAATCAAAACAACTCAAGATCAAAAACAGATTCCGCCAACCCTAACGGGATAGACTTTCTACTCAGATAACTCTTGATCTAAGTGTGTAACAAGTAACCTGCTTTAATCCCTCAAAGCGATGGTGTTACAGATAAGTACTGTAGTAGCAGAGGAGGTGTCTTAAGTTTCAGAAATACACAAAAGCATTGGTTGGAAGGAAAAACAAAACAAAGAGCTGTCCACATGAATGTGTCTTTAGCTGGAAAGGTGTATTTGAGGGCACTGCAAATAAAACCCCTTGAAGATAGAAAAARAAGACAGGCAGGTATTCAAATGGTATTTCCACGAAGCTGTGTTTCATTGACTTATGCTGTTAAAGCTTTACAGATATAAGCCCCCGGATTTACAGTTTACAGACCTTGCAAGCCATGATGTTGGAATGGTCTGCTACTTCAGCACAGAACCCTATCCCCTTTTCTAGAGGTTCAGAGTGGTTATGAGCCATGAAAAGGACTGGGATCTAAGATTTGGGAAAGATACATTATTATGATAACACTGCACTGAGCACTGCTCAGTCTTTTACTAGAGTGTGAACAATGCCATGAAATAACCACCCTACACATAGTTTTAGTAATGGTTTAGAACCTTCCCTGATTTTTGCTCCTGCCGACACCTACACAAGCACTTACTGTGGCATTGTTGGGAAGCGTACGGCCATGGGGTACTCAGTCTGTTATGCAGAACTTTGTCAGCTCTGCAATAGGTGGTAACTGAAACCATATCTGAGAACAAGTGTATGCAGTTGCAGGGACATTTCTCTTTTAAAAAACCCACAGAAATTAATGGATGACATCTATGTTTTGGGCAAAGAATAACTATTGTTACTTGGTTGTAAGACCATTATCCACACTTGAAAACTATGCCACATTGAAGAGCAATGTACCATAATTTTTTTCTTCATATTGCTCTGTGTTTCCTGCTTGGAGCATAGTTGACCTTCTCGAAGATTACTGGGTGTAAACATATTTCATCTTAGCCAAATATTTAACACTTGTTTATACCTATGGTCAAAATTGGAGAGCATTAAGGCCTCCCTTCTCCAGATACATTTGCCCATACCTTGGACCTGGTATCTTAGAGCGTCACACTACACGTGGTATTTTGCACTTAGGCTCCTTCTGACTGCATCAAGTAGTTTGGGTAAAGCAGCACAGCCACAGGCYGGGGACTGTCCTTTGGAATTTGAGTGCCACACAGTGCAGGCAGACAAGCACTATGCACATGCTGCCTCTGCAGAGTAAGAGAGCCTAAGGCCAGAATTAGACCYCTTGGACTGTCTCATTCTGACATCCTGAGTTAGGACTCTCCAGGTCAATTCCTGGTTAAGTGTTAATAGTGGTGGTCTAGCCAGTTTCTCTCTCTCTCTTTAAGGAAAAAAACCCAAAACCAAGCTCAACTGCTACTGTTTTTCAAAAAATCCAGTAATGGTGAATCCATCGTAAATCTTGGTAAGCTATTTCAATAGCTAATTTTATTCACTACAAAAGCAGATTTATGATTTTTTTTTTTCCCATCACCTTCTGTCAAGAGTTCTTATCCCTTCTTCTGTGAACAGAAGATCCTTATATTACCAGATTTTTCTTCCTGTCTCAGCACTCACAAGGTATGATTACCGCACACCCTAACCTCTTTAGAAAGCTAAATAGACTGAGCTCCTTGGGTCTTACGACAAAACATGTTTGACAGTCCTGTAATCATTCTTTACTACTCTTCTTTGAAACCCCTCTAGATTTTAAACATCCTTCTTGAAATGTTGTCTGGATAAATTATTTCCAAAACAGTCACATCAGAGTCAAAAACAGTGGTAAAAGAACCCCCAGCTCTTGCTTTTTTCCCAGGACAGCATTAGCCCTTTGGTCACAGCACTGCAGAAGGAGCTCACGTTCAGCAGATTATTCATCTTAATGAAGTCTTTACGGAATTGCAGCTTTGCAGGATAGAGTTACATCCTTTCAGTGTGACCTACATTCTTTGTTCCTACATGTGAGACTTTACATTTGGCTTGATTGAAGTACATATGATGTGATTACGCCTAAACTTAACTTAGGGCTATGCAGCCATAAGCATCCTTCCCCTCCTTCCCCTCTTGCCCCATGCTTTGTGCCTCCTGCAAAGCTTTGCTAAGGATGTCAGATGTTTTTCAGATTGTTAGTAATAATATTAAATAGTGTACGGTGCATAAGAGGTCTTTCTGTGGGATCCCACTAGGGAAAGACCAACTTGATAATGTCTTTACAATAACKATTTCAGACAGAGAAGTCACTGAGCTTTTAATAATTTTAATGTTTCAGACATTGGTGTAGTGTGTTACAAAAATAACTAAGTTTYGTATCATCAGAAAGATATGAAGTTGATATAAAACTGTTTACACTGTTACCATAATCCTAAGCAAAATTTGTTGTATTACCTCCCTTTCAGTTGGCTACTTAAGTCTTATACCAGATRTGCTGTTATTTCACCTGAGCTCAAATTCAGGTTGGGAAATTTTTAATTACTTTGGACATCACTCCTTCAAAGGCTGATAGAAAATACACTGCTTTTTGAAACTTCCTTCATTTCCAGGGTTTACTAAAACTCAGTGTAAATGCACCAGACAGCTCCTTACSTGGAAGCTTGGAACCTCCTAAATACAATTAGGAGGTTTAAATCTTTAAATTACCCAATCCTTCCAGAGTTGGTGATGTATTCATACAGCTATTTGGGAGCTTGAGATTAGACAGAAAAGATGACCTTCTGGAACAGGATGGAAGTACTGTCKAAAGGCCTCTATGCTATGGTAACATCATTATATGCTGAAATTTATTATCCTACTCCACCCTGCAAAAGGAGATGTAGATTGTGGTGACTAAGTTATACCTGTTCAAAGCACTCCAGGCAGATGATGAACTTCTTATATATTTTTTTTWAATTTTGAGGGAGAAATTTGCCTAGCATTTCAGGCTTCTGTAGAATGGAAAGTACTATAAGCAAGAATAACACAACACTAGACTCATATTTTCCTCCTCTACTGTCTGTGGAGTGCTACTTTGCCATTTTGGACCAGAATCCTTCTGCGTTGTCAGTACTCCAGGCTCCTGTGGATGGCAACAATGACTCAGTTATTATGAACYGTTCTTTGGAGGTGGTGTSCTTGTGTATGTGTACACACACGTGTGAACTGTGAGCACTTTTCAGCCCCCACTCTGTGGAGCTCTGGAGGGGGGAATGGACTGCATGGAAGGGTGCTGGTGAAAAGCCAGCCCTAAATCCATTGTAGCAGGGCCTGAAGTGGGGAAGACCTTTTCTTTTATATGTCCCGGGAATCTGGGAGTGTTGAAAACCGCTGTGCAGCACCAGATGAACCCTGCTGTGACTTCGTGGGTGACAGGTGCTCCTGACCCTGGTCAAGGATAATTAATGAGCATTAATCACCTTGCTGTTCACCTTCTTTGGCAGGAGTGCAGTGCCTAGCTGGGGTTGCTCCAGGTGGTGAAGCASGTGTTCTGGTTACCTGGGATAACCATTCCAATCATTAATTGTTCACTTTATTATTGAATACTTGGATCAGGTGACGTTGCTATTCCCAGATCGGAAGATA
>NW_026623244.1:2453274-2520613 GCF_030028575.1 Malurus melanocephalus | reverse complement strand
CGCTAACGAGGGTGGGCTCGGCGGCCCGTGCCCCCTCCGGTCCCGGCAGCCGCCTCCTCCCCCGGAGGGGGCAGTGACAGGCAGCGGCTCCTGCCCCATGTGACTGGGGAGCGGCTGCCCCGTCCATGGCTTGGCCTCCCCCGGGCAGCAGCAGCTCCGGCTCCCGGGGAGGAGGGGCGGGAGCTGCTGCTCCATGGGGAGGAAGGGCAGCCCCCGATCCCCCCAGGCGGAGGGGGGATCCCGGGCCGCTTCCCCCCCCTCCCCGCTCTGGGCCTTACCCGAGGAGCTGCTGCTCCTCATCTGCTCCTACCTGGACGCGCAGGCCTTGGGCCGCCTGGCCCAGGTCTGCCGCCGCCTGCGCTTCCTCAGCAGCCGCGATCTCCTCTGGAGGCGCATAGCCCGCGGCTGCCTCAACTCCGGCTTCACCCAGCTCGGCACCGACCTGTAAGCGCGGCCTTTCCGGCGGAAGGGCGGGGGGCAGCGGCCGCGGCGGCCGGGAAAGGCCGGGGATGCGGCGGCCCAGCCGGTTGCCAGGGCCACGCTGCGCTCCTGGCGTGGCCAGCGCTGGGCCGCGAGGGGCGGGGGACGCGGGGCCATTCCCGGAGCGCGGCTGCGCCGCCCTTTCCCTGCGCCAGGAGGGGCGGCCAGGGCACAGGAAGGGCCTCCCTGGGAGGGAGCGGCCCGTGGGGCACCCCCGGATGGCGCTGCTCACAGGGGTTGGGGAGGCGCCTCTTTTCTGCGCCAGCGGCGGGCGTGGGTGGCGGGGGCTTCCCTGGCCCCGCGGGAGTGCTGGAGAGTGMGGCCCTGTCCACAGCTGGAGCACTGTGTCCAGTTCTGGTCTCCTCAATGCAAGAAGGACAAGGAGCTACTGGAAAGGGTCCAGTGTAGGCCACGAAGAATGATGAGTGGTCTGGAGTATCTTCCCTATGGGGAGAGACCCTGGGAGCCGTGSCTGTTCAGTCTAGAGATGACTGAAACGGGTCTCATCAATGCATAYAAGTATCTCAAAGGCTGGTGCCAGCGGCAGGATGAGGAGCAATGGCCATAAACTAAAACACATGAAGTTTCACCTCAACATGAGGAAGAACTTGATGCTGATGGTGGCACTCTCCAGGGAGTGCGTGGAGTCTCCGTCTGGAGACATTCAAAATGCACCTGGACACATTCCTGTACAACCTACTCTTGGTCA
The DNA here is from genome assembly GCF_030028575.1 of Malurus melanocephalus. NCBI lineage: Eukaryota > Metazoa > Chordata > Aves > Passeriformes > Maluridae > Malurus > Malurus melanocephalus. Next base: position 2,519,424 of record NW_026623244.1, on the reverse strand, counting down.
CCCTGCCTTGGTAGGGAGGTTGAAATAATTGATGTCCAGAAGTCTTTTCCAACCCTTACAATTCTCTGAATTTGTGATCCTCTCCCAGACCCCTTCAAATAAAACACTAAAGCTTGGGATCTTCAGGCTAGGAGAGGTTGGAGCACAATGGGATGGACAGAGTTGCTGTGTGCAGCTCAGGTGGCTCCCATATGCCCACACTTCCCACTTCTGAGCAGTGATCTTTTGCCATGGTCTTGAAAATATCTCAGTGAAGTAGCTGCAAGGGAGCAAKGCGTGGGATGGCATCCTGGGAAAAGGCTGGAGACTGGACTTTGTGCATTCCTAGGTGCAAGAGCTTTCATGGCCCCCCTAGGAATATGTGTCTTTGGTTCTCACAGCGCAGCTTAATATAATGGTATAAATGGTGATGGCTGGCACAGAGAAAGTGATTTAATGGACTTTTCATGGCTTTTGGGTTTTAAAAYTTTGTGAGTAGGAATTGTTTGGTTTTTTTTTTCCCTGAGGTATTTATTATTCCCCCAGTTTAACAGCACAAGGTATGTTAGGAATAGGGTCAAGCCCTCTAGGCTTTGCAGTGTGTGTGACACCAGCATCTTTCTAGATGAAGTGCCTTTTGGGCTTGGGCCTYGGCAGTGGTTGGTAAGGGTCCAGAGGTTGCTTTTTGTCTCTCAAATTTGCCTGCGCACCAAATGCCACTTGGAGGCAACCACACAAAGTGGGCTTTTCTTCCTTCTTTAAGAATCACATAAGCAAGTTTGTGTTGTTACGGTCTATGAATCCCCTCCTATGAGTTCTCTGTAGCTGCCAGCATGGATCTTGTTTGTCATTCAGTGACTCAGAATTGTTTCCATAAACATTGCGGTGACATAACTCAAAAGAAGGGATGTCAGATTTTGACCCCTATTTTGCTGTCTGATGTTGCTGTCTCATCAATACACAGACTTTAGAGAAGCAACTATGGCTTCTGCTGGCAGGAGCAGAAGTTTCGTGGTGCTGAAAATCCTTGTGTTTGGTTTTCAGGCCAGCATTTCAACTCACTTGGTGTTCATAGGTTGGAGGTTAAACACAGTTCCCTCGGAAGTCAGCAGGAATAACCATTGCAGAATGGCTGTGCATTGGACTCTTTGTCTACTGTGATATATGATTTTGTCTCCTAAGGAAATGAAGTTCTGTATTTTTCATTAAGAATAAGTTGATACTCTGCTCCTTCAGTTGCAGGAGGGATCAGGTGCATGTCAGAGCAGGTGCAGTGTGTGTAAGGACCACCACTTCCCCCTGTGGAGGAATGCAGGTCTATAAACAGCTACAGAAGAGATTTGCTAGGTCAGAGGGTTTCAGAGAAGGGAAGGCCGCTTGAGTATCATAAACTCCCAGGGACTTCAGTGCTGTTAGATTTGCTGTGAACAGGGTTTTTTTTTCAGTAATTCTAGCATGTACTTTTGTGCTGTGTCCTRTTTCCAAGTTTTCCTTAAACAACTCTAGCACTGAGAGCTGCTTTTAGCATTGGTCAGCACTGCCCCAGTCCCGGGTGACACCCCAGGTTACATTACAAGTGATTTTGAAGAAACTTTGAGATACATCTGGAGGATGATTCATTTAATTACTTTTAATACCATACACCATAGAAGGCTCAGGCAGTCTCCAGTTCCTTGAAATAGCTTACCAAATCCTATGGAGAATACCTGAAAAGCAAACACTTGTTTTCGCTTTGCAGAGATCCAGCATCTTGGGGGCAGTTACAGAAGTTTTGCTGCAGTAGGGTAGTCAGTTCTGRCAACAGATAAAAGGCAAGGGCATACTGCAGTACCCGTACCAATGGAGTATCATTGAGGTCTGGATATCTGAACATCTCCAGAAGAATCAGTATTGGCTTCATGTGTTGAATTGTACAGCAGTAAAATTTGTACTTAGCTGAAGAAGTGTTTAATAGTCTCTGTGACAGCTTGAGAGTTTTAACTAGCCATGTCTCTTCTCTAGCCCTTGCTCCTTATGTATGTCTCAAAGATAAGAGCCATGTCCAAGATTGCTGTTGTAGCAATTGAGGGAGTAAGATTTACAGAGAGATACTGAATTTTATTTGACTAATCAGTACAAGTTGGGGAGGGATTTGAGGCAAGCTTCTGGGCACATCATCCTTGATAGCAATTTTAAGTAGGAACCTGGTAGATGGCTCATTGAAGGTTACATTTGAGCTGACTAGGTATTTAAATTAAAATATCACTGTGTAAATAGAATGCTGATGAAGATGATGGATAGCTGGGCCTTCTTGATAACTGTGCTTTCTTAGTGATATGGAATAACTYGAGTTTCTCAAGCTTGGCTTTCATTCAGGAGCTGAAGCTTCTGTTGCACATTCTGGCTAATGTTGCATGAAGTGAACACTAGTTTTTACTTTTGAGAGGTTTTTGTGCAATRCTGTGTGCAACTGAGAAAGCAAAGGCTGGAACCGTTTATGGTTAATGTACTTAATGAAATAACGTGCATGGTACTAACATTAGATCTTAAACTGATGGTCCCTGGGAGGCTGGCATAAGTTAAAAACTAGTCAAGGGAGTATTTACAGTTTAAAACAAAAATCCATCTCAGAATAGTTTGATCATTTCTGCTGTTAAGTGGCTTTTGATAAGCCATCTGTTAATGCTTTGTAAATAGCAGTAAGTTAGAGCCTAGAGGAGATAGCTGTGCAACTTAACCCCCGGCCCCCACTTCCCAGTTTTTAAAAAGGTGATTAACTTGAAAATGACACCATTCCTTTAAAATGTTGTTTCTGTTGGGTGTATCTTCAGATAATTGCAACAATAAGCRTGAGAGGGAAAAAGCTTTATCTTGTATGTGAAAAAACTGTTTGCATAGTCAGCTTGCCTATAAGACTTCCTTATGCCAAAATAGGGAAGAGAGAAGATTGATAAAAAACTGGTTGCAAACCCCTAGCTGTTAACAGCATGAAAAAGAAAAATAGTAGTATATGTGAAAAAAATTGATTTTATCAAATTTTAAAATTGTCAACCTGGCTACATACCTTTAAAAATTGCCAGCTGTGGTTATCTCTGGACACATGCTTGGGCTTAAATGATGTTAAATTAAGTTGCTAATGATGTCAAAGGGAGATGTGGCCTTAAGTCGAGACACTAGCTGTTATGCTGAAAGGCATATTCACAACATTGACAATCTCTYATATTTGCCCTTTCTGGTAGATTCAGCTAATTGGGAGCCACAGATGGAAGCYGAGTATTTAAGGTGCTGATTCAATCATACACTTGCCTGGGAAGAAAGAAGTTTGCTTTGAGGGATGTATCTGTACACTTCATTCCTTCCGCAGGGGGAAACCATTAGGTACACATCAGCCTGAGTTACTCACTGCATGTTAGAGACAGCAGGGGCTGACTTGGAATGATTCTTAAAGCCTTCTCAGTGTTAAAAATGTACTGTTTCTTCATTGAATGAGCAGTAACTACGTGTTCAATAAAATATTGTGTCACTATTGTKGAAGTACAGAGTGGTTTTAAATGAATGTACTTCTTGGCATCCAAACTGTGAGTCTYTCCAAATCAGGTTGTCACTTCTTCTGTATAGGCATGTTAATTTTATGTATAGACCTGTACTGCTACAAAACCTTGCCATGATGAGGGTAAAAAGAGATTCCCTTTGCTKAAGATTTTTGCTTTACTCAGTCATAGGAGCAGCTGAAATAAAAGTTGAGCCACATCTCCAACGTAAGGTGAAAACAGAGTTTTTTGTTTCAAAAGTGTGTGGCAGTGTATCACAGAAAAGGCTTAACTACACTTTCTGCAGCTAAACTGTAGCTGAGTAGATACAGAAAGCCTTTGGGGGTTTTGGTGATATAGTGATATTACAGTTGTGTCCGATAGCCTGGGTMTGTTTTGCCAGCTGTTGTACAGGCCCAGCAAGAGCAGTCTCTGCCCTGAYGAGCTTGCTGCCTAAATAGCCAGGGTAAACAAGTGCTGGGAGGGGAAGGAGAGGCAGGAGATGTCAACCAAGCTGCCCTCTGTGCTGCAGGTCAGTGTCAGAGCCAGGAATAGCAGAGGGTCTTTAAGCCTTTATCCAGGGCCTGCTTGCTGGACCACCATGGACTGGAGAAATTGGAGAGGCAAAGAGCTCATTGCAAGGCGGTTCTTTATTTAAAACATGGAAGAAAAGAATAAAGTTGCAGCTGGGCTAAACTTATTTCCTCTTTGTTACAAAGGAATTTTAGAGGGCAGGTTAAAAGTTGGAACCTAAATAGCTTGACAGTTTGCTCTTTGTAATGTATTAATAGATGTCAAAATATAGAAATGTTCCCCTGCATATTTTCTCTTTCCCTGTCTCCTGTTCTGCCTTGCCCATTAGGATCATGGTATATTCTCCAGTTCAGAGAAAGAGAGTCATTAATGGACAAATTTATCATATATGAGTTTTTCAAACCTTGTGTAAGCATTTCGGTGAGTTAATAAAAGCTGAGTTTTCTCCAGATCTTGGAAAAATGTATACACCTACAGGAGCAGGAAATGGCCAATCTCTGTAAGTCAAATCCAAATGCAAACTGCAGCAATCATAGGAGACCTCAGCCTTCACTGGAGGGGGAGGGAGTATGAATGCTTGTAAAGCTGCTTCAGTTTCCTTCATCTTTTAAAACTTGTTTTAAAAATAAAAGTTTCATTCCTTTAAGACAGAAATGAAGTAGGCAGTGAACTGATGCAGATGATGCAGAGGGGAATACTCTGGGGAGAATATTGCAGTAACAGAAGAAGCTTGGAAGAGGGARTACAGCTCTTGCTTTGTGCTGGAAAAGTCAGTGGTTTTTATAAACTGCTGTTACATTTATTCTTACTCTGTTTTAAACTGTTAGTGCTGGGCAGGACAGATCTGCCAGGACAGCTCCACAACATTGAAACTGCTGCTTCTTCTGGGAATGTGAAGTTGTTTGTAAGAGTACTTTGAGGCCTGCCTAGCCTTCCTGGAAGATCTTCACAAGTTCAAAGAGGAAGAATTTTGTGTAGTTCAAGGCTTAAAATATTACTGCTTGCTTGTTGCTGTGACCCTGTTGGACTAGCTATTGGTTATTTGATTCTATCCAAATACTAGCCTGGCAATGTACACTTTAAAATCAGCATACACATGACACCTTTTCAGCAGCTGCAGGTTTTCTTATAATCTTTCCAGGGCAGTACATTTTTTGAAGAAGCCCAAATTTCATCTCCAAAAAGCTACACAAGTCCCTGAGAGAGTTCAACCCTATCTGGAGTTTCTAGCTAAGATCCTATTGTAATCACTTGTAAGGGAGAGGGCATATATGGCAGGGTGGCCTGTCTCACTCTTGGTGGTGATGTTTTTTTTTGGGAATCCTTTGTGAAAGTGTGTGTCCTTGCTGTGTGTAGAGAAATTTGTTTGCACCTTTGGGTATTATGACTGCCTCTGCCTTCTTCATGAGGTGACTTGTTCACAAGAGCTGTTTGGTGAGCAGTTGACAGCGTGGTAGCATCTGAGATGGCATGGTCACAGCAGAGGAARCAAAGAACAGTGAGAGAACAGTCGGCAGAGCTCTTTTGCATCTTGGAATTATTTGAACCTATGCCCTGTGGGGAGGGGGGAGCACAGAAGACAGGYTGAACATGGCAGTAAGCTGAATAAGGGTCATGTGCTAAAGGAATCCAGTTGGAATTTTTTGTTCTGGAAGAGACATTTTGAAAGCTAGCTGAGTTGTTGAGGACAGCAACAGGAGCTCCTGACATAAATAGCTTTTCCCTCTYGGGTGTCTGTTGGTGGCCCATGACTTGTAGCTGCACTGAGCCCCCATCACTCAACAGGTGTGTCCCGATTACACAAATAAGTGCAGTTGGTCCCTGTGTTAGCCAGCCTTGCCACAGGGCCAAGGTTGAAAGTGGGGCTTAGCCACTGTGACCTGTTCTCTGTATGACCCTTCCAGTCAGGCCTCAGGCAGGCTGGTGACAGCTTTTCTGCAGACAGCAGATTYTGTCCACAGAAGAAATTCAGTCTCAGCAGGTCTCTTCAGACTTGCATTTCCAGATGAGCTCTTCAGTACTTAAAATGTAGCAAAACATGAAGGACTTTGGTGGAGTAGGATGCCCCATACAGCTGGGAAAATACACGGTATGACGTGTTGGTGTTATCTTCCGTAACATGGTCTATGTTGTTGCAGGCACCAGTGTTTTGGCACATGCTGAAATTGTAGACAGCCAGCAGAAATCTCCCTGGGATGCAATACAGCACAGAAGCTCTCACTGTTGTAGAAATACCATTTCTGATGGCAATAGACTTTGGCTGGGGAGGGGATCATTGAAGGCAAGATCTGTTGGAGGGGAAGTTTTAGGAGGTGATGTGCCCTGGCTGAGTGATTCTTTCATTGCTTTCTTTTGGGACCCAGGCCAGCAACTGCCTTGGTAGCTGAGGTCACCTGGGTCAGTGGTACTGTGTGGGGACAGTTCCAGTCTCTTACTTCAGCAGCTGGGAGTGAGCTCCAGAAGGAATATTGCATTTCTTTTGGTAACTGGGCCAAGAAAGAGAGGAAATTCATAATTTGAGCAAAATACTTCTAGCTTTTTTTGTAGAGTGGGATGAGGTAGGAAGGGGGAAATGAAAAATCCTTTATAATGGGTTGCTTGGGATGACTTTTCTCTTGGAGCTCTCAGGCTGTAAGAAACGTTGAGCTTCTCTTTCTTAGTATAACAAAGTCTTTGTTAAGGGAGCTTCCATTAAGAGTGGATGGGATTGGAAACATGGATTGGCTCAGCTCATGCATTGCACTACATGATTTGGGATCCTGATAGRATGTTTTTTGGTGGTAATTAGATAATAACAAAGGCAGCCTTGCATGTCCTGAATAATGTAACTTTATTGGATATTGATAATTGTGATGCCCTAGCAGAGATGTAAGATGATGCACTCTAATAGTGCTTTAAGAACATTTTGCTTGAATTTCTTTGAATTTTCATAATCAGTGTTCACTGGTTCCTTCATCTTGTTTTTCCTGTCATCCTTCTAGGATGCTGGACTGTACCTCAGTTGCTTTCTGATGCAGACCTGTGTAGGTCCTGATAAAAATAGCAGTCCTTCCCCAGTGAGTCAGCCTTCAGCAGTCGTGTAGTTCACTGTTGGGTGGCTTTTTCTGGGAATACGAATGCCAAGATCTTGATTTCACTGAGTACTTAAGCATGTGCTGAATTTTAAGCATGTGTCTTTTGCTGGATTGCATACTAAGAAAGATTAAGGGGTTCATTGATCAGTGGATAGTGTTCCCTTCATTGCATTTTATATAGCATTTAACTTCATAAGGTGGTTCAATCTGCTGAACCTTTGGATATTCAACGCAGTTGCTGAAATGAGAGGTACYCAGTTAAGTCAACCACTCAGTGCAGATGTATGATGTCTGTTGATTGCTTCAGGTCATCATGGGAAAATGCTTCAGGTCATCATGGAAAAATTCTTAAAGGTTTGCAAGTGTAGAAACTGTTGATCATGACTGAAAGCAAACAGGTTCTTGTAGGAGGAACAGGAATTTTTCATCAAATCGTTAAGTTTATATAGTGGTGCCCTTTTTTATTWTCTAAGATTTGAGAATTGTTCCCAAGCATTGCAGTGATGCTCATCACATTTTTTGATGTATTCTGGGAATTGCTCTGAGGGATGCTCAGAGGATGTTGAGGAAGYAAATCAAATTATCAAATTATATCTCAGCACCTGATTCCATAACTGRGCTTGATTTAACTTCTGGTATAAGGAATCAAATGTCTCTGACCAACTCTGAACTTCAGTCTTTGCTGTCCTATAACTGGCAAAGGGGAGGGATGTGTCAGTCCAATTTCTACATCATCTTTCTCCATATGTTCTGTCCCCTTTCTTGCCTCTATTTTGAATAAATAGAATGTCTGGAAAATAAAATGAGGATACTTTTAAGGCATGTTTAAATTAACTGGRTCCAGAGTTGCTATATGGAGGAGGAAGGCCGAATGAATAATCTATCTATTAAGAGTAAAACAAACAAAAAGACAAAACAACCCCCCACAAAGTCCCAACAGATGTCCCCCATATAGTTCTCCCCAGCCAACCCTCATCCCTTCCAGACTGAACTGTTGATAGGTGGGAAAGAACGAGGTGCCTGTTAGGAGTAACTGCAGTAGTGAACTGGTATTCTGGGCCAAACCAAAATGTGACTCTTCTGAATTTCCATTTTCAGCAGCATGAGGGTAAAGGCCTCCCCCCAGCTAGAAAAGGGATCAGCAGGRTAAGATGGAGGCTGCTTTTTTGACCTTGGAGTCACCTTTTTCAGACCCTTGGAAATTATATCTAGTCTTAGTAGGGTTTATGCATTGAGCTCAGAATGTCTGGTTGGGCCAGCGTGAGTTGGGAGGGGGTTTTGACATGAGTGTGTTTTCCATCACACAAGATGGTGACTTRAAATCCGCATGTAGGGAGAACTTAACTAAGGTCTGAGTGTAGGTAGAAGTGTTTTAGAGTAATGGATGGAATTGGATGTAGGCGGAGAGCCTGAACTCTGTCTGGGAGAGTAATAAGCAATGATGAGAGTGGACCTGACCTGACTTTTCAGTTCTGAACTCATCTCAGACACTATCTGGCCACAGGAGCTCCTGCAAGTGCTCCCTTTTAAAAAGGAATTCCTCTTGCAGCCTAGTCTAACTCTATTTTGGGTTTGTTTGTTTGTTTTTAGTTATAAAAAATAAAGAGCCTGTAGCTTTCTGAATTCAGTTTTAATTGGTGTGGCTCTACTGATCATAAACGTAAAGTTGCAAAGCTTTTTAGAGGATGAAAAGCTTTTCTGTGTGTGGTTTCTGTTTTTGTTTAAAATGGGTCACATGCCCAGGAATGCAGTCAAATTATAATGGTGACTAAGTGCCGGAAAGCATAGAAAAGAGGAGGGAAGGGWGAGCAGAAAAAAAAGGAGCCTGAGGCTATGGAAGGAAGGCTGGGAAAATAAGAATCTGGCCAGACCCCAGGGCCAGGTTAGAGATTCCTACACCCATTAACAACAACAGGAGATGTTTATTTACAGGGAGCTGAATTCTGTTTTAAAAATGACAGAGTACCCAAAATGCTACTTTTGGGAAATGGATTGCAGGGACTATAGGGATGAGAGTAGGGAACTGGTTCTARTGAGGCACCAATTCCCCTCTCTCAAGGATCTTCCCTTCATCCTATGCATCTGGGTACGTTAGCTGTTGAGAAATGCATGAAAGTGGGATAAGCTCTTGTAGTCTAGTAAGTGGTTCGCAACCCCTGGTTACAAAAGGTAACCTATAGAGCTTTTTTTTTTTTGTTTGTTGTCTTCTGATCTTTTCTGCCTCAGCAGCTCCAGCAAGGATATTGAACAATTAAATTTATGATATGAAAAAGATGGGAGCTAAAGCTGCCTTTCCCCCCATCTTTAATCAACCCTGGATTATGAAAGCAAAACAGTTGTTGAACAGCTGCTTGAACTGGGTGTGCTCTTGTAGACTCTCAAGAGACCTTTGTTCCAGGTCTCTGTGGTACCTACTTTTTGTCACATCTTCAAGAGTATTGATCTTGGTTTGTCTCAGCTCATCCCAATAACTTTGATCTGTAATCCAGCAACAGTTTATGAGCTGTAATCTCTCTTTTAGTAGCTTTGTCTGTCTGCAAATAGAGAATTTTCGAGCAATGTGCCAGAATTCTCTACCCTTTGGTGAGCTCCTGCAAAAGATAGTTTGTCTTGGGGTGTGTGTGCATTGGGTGGTTTATACAGAAGAATGTATTTTATCTTTAGTTTGAACACATCTTGATTTCTGATTATTGTATCTGGTTATGTGATTGTCAGACAGGTGAGGCTTTGGAGTAGTTTCTTTACTAGTCCTTCCAGATAGACAGCCTGGCTTCCTGTTTCAGTGTTYTCCTGACACACAGTTTTCTCCATCTGTTCTTGTGTGGCATTGTCCTTGTCTTAAATGGCTGCTTTTAGTCTCTGTTAAAAGGGTGATGTCCTATATCTCTGGTTCTTCTGGTGGTTTCTTTCTGTGTCATTCTATTTTGATTACAGTTCATTTGAACCTGTGCTGCATTCAGTATATTTGATCAAGTCTTGATCATATTTAAGGTTTGTGATCATTGGAGGTGGCTTTCTTTGCTGATAATCCCCCGCTCTTCTCAGTGTTCCTTTCTTGTCAGCTCTCATGAATATGATCATTATTGTGTGGCTCTGGSACCATCAGTTCATCATTGTGGAACTAGTGTGAGAGCTTACCTGTGGCCACCTTAAGTGCATTTGTTGTCCAGAAAGCATCAAAATCTCGTCTCTAATCTCATCTCTCCTCTGTCTGCAGAGCTGCTGGCATTCCAGTGAAGGAGAGGGTGAAGGTGTCTCAGAACTGGAGGTATGGACGCTGCCGGAGGGAGACRCTCCTGAAATGGAAATGCAAGCAAGTAGTTTCTTTCTCTTCTTTGTTATGTAACGACTGCTGTGGGACATTGGGTTTGTGTCTGTGCCCTGAAATGAGGTGTTTCCTGCTCCTTGTGATCTGTGGGGTCTCGCCGGTGATTGTTGCTGTTTTATTTTGGCTGTTGCTGGCCAGCTGGGTTTGGGATAACTGGAGCTGCTGCCTTGCCCTAGGGATTCATGCTGAGTTTCAGGAGTTTCTTTCTTAGTAATTTGAATTTGTCTTTTCTCTGATATGTACAGTTCTAGTTGCATTTAGCAATCTTTACTACATATTTCAAACTCTTTGCATTTGTGTCTACTGCTGTATACCATGAGCAACCTTCTGTCTTGCTCTCACAATGAGCACACCTTGATCCCAGTTGTGGACTTAGGTGCTCTCTCAAAATGCTTCATTTGTCTCCAGTGGTTTATCTTGGCTCCTAATTTGAATGTACAAATCTAAAATGCTCATTGCCATTCTTCTGCCTTTTAATTCTTCATTCTTATACCTTATGCTTCTCTCCTTCACGTGAAAAAAAGTATATGTGACATTAATGACCAGAGCTTGTTGTTAAATTCTTGTTTGCAAAGATGTACTCAGCTTTCAAAGCAAAGCATAAGATAAGTCTCTGGTCTGAGCAGCACATCTACGTTTTCAGCCTTCCCATCATCAGACTGAAGGAAAAATGACAAAGTCTATGGTTTGTTATCTGCTGAAGAACAAGGACCTTCTACTGAGCTTTCATGCCTTTTTGTGCTGCGTAGATTGAAGTGCTGGATAATGTGCCACTTCTTGTGTAAAGTCCTGGGAACAGCTGTAATGAGCAGAGTGGGTTTTGGTGCAGGTTGTATACCTGCCTTTGAAGTGCTTGCAACCATCTGTGAAGACAAGCTCTGTGGATATTAGAGATCATTACTAAACCAGCTACCCAAGTGAAAAGGCAAGGACTGATTTAATGAGGCCACCATCCAAATGGCATCCCCCAATTTTCATTTATCCGCCTTCAGATTTGTTACTTCTCCTTATGAAAAAGTCATAGAAAAAGGTAAAAAGCTAAACTTCTGTAAAAGAAGAGCCACAGAAACTGGCTGTAGTCTAGGTAAGCTGGATATTCACTTGCTTTTAGAGGACTGCGTAGGAGTGGAGGAAGGAAGGGGAAATCAAAGCCTCCCTAAATCCAAAGCTCCTGTTCTAAAGATGCCTCTTACTTTTTCCATGTATATGATCAAGTCCCAGATGAACATTATAAACTCAAYTGCTTTGCCCATGTGATTAAAAGCCTGTTACTGGAGATGAATACAGACAAGCAGGAACCTTCTGTCTAATGAGCAATMTTGTCCTCTTGCTTGTTTCTAGTCTTCATTGTGATGTTACAAGATAGGGCTGTGTGTAAAGACTGATGACACAGAAAATCATGGCCTCTGAGGATAAATGATCTGAAGAAAAGAGGGAGACAGATTTTTATGAGAAGCACCCCTCCTTTCAAAGCCATTTGTTCTTGAATGGTTTGAAAACTGAAAGGCTGTTCTATAGAAAGGCTCTGGATTTGCTCAGTGTTTCCATGGGCAGTGGTGCGCYTGGCAATGACTGCAGAGCAGAGACAATTTCACATATCCATGCCCAATGGGACATAAGCCCCATGTGTCTTTGTATCTGGTCTCGCTATATCTAGAAGTATTTTTTGCTGATTGTCTGGTGGCTACACAAAAGCAAAATCTTGAGCAAAGATCTCACTGTCTAAGTGTTTATTGTAGCCTATTCTGTATTTTGGTTTTGTTTCAAGAATAAATAAACTTGTTGAGATGATAGACWTGATTCAGACATTGCTTGAGTGTCTTCTCTTGGTCTTCCAGAAAGTAAAGCATATTTTCCATTTGTAACATCAGTCTTCAAAATATTTTGGAATAGTTTTTTTTGGCTTCACTGCTCTTGGTCTGGAGCCTGTCCATAGGGRACTGCCACTGTCCCACATAAAGCAGGGGACAGAAAAGGTGTGTGGCCTTTTCTAAAAGATGGGCAAGAGAAATCAAGAGCTTGCTCTACATCTTTTGGCTCAGCAGTGGAAGAGGTGTGAATGTAGAAAAATACCTCTACATATGTGCATAAAATTCTTAGGTAACCTCAGAGTGCAGGAGGTGGGTGACTTTCTGTCTCTAGGAAGATCTGTGGTATTCTGGTGGCATGTTCCCCTGCTCAGAGGTRTGTGGAACAGTGACAGCTTTGTGGTCTCTGCTGGGCACCAGCAAATAGTGTTCAGGATCAAGACTGTTTGCACCAACAGCCTCATATTGAATACTGTCTTAGAAATGCTTGGCATAGCTCACCAACACCAGAGTTCCAGTTTTTTAAAAGGTACAGAGCTTGTGTGCAGGTTTTGGGGCCCTTAAGTATTTCCTATCTATGCTCACTAGACTKTTGGCCATCTTCTTTTTCAAAGATTCCTTTTCCTCGTTTTTCCTGGTTAGAAAAATGCCAGCAATGTAATCTGCTTTCTATGTTGCTGGAGAAGCTTCACTTGTAGCTGTGCTGCTATATTAAGCCTGGCTTTTAYRTGTCACCTGCTGCTTCAACTTCACCTTTTWTGAGTAGGCATTTGTTTTTGTTGAYACGTTTATATTTTTTCTTTTTATATRTGAGGTTGTTTTGGTTTTTTTCTTCTCTCCAYTCCTGCGAGCCCCCAACCTGCTGTCTATTTGCAGTTTGATGCCCTGGATGGAGCTGGATGGCGAGTATCTCTACCTGTCTCAAGCRGAGAATATCCATGCTTACCACCTGTGTGCAGAGGGGACAGGTTTGCAGCGTCACCCTCAAGCCATCTTCTCAGGCCACCAGGAGGATGTGTGTCGCTTTGTTCTTGCCAACTCGCACATCGTCAGTGGAGGAGGGTGAGTTGGATGAATGAAAGAGCCCAAGGGTTTTGCCACTGAAGGTGGATGGATTCTGTGTAACTCCAGCACAGAGCAGAGGGGCCAGTCTTGCTACACAGTGTCCTCTTGATTGGCTGTGGTCAGCTGTTGCTGCTTCCTCTCTTATAATTTTGGTTCTGGCCTGAAAAAGCTTTTRTGGCAGCAGTGAAGGAGCTGAGTCTCAGGATGTTGACCTTAAAAAGCGTCCTTTACTCTTGTAAACTTGTGTGGGTGTCCACAGATTGTTATATCAGGAAACCTGATTGCTGTGCAAGTTTTATTTCTTTCCCTGTTAGAGCCAGGGTAGCTAGGCTGTTCTAGTAATCAATATTAGATTATTGATTAGCTGGTTAGCTGGGATTGCARTGGTGCAGAAAGTTTTCTAGAGACAAGTGTGTGTTTATTAGACCCACTGATATAATTGTGGAGAGGGGGAAAACTGCCAAGCATTCCAACACATACACACTTCTCCAATTAATTTTGCATTTGACTGGCCTTTTTCAGTTACAGCAAATGACAGGACTTTTATTAATAGCTAAAACTTTTTAAATATACACAGCAGTTAAGCACAGAACTGGGAGATACAAGCATGGCTATCTGCCCTGAGTATCGTGACTTTCTCCCGTGAGCTGTAGCCTAAAATTCAGSTGGAAATGAAAGCTTGCATTTAAAATTCTAGTAACTGTGTTGGTTGAAAAAGGTCTAAATGTCTATGTAGTTAATTCAAAGCATAGCACTCTGTATGGCTTCTCTGAAATAAATTAAAAGCTTGAGGCTTGGACATGGGTTAGAATGTCCTCTCGCTTGTTCCCTTACTCCAGCCATTCAGCATACAGACAGGGTTCTGGCAAGCTCAAAGCAGTAGGAGGAAGAATGGCTGCTTTGCTATAGGTACTGCAGCTTAACACAAAGTGGAGGGTGGAAAGGTAGCCACGAACATTTTCATGTGCATCAGATCAGGCTTTGACTGGCCAGATGTGGAATTGTAAGCAATAGGTGATGTGTGAAGAGTGGAGGGTTAATAATGCTGCATGAATTTCAGCCTGTCAGAGACCAGTCCTGGTCTTTTTGTAGCACTCCAAAGCATTAATGGAAGGTGCATATCCAAGGGAGATGCAGCTGATACAGATACCCTGCCTCTGTATTTGTTTTTCAGAGATGGAAGTATTGTCCTTCACAAGATCCATGGCTCCTACAGCGTCAAGTTCTCTGCACATGAGCAGGAGGTGAACTGCGTGGACTTCCAAGGTGGCCTTATTGTCAGTGGCTCCCGGGACCGAACAGCAAAGGTGAGCAGGGAATGTTTCAGCAGCTGCAGGTGCTGCTGTAGAGGTGACTTCAGAGGTCTTGTGCCATGAATATTTAAGTRTCAGCAGAGCTGCTGTGAGCCGTGTACTCCTTGTAGGAGGATTGCTGACTGTCTTGGCATAGGCTCATGTCTCTGAAAAGATGCTTGCTCTGCCAGGCTTGTTAGAAAGAAATTTGGCAGTAATTTACAGCATCAGCTGCTGGCTTAGACTTGGACGTGCAGAAGGCAGCAGCTGATATTTTGTTTCCTTCCCTGTACATTTATCTGCACTGTAGTGAAGATGCATGCCAGTTAGTGTGAAATTCACTGTGTGGATYTCAAACCCATCCTTGTTTTATGATTTAACATTGCAGTGTGGTTTAACATGCTCTCTGTTTTATAGGCAATCTTTGTAAAGGATGGCATGATGTCTTTTCCAAATCTGTGGTTATTTACTAGTTTTGTGGTGTGTGTATTTATTTGTGTGTGGGCTTTTTCGTTGCTTTTTTTTTCTTTTTAATGGCTCTTCATTTGCAAACCAGAAATGAAGTTAGGCTACGAATATTGTTAGCTCCCATTTTTCTCTTCTAGTTGGGATCACTGGGTCCTGTCACAGATTCTTCTGGATCTGGTTGGCAATGCTCTGTTCCTGTGTGGACCTAGAGAGTTGCTCTTCTGAGCTGTAACCAGCTCTGCTTTATAASTTTAGGAAACTCTAGGCAGATGTTTCACCCTTGTCCTGCTAGCATGATGCAGTACCTGAAGCGTCTTCACAACCACTTGTTTTATTGTTAGAAGTGGTTGCTGTATGTTGAATGTTTTATGTTGGCTGTTGCTCTGGGTGGCCTGATGGATACTCTTGGTCCCTGATTTATATCATGGAGCATTGATGGAGGTAAGAGGAAGACAGCTAATTCCTTCTTTTCAAGAGGGGAAACTGAAGCAAGGCAAGACTTAAATGTCTCTTTCAAGGTTTTATAGGAAGTGTGTGGAGCAGCATGACCTGGTTTATTTTTGTTGGTCCCTCTGTACAGATGTACTCCTGGGTAAAATCACTTCCAAGTAAAGCAATGTTCAGATGCAAAAGGCAGTTCTGGGGTTGCTGTTTGCCTCCTGGGAGCAAGACCTTGATGCTATTTTGTCTCACACTTTAGCGGTGCTGCTCCTCTCTGGTCTGTGGATCCTCTTCTCTGGGAGAGTGCTTTCTTGCAACTTCTCTGACAGCTGGAGGACAGACATCCCCRACCTTGAGAACAAATTCCTGAAGGCCAGAGGGGAATTTCAAGCTGTTTTTCTTAGAGCTAGTGTGAGATCTTGCCCACCCAGTGTTCCCCACAGCATATACTCTGGGGATGTTCACCTCTTATTTTTTATCATCTCTTTTTGTAGGTCTTGTTTGCGTGAATGAGACTCTTGGAGGGTGGAAGGGAATCCCTACCAACCTTTTAAAGGGGCTCTAAGTGTCTAACTATTGAGGGCTCTGCTGAGTGTTGATTAGGACTAAGCCCTGAAGAGCTGCTAATGTACATTCCTGTGTGATAGGCAGCAGATAGTGTGCTCTGAGCAATATTTTTAACCTGTAGGAGATAGGGATGCCTTAAAGGAGTTAAGCTTTTCTGCTGCTTTTGCTGACACTAGGTGCTAAATTCCCCGCTGACAAGAATAGCCTGCAATCCTGGGCATTATCAACAAACAAACAAATAGGGCACTCCCGGCTTTGAAGTCTTGAAGTGAAACATTGGGGGTTGGTTACAGACAACTGGGGGGCTTGAGTTCCAYAGGCCAAGAATGATGGCAAGGTGGAGAAAATGAGGGCCACAAGCGACGCCCCAGCAAGAATTTTGGGGCCTTTATTAGGGCCCAGAAACAAAGGGGTGAACTGGTGGAAGAGGATGTACATGTTTGCACTGTTGGGGGAGGGAAGGAATTCTSTCACATTGTCAGTGAGCAAGGGGGGTCTATTTGCAAAAAGCCTGGGCTGCACTTGAGAAACTTTGTCTAAAGTGGGGGACTTATAAAAGAAGATTATTTTACAGGCCAGTGAATGATTAACATACTTAATATTAATGGAATTTTTTCAGGCATGCTTCAAAGTCTTCCCACACTGCTCAACAGAGCAGATTTGAGCAAATCCTACTTCTTGTTTCTTTAACTACAGAAGATGGGGAGTTCGTTTTGAGTGCTGCCTTAGAGAGTAAGTGGTGATGAGGGTGGATGGCTATACTTAAAGCTGACTCTTTGGTTGACTTCAAGTGCTTGTTTCTGCCAGCAATTAAAAGCTCTGCTCCCCAAAAATAAGAAATTGACATTCAGGGAGAGGGTCTCAGGGAAGGTAAGCATGGCAGTTTGGGCAGCTCTTCCAGCACAACATTAGGAGCGTACATCTTACTTTGTGCAATTTGGGGTGATGTGGCATAACATGCATCTCTCTCTTTAGGTTTGGTCCCTGTCCGCGGGCAGAGTGGGTCAGTGTCTACATACAGTRCAGACAGAGGATCGAGTGTGGTCCATTGCTATCAGCCCATTATTAAGGTAACAGACCTCTTTATTCCCAATTTCCAGCAGAGACAARTAAAGGAGTTGGATAGACTATATGTCCACAAATCTTTCTGAGACACCAATGTGACAGTTCAGGGAATTGATTTGTGTGGAGGCTGGTCAGGTGCTTGTGCCTGCAGCAGGAACTCAGGGAAGAGCACATGGTCTTTACTTCCTATACCAGCAGAGTGWTCCACTCATAAAGAAGCTGTGAAGGTGGCCCTGGGTTCCTCTTAGTACTTCAGATGGGACCTTGTTCATTCTTCCTTGCCAAAGGAACGCTGACTTGCTAATTAGAAACAGTGAGCTGGATCCTCTTGACATTTTCTGTGCTGAAAAGATGCCAACTTATGTTCTCATTCTCTGGCAGAAGAGATGCTGWGCAAAAAGGTCCCTACTTGAGAGGTGTATGCAGTGGTTAGAACTCAGTTTTCTTTGAACATGTTGAACTGGCAAGGMTGAAGTGGTGTTCAGGGATGAGGTTTGCCAGCCTCTACTGCCTGTAGCTCTGTGCTCCTAGTGCAAGCATAACGCTACAACTTCAGCATGGGAGGCAAGGGCAATACATACACCAGTGTCTTCCAGGGTGTTTTTTAAAGTGCCCCCGTTCTTGTGAAGGAAGTGGAAATCTGAGAAACTCTCACTAAAATCTTACAACAACCAGCAATGATCTATTTTTTGATTCCATGTTAAACTGGTCTTCTGCAGGCAAGGGAGCTTMTTCCTCAGCATACCTCAAGGAAGARGGGAGGAAGARCTGCTACTGCTGCTCATGGGATGTCTGCAATTTCTGCATTTTAGGCTTGTGCAAAACCAAAATACTATCCAGAACTGCTGTCCYTTTTAGATTTCCAAGCTTGTTCTGCAGGCAGCAGAAACTTAGTGGTACAGAGCTAATGGCTTTATCAGGGAAATGACACTCCAGGCTTGCTATGATTTTGCAGTTTCCTTGTCCCTTTGCTCCGAGTGTTTGAGACAGATAATGTTTCTGAAGAAGTGCCATGTGCATTCATGCTGCTGCATGTGAGATAGAAGCCCTTTGCTGTCTTCTGAGCTGCAAGGGCCCCATTTCTGGCAGACAGGCTGTGGCTCAGGCACCGTGGCTGGTTAGAGCCCCAGTGGCATGCTGCTTCCTACTCCTAAGTGATGACCTACTGATGTGGCCCCTTGTTAGGACAATKTTCCTCTCCCTGGTGTGCACGCTTGTGCACACTCTCTGTCACAATATTTACCCTCAGTCTCCCCACCCCCCCTTTCCTCCCYGCAGGGTGATAAATTGGAGGTGGTGGAACAGCTATCCCATGAACAAGTGGGCTTAAATTGTGCACTCTGATTTTCTTACGACACTGTGGACTGTACCAGCCTCTCCCACTAGCCCGCCCTAGTGCACCCCCCCTCATGCCCCTCCATATTTTAGGGAGGGGGGTGTGGAGAATTAGAGCCAATTAGCCACGTCATTAATTCTTCAATTTGACGGCTGATATAGCAGGGCCCGAAACACGCTGCTGACCTCGTATAATGGGAACCCTGCTCCTTAACATATTGACGATGGGAGAAGTTAATTAAAATTCCACAGAGAGAAGGTGTCGGCTAACCTATAAACCTGTCGCTTCTCAGAACAAATCACAGCCATCCTAGAAGAGAGAGAGGATCAGAGCAGGAGGGCATGTGGTGGGGGTGGGCCAGGGCAAGGGGCAGGGGAGATGAATTTTTCACTAATAGGTTTTATTACTTGCTGTCTAATGAGGGCGAGTATCAAAAAGATAATATCTGGTTTCTAGGAAGGTCTGCTTTGCGTAGCTCTGTGGTTTCTGTTTTATTTGTAGGAGCCCATATTTCACCCATATACATTCCCTCTGCACTTGTTTGTAAAACTTGTCCTTCCTCACAGGCCCCATCCTTCTAGCCAGAGCTTGGATGCATTTGTTCCTCAGTGAAGCTGAACATGGCCTATAACCTCCACTTCCTCCTGAACGTTTAATGTGCCTTTCTGATTCTACCTTCTCAGCTGTGCTGATGTAAACCAAGTTCTCCTCCATAAGGACAGGCAGTTTTGCTGGTGTAGAACTGCTCGAGAATCAGGCTCCAACCACCTAAGTATTTTGGCCCGTTGCTGCTGAGAACCCACCAGCTGTCTCTGTAATGGACACACAAAGATCAGAAACAGCTCTAAGCAGTTGTGTGGAGTGGAGCAGGAGCAGGGAAGGCTCCTCCACCTCTAGCCATTCAAAATTGCTTTGGAGAGGCTGTAGTTTCTTGACCTGGAAGTTTACCAGGACTAAAACTCTCTAGAGTAGTCAGGGTTGTATTCTTATTGAACTTCAGCTGTTAATGGGCTGAAACTTTTCGTCTTTTCAGTGATATCTTCCTGTGTGTGAAACTTCCCTACAAAGTATCCCATATGCTCCTGACCTGCAGCTGGGTTTTCTACTGTGCCTCCTGTAGTCCTGTACTGCTTGRCAGCTGCTCTAGAGAACAGTGTCTGTACACCCAAGCAAAATGTTAGAGACTTGTACCCTTAGACCACGACTCCTCTGGCTTCAGGCATTTTTTTCTTAGGTATTCTGCTTTGATTTGTCCACAATTTCCCTGTGTCACTATAGAGATCATCCTGTACATGTATGGAGCTGGGGGAGGAAGCTTTGTTCTTTGTGTAGTGGTGCTGCTCTAGATGTTTTTGGGGTTTGTAAACAGAATGATTCCTGTAAGGGAGATTAAGTAGAGGGAAAGGTAGTAAAGGGGGATAAAGAGTATTGGATTTTCTCTTCATACTGTGCAGGGGAAAACTGTGCTTAGTCCTTTGCATAACTTTTTCAGCTGTRGAAGTGTCTTGACATCCATGCGTGTTGTTGGAGCTTCATTGCTTTGGGGATCCCTAACAGTGTCCTGCAGGGTAGTGGGCATTGCTTTYATTCTGGGTTTTCAGAAAGTCTTCTGCAAAATTGTGCTGGTTGGTGTGCTTTGGATAGCAGGACACACATTGCATGTCACATAAGTGACTAGGGAAGAGTCTGAGAGTGTCCTTAAAGTAGGAYATGTAAAAAAAGGGTACCTCAGCTTCCTTCAGCAACTGGTTTAGTTGATCTCCAAAGCTGTCCTTCTCCACGTATTAGTAAAATGTTGTACTTACTCTGCTGCATACTCAAAAGTACATTTCCTTAGCTGCTTGTAATCCTCTTCCCTCCCCTTGTTCATTTGCCTTTTGAACTCTGCATCATGCAGATGTTAAACTTTCATTTACTGGTGCTAACTGCAGTGACTTATGTGCGCTCAGGGACCAGGGCAAGCCTAAGTGCAGTGGACCAATTCAAATGTGCAAAGTGAGGCAAACTCAGAAGTTTCTGGTAGAGCAGTGGCACCTTCATGCTTTGTGGTTCCCTGAGGTGGCAATAGCCAGGGAAGAGAGGGGAGCAGTGTACACTGTGAACTGGAAGAGAAAGAAAAAAGTGGACCTTCATGTTAAGTTCATTATTAATCTTGGATCCAGATTTTTTTTTGTGTTGTGTTAAAAAAAAATATTCAGTTCTAAGCTGGCTTCTCCTGCCAGGTCTGGCTGCTGGCATTTGCTATTTTAATTTAAAAATATTTTAGTATTTATCATAAGATGCTGTACTCGAAATGTGTCAGATTTTAAAGCAAGAAAAGAGAAGATGGAGGCACAAAAATGGTTTCCAGTGTGCAACTTTAGATAGAGAGCTAGGAAACCCTTGGTACATTTTGGGCAACATCAGGAAATCAACGTGCAGAGACATGCTTTGGATGTGTAAGCCCAAGAGACAGTCTCTCCTTTTCTGACTGTGTCTGCTGCAGTAGATGACCTCTGCTCATGGGTGTTGCCTTGGTGAAGTGCAGGTTAACTCCAGAGAGGAGGAAGAGGGTTTGTACTAAAGATCAGCTAATTGGATGCTTAATTTAAAGGAAAACAAGCACTTACGTAAGCAGCTGAATTTAAAAAGCCAGGCTGGCTCTCCTATTTATGCAGTGTTGTGTGTGAGACCTAACTCCTCTATTTGARCATGCGGATTTTAACCTAATTGCCTCTCCTATGGATTATTATGAGGAAATAATATCTGAGGAGCTCTCTGCTTCTGTGGACAACCTCAGGCAAATTGTAAAACATACCCCAAACTCGTTGGGGAAAGGAAGGAAGAGAAAGGTTACTGACAGGCAACTTAACTGAATGGGCCTCTCTTCCACTGGGAGCAATCAAAATGATTCATTTTGAGGGCTTCTCTTTAATGGTTATCTAGAAACTTTTTGTGAAAGTGTAACAATCTGATCTTGCAGACTGCCTTAGAATAAAACAACCCACWTGAATCAGAGCAACTTTGCAGTGGTTTTAACTGCAATTGAAGCCCTAAAGTRTAGCAGATAAAATGTTGGCTAATGTTCCCCCCATCCTAATTTCTTGCTCCAATTTTATCATCAGATTTCCCCTACTGCATATCACAATGAGCTGTTGGCCACAGTGGTGCTCTGCTTTGACCTAGCTTTGTGCAGTTAACCTCTCTGAGTCTGCTAGGACTTGGGAGACGTAACTGGGTTTTGTTTGGGTGTGTGCATTGCTAGCAAAACAGCCGGCAGCAATAGCTCTGCTGTCCTTGGGGATCTTCGTAGAGCCTGGTCGGTTTGAATAATTGAGAGGGGACTCTGACCTGCAGCTGTTTCTTAAGCGGGGCAGGAAGAACCTTCTCAGCTGTGAGATCCCAGAGTGGACATGCAGAGTTAGTGGTGGCATTAACTGCCATCTTTCACTGACCTCGGAGGGTGAGCTGGATGTGGGTTTCTAGATATATGCAATAGTCATAACTGACTTGRTGCTCTTTCACCCTAAAGCTGAAGAGCAGGAAATGAGTATCAGTTTCTCCCCTCTGGAGCTAAAATGACACCTGTGTCTTATTCATTTGCCCTGACTGTTCCCTTGATGTTGGGATGAAGAAGACTTTGTTTTACCTTCTTTAATTGTGTGATAATGACTCTATTTGGTCTTCTTTACATGGGTGAACACATGGACATGCATGTCGCTTTTCCCTCTCCTCTAGAAATAAAAGCAAATGCAATCACTTCTATAGGTTGAGAAACCGCAGCTTACCTTTCTTCACTTTCTTTCCTTTGCCCTCTAAAGCTCACGTGATTGATGACTTCCTCCCTTTTTGTCACTTCTGGCCAATACTCTAATGGATATATTTTCTGTGACTGTGTGAATTGACTCACTAGTGGTTGTGGGCAGGTGAGCAGGTTTTGGGAAGCAGTAGCTGACTCGAGTTAGAACCCAGACATCTGTTTCTAATCGTGTTGAGCTGTGTTGCATATTGAATTTTTTTCCTGCCCCTGCAGTTTTTTATCATCTTTCCCCTTGCTTGAGGGGAAAGTCTGTCTCAGAAAGTTTGGAGGAAGCATCTTTCTTGTGCTGCCTGGTTTGCACAGGAGAATCCATGTCTGTTTAATCGATGTGACAGAAGAAACTTAGCTGAGGGGGCTGGCAACCTTATGGTTTGAGGTTTCCATTTCCAGTTTGTGATTGTTTTCTCTTTGCTTTTTAAATTCGCTGGGGGAGAAGGTAACTTCACCAGACCTTGGCTGCTGTTTACCTTTGCTCAGTTGTGCAGTGTGCCTTTGTTTTTCCACCTTTGATCAGTGTCCTGCCAACAGATAATTTAGCAATTGCATCCTAGGGTGGAAGTGTGGAGTTAATGTTAAAATTAGGGTTTTTTTCCTTTCCTTACTTCTGTGGCTGATGGAGCAGAGAAGAGGCAGGGGAGGTGAAGGGGGCCATAAATTCTAGACCTGGTGATTCTGTTCCTTGTAGAGAAATGAAAGCCTCTGATGTCTCTTCAGCACTTTCATTAACATTTAAATTAAGGGTTTGTTTTTCAGGCGGCCTTTCATAGTCTGACACATGGAGGCCGTTCTCTCTCTCTTTCTCTCTTTCTTTTTCCAGCTTGCATATCAGTGTACAATAGTAATCACTGCTGTATTTTTTTTTCTGATCTCTCAGGAGGGCAGCGACCTGACAAGCTGTACCAGAGGTTCAAAGAGAAACAGAAACAGAGTGCAAAGGTAGATGAGCAGGAGGATGCCAGGTTTCACTCCTACAATTAGAGTGGTGTCCGTTCCCTCCCCGCCTTTCAAATGACTGTTTTTGGGGGGGAAGGGACACAGAGGGATGGACCTTTCTTGCACGGTGAGAGCACCAGGTGCAGATGCCTCTAACCAGGCTCAGCTTCCAGTGTTACTCCTCCCAGATGAGGCCAGACGTGTCACTCAGAGGATGCAGGCTCATGCCCTGAGGTGGGAAGTGAAGCTGTAGTGTCCTAAGATAGCAGCCTGGCCCTTCTAAAGGAGTGTTGATTCACTCTGAGGACAGCAGGAGACTGGTCCTCAGTTTGCCATTGGCATTTGAAAGGAGGGTGATAGTGGAGGATATTGCCCTGAAGTAAGGGCAATATCTGTCTTTTGTGCTGCAAGGCTTAAGTAATGTCTGCTCTGAGCACTGCAGTTTACAGTGTCTGAAGTGTCAGTTTGGATCTTGGCTTGTGACCTAAACCACACCATGCCTTGCCATAGCTAAGCAATTTTTGGTATAAGAGCAGTTGTTTCAACACCAAGAAGAAAAAGCTATTTTCCACCTGCTTCAACAGTTGTCTAAGAGCCAAGGAACAAAGGGACACTTTTAGGAATGACAGTGATTTGCAGTGGAGAAGCGATGTAGTAGGATTTGTGTAAAGACATGAGTCTTTGTCCCAGAGCTCTTTTGGAATCTTCCATTTCTTATCTCTTGGTYACCACTGGTAGGATGTTACCTTCTGCAGGCTCTTTGACAGGAGCTGGAGGGCTCCAGTAGCACTGCACAGGTATTTTTTAGCTAAAAGCCAGAGGAAAATGTACCAACACTGTAGGCAAAACCAGCAGTGTTTAGCATAATGAAACTTGCAGCTTGGTTGCTGTGACTGTTACACTTTTCAAGACTTCACTCTACTACCACCCCAAAATTGTTTTTATTTCACTAAGACCTTCATCTAGGTGGGCTTTGAAGGGTGCCAGCAGGATGAGAGCAGCAAGCTGGCACGGGATCAGAAAGGGTGTTCCCTGAATGACAATACATATGGTACATAAAGAGGGGTGCCAAACATTTCTGTTTCTTCAAGACTGATCATAAGTGTGTCAGTGGAAGTACAATATGACTTATACCATGTGGCTCCTCTGGAGGACTTAATTCAAAGTCATGCACTTGCARAAGCATCCTGTATAGGCTGAAAAATGTTCCTTTCTGTTACAGAGTTTGGATTTTTTCTTTCCTTTTTGTGTGAGTTACCACGGACTGTAGTCTGTCATTTTTTTGTGTCACTTGTCATGTTGAAGTATTGTGTCTAACTGTTCTGAGTGYATGGTGATGACTCAGACAGTGAGTGATGCAGAGCAGCCTTGAAGAGTCAGTTGGTCTTGTCCACATTCCAAGTGCTCTGAAGCTATCTGGTAGGATGTGCTTCTCTGATCCTATCTGACCACGCTCTAATTGTTTTGTGCCCATCTCTTTGTTCTGTCAATGCACATGGCTCATACCTTCTTCTCTGTAAGATATTTTGTGTAGTCCTAAAAACTGCCACAATGAATATCATCTTGGTATCTTGATCCTGTATCATGAAAGCAGGATTCAGAACATCTCTGCACTGCTGGCATCTATCCAYTCTTCCAGATGCTTCAGCTTTGGGAGACTCAGTGATTCACATCCACTGAGTTGTTGTTCTTCAGACTCACTGTTGAATGGTGCTGACCATGTTTAGTGAAAACCACAGACTGTGCATACCAAAGATCTCAGGAATGGGAAGGAGGATGCTTAGTATTTGTCAGACAATGTCCTCGATCATTGCTTCTGRGCCACCTCCAGTGTTGCTCACTCTGTAACTTTCCAGTGAGAAATGCTTTTAATTTAAACTCTCTGGAGGCTGGATGCCAGCACGGAGCTCTGCTTGGCTGCCCTGGTGGTACTTGGGACAAGTGTGCTGCAGCAGTAGCTGGAGTAACTCCTACTAATTCTCTGTGGAAGCTCCACTGTATTTATGGGTGGAGAGGGTAGGGGGATGCATTTTCTCCCACCTTCCCCCAWGTTGTCTCAAAAGTCCTTGGTGCATCTTTGATTAGGTGTAGGTCAAAAGAATTTCCACATTGTGACCTTAATAACTGGGGTTGATTGGCAGGCGGTCTGCAGAGAGGGAGCAGCCTGTCCCTTTCATCTCCCTTGGTGCTGTGCTGGGACAATGGGCCAGCATATTTTCCTTGTTGTTCCTCATTTGAAAAGGGTCTGGTATCTCTACTAGGTACCTGTGACATGGGGGTCTTGATTGGGGTCTCATAAAGGGCCCTGTCACTGTGTCCAAAGGCCAGRAATACAAAGGCGGTCAGTGGGTGGGGGTCTCAGCTGACCACTGAAGAAGGGAGGGGAGGGTCCTGGAAGCAGTGGAGGGAGAAGCAACCCCTGATGGGAGACCTTAAAGGGGGGAGGGGGGGAGGAGGCGGCCCATTTTTGTCCCGAACTCATCAAGCACATCTGCAGAATTGTCCCAGCCGCTGCCTCCCAGTTTCAAAAGAAAATGATCGTTTGATAAACCGTCCTGATTCACCACTTTCTCACAAGGGAGGGAGACCCACCTTTGACCTCTATGATTTTGCATTGGGCCCAGCTCCCCCCCATCCAGTTGCTGGAGAAACTTTGAAATGCATCCCTTGTGCTCCCTTTCCTTCTCCCTCTTTCCCTTTACTCTCTCTTCCCCCCTGCTTTTTTTTTAGTCCCCCTCCTCCTCTTCCCACCACCCCCACCTTCCCCGCTCTCCCGCTTTGTAAAAAAGCAGGCATACTGCTTTGGAGTTTAGGCAAGTAATTAGTAAAATCTTTTCTGCAGCACAATAAAACCACAGCCCTTGGCCTGCATATTCCCACAATTTACATACTCGCGGGCATTCGAGAAAACAAGTGGTATTCCCAGTGCATCGTTGCCTATGAAAATCATTTGGAAGGCAGGGAGGGGAGGGAGCTGAGAYCCACTCGCTCCTGCGAGCTATAGGAATGTGCATGAATATATTAAAATGTTTTCACACAATGCTTGTATTTTCCAACGGGAAGAGGCATCTTCTGGATGAAAGGCGGCTGKCCCAGACACAGGCCTCTTCGGAACGCTCTTTCCCACTCAGGGTTTGTTTGCATGGACCAGATAGAGAGGGGGCCTGCAGGGGGAGGAAGGGCCAAGGCTGCTATCTATGAAGAGTAAATCTYTGTATGCCTCTTACCGGCTCCCCATTTGGGGTCCCAGAAAGTCAAATTATGAGRGAATTGTGTCTGCAGGTGGGGGCAGGAAGGGAGATCATCAGGACTTTCTGCAAAAGCTTTTGGAGGCATTGCAAACGTAGAGAGGAAATAGCTTGTAATGGAGCATATAGTGCTGTGACCAATGGGATTCAGGGGCTGCAGCAGGAAATGACTGAGAGGGAGCTGACTATCTTGAGCAGTATTAGCAAAGTGCCTATTAATAACAGAAAACACTCTTGCAGCACTTTTCCAGCTTCATCTTACTGTCAAGAGCAGGCTACTGAATGCTCAGTCTGGGCAGTGTGTCCAGCTGTTGTTCTCCTTTTTCCAAGAGGGTAGTTGTTCCAGGCTGTGCCACAGGTGGAATCCAGCAGTTTCCACTCTTTTTCAATCAGGGCCTACTTTGCTGCCTTTCCTCCAAAGAGGTTCTTTGGCCACTTTCAACTTACAGGATGTTGACAACAGGTGTGTGGTGAAAGTTGTGTCTGGAGACTATCGATCAGTGATTTCTTTTCTAACAAACAAAAACTGAAAGAGAAAATTGAAGTGAAGGGAGGGAGAGGGTGAACACAAGAAATGAATGGCCTGTCTTAGGAGCAGGGTTTGTATATAGGGAAGACCATAGGCTCATCTCCAGGGATACTGTTTTATTGGAGAATACTGGGGCAGGCTGCAGAGGCTTTGCTTGGAGGTAGGATGGTAGCTGCATTTTAAAATTATTTTTAAAAAACAATACCTTTTGATAAAAAAAAAACCCTTTGAAATTTCTGTGGGAAGTGGTGTGGCACCAGCAAAGTAATCTGGATGCCTTTTCTCTATGTGGTGCAGCTCTTTTGGGTGAATAACCTGTCCAGATGGGTTCTGCCCTGAGGATTTACACATCTGCCCAGMCACAACCATGGCAGTACACACTGATGGATGCCATGAAGAGCTATCTGTTCCAAGGCCCACACTACCCATCTGAAGTCTCTGCTCTCCTGAAGGAATCTGCAGAGCACAGGCTCCCAGAGCAAAGCATAAGCCATTTAGAGAGGAGTGGAAAAGCTTTATTGAGACTTTCTCCTCAGTTGAGCCAACTCATCATGTCCTTTCTGACCAGASTCTCCCCGTGAGAGATTGAGAGAAAATGTATTCCCCAGACCTACAAGAATCTAAACAGTTTAGAATCTCTCAATCTTTTGCAAAAGAATATTCTTGCATGGCAGCTGTTCCCAAAATGGATCTGCAGAAGTAGCAAAGCTCTG
Organism: Malurus melanocephalus; assembly: GCF_030028575.1. Taxonomy (NCBI): domain Eukaryota; kingdom Metazoa; phylum Chordata; class Aves; order Passeriformes; family Maluridae; genus Malurus; species Malurus melanocephalus. The sequence goes on along the minus strand of NW_026623244.1, from coordinate 2,491,736 downwards.
TAATGCTGTTGCTCCTGACTGGCCTGCACTGGTCATACTGTTTGGTCGTGGTGCAAAGGTCTCTAACCTTTTGTTGGAAACAACCAACAACCCAACTTGCAAGAGGGCTTACTTCTTATTTTTAATTATTGTCTTCCCAATTCCMTGCTCCTCCCCTTCATCTTTCTGCATTTCTTAAAGAGGCAGTGGAGGGAAAAAAGCTTTGGTTTTTGTTTGGGAAGGGGGTTAGGAAGGGCGACATGGCCCCTGCAACCTCTCATAGGGGTGTCTTGTCAGGGCGCGGCATGGAGGGCACAAACAGATCATAACCTTTAAATGAAAATGTGATGGAGGGGAGAGATGAAAGCAGTGAAACAAATTAGATACATCTAGAGGGGGTGCTCAACTGGAGAAAATTAGCATTTCTTCCTAATTGGAGTGCAGGGCATTCCATTACAGGGTTTCATTACAAGGAGGGAAGCACTGGGCCTCTTTGGGGGATTTCCCCCTTCCCTCGGTTTTTCTAGGAGTARAAAATATATTTGGGAGAGAACTGCAAAGGTACTGAATTTATCAGAGTGAAGGTTTCAGACTGCTGCAGGAGGAAGAATTATGATAAAGCATCAGTTCTTTATTAAGACAAGAAAGTGATGATTGTGTTCACATGAAGGCAGTTGCTTGTCCCAATTTTCCTGAAGGAAATAAAATAGTATACAGAAGGCTGCAGGTGATGATTACTTTCAGATTCGTGTACTTGATGAATCTAATTTCTAGACTATTCAAAATGCACTAGTTTGTTTGAAGCGTAGGGATATGTTTTTGATTAAGGTCAATGGAGTCTATTCAAGCCTGTTTTACACTGCATATCTAGTCCAGACTATGCAAAACATTTGTTTATTTTGTTTGCCTGATTCTACCTCTAACTAGGGTTGTATCCAGCAGAAATTTGCCTATATCCCTGGGAAGACAGCAGCCAGGTTACATGTCTAGTGGCTGCACTGGGGCTTGTGCACAGGTTTGTGGTCCAGCTTATGCCAGCTTGAGGAACAGGTGGACATGGATGTGCTTAAAATTTGCATCTGTATGTATGAATGGGTGCAAGGAATAAGTTAAGGGGAATTCAAGGGACAAGGTTTTACATTGTATTTCCTGGTTAGAAGTAGAGGGCGACAGTTTCTTTTTTCCAAGCATGGATTGGATTATTTATCAGTCAGTCTCTCAGGAAAGGYTGGAGGGAAGAGGAGAAGGGGGAGGAAGATGAAGAGAAAATCAAACTTTCTTCAGGTTTGTGGTATGCAATGTATGTTGCTCTGCCAATCTACAGTTACAAACTTTTCTATTCCAGCTCAAGAGAGGGAACATGTGAGCATATCAATATGGATTGTAGGAAGCTGCTGAAGGAAGGGTTCTGTCTGCAGAGAAGGTGATTCCTGGCAAAGGGGGAGGATGTTTATAGCAGCACTGCCTTCATCCTGGGCAGGCTCTGTTATCCAYTTGCCCAGGATGAGGTTGCAGATGGAATGAATTTACAGAAGTTGTAAATGTAAATCTCTGACTTAATCACTTGCTGCTGAATTTTGACATTTTGACACAGAGCACAGCACTGTCCACAGGAATATCTTCAGGCCTAGAGAAGATACTGTTATGTGGCTCAGAGATGGGCTTCTCCCATATTAGCATTCTCCTCTCACTTCWGTTCTCACAAAAGATGCTTGGCAGACTGTTTAAAATAAGGCAAAAGGGGAACCGGACCAGAGAGGCTGGAGTTTGGAGAGGAGCAAATGAGTAAGAGAAGATAGTAATTCTTGAAGGGAAACTGGTTCCTCTGAAGAATGGGAATTTCTCCTCAATGTGTGCAGTTGTGCATCTGRCTTGAGTGCTAATATGCTTTAAACTGGAGCATGCCAGAGTGTCTCTTGACTGTAGCTAAGCTTCTGTTTCCTTGGGTTGCTGGCATCTTCTATCTCTGTTGTGAGTTCAGTTGGACACTGGAAATATGGACAGAATTGTGTGGCTCTGACTCTCTCCTTGGCTCTGTTGCCTCTGGTTTCTTTTCAGAGCAGTGTGGGACTGTTTCAGACTGGAAGGCAGAGCAGAAAGTTTGTTCTTTCCATGCAGTGTTGCCTGTATTGTGTTTTGTGGTTCTTTATTTAGGATTTGTCAGGTYTTCTTTACCTTTTCTCCCAACCGCATGAAACAGAACTGCTGCAACCACTTTCTTGCTCTAAAGAGGTGTTGTGGGTTCACGATGCTCCATTCACCATCCCACATGCCTACATGTGGGATGTACTCTTACTGCTTTGTAGGCATCCTGACACTTAGCAGGTGCAGGTCTAGTTTGGGGCCAGGTATTAAAGCCAGCTTTTAATGTGCATTTCCCTGTCTAATTAGTAAATCCTTGTTCTCTCTYCTCTGAGATTGAGGCATATGTTCCTTTAAGTCTAACAGTCCATCAAAGAGGACTTGAATGAGGCCCTGCTATGGTTGGTAGACCCAGGCAGCTAATGACAAGAGAGAGCCCATTTCCTTTGAGAAGAGTAACCTGTACCAAGGTGATTTATAGTCCCAGAGATTTATTAGTGCGGGGCCTKAAGAGAGGCTTGAAAGGTGGAACCCAACAGCATAGGGTTTTTTACAGGGGAAAAAGAAATCTATATACCTCTTCCCCAGTCTGAAAGAAATGAACTCACCAGAAGAAGCAATTGCAGACTAAGCTGGGCCAAGCAGAAAATGCTTCTATTGCTGTGCTTAGTCTCTTCCTCCGGGGGTAGCCATCTTGAGCTTTGCACCTGTGCTTTGTTCAGCTGTTCAGGCTGATTTAATGAGGGATGGGATGGRGCAGGACTGTCTGATGGAAGAGTTTCTCTCTTGCACCTGATTTTCTGTCTTGGTCTGGAGCATATTTTTGCTTTCTGTATACTTCCCCTGGATTTTCTCCTTTGACAATGGAGAGGCAAGGGAGCCTAATTGTTTCAGATGTTAGAAAAAAAATCATGTTTCTCTAAGATCTGTCTTCTGATGGTCTCAGAGCAGTGTGGAAACACAGATGGTGTGCAGATCACTTCAGATAAGTTTGGAGCCTAGCAAAGCAAGGACTCATGCTCCTGGTACATGATGGAAAATATGAGGTACTTTAGTAGTATTGAGTGCAGGTGAGTAGTGCTGTTGCCMCTGTGCAGCATCTGAGTCCTCTGCTTCCCAGACTAGTTTGTGAGACCCTCATGGTCCTGAGACCTCTGTTGGCTCTTCAGCTCTTTCAGTGGAGCCAGTGATATTGTTCCCTGCTAATTTTGTGAGTGACCGAGGCTGGTTGAAGCCTCAAAACATGGAGTAATAACCTGCCTYGGAAGGGGCAATGAACCAACAGGTTTGGAAGAGAAGATACAGTAGAGGAACACTCCTCTGTGGCAAAGAAATGGCTGCATTACTTGTTTATATCATGTTTTGTTGCCTTCCTCCGTACTTGGTCCCAAGTAAAACACTGTAGAAGTTAATGATATGCTGTTATTTGGTTGTCTTAATTAGTCCTGGTAAAACCAGCCTGAAAAAAATATGGAGAGTAATATGATGGTGGGTAAGCTTGAATGTGGAACTATTACTCACCAAATCCTAAAACAGTAGTACTAGAGACATTTGAAATTATTAGGAGATTGTTCTAAAATTAATAAAAGAAGGTATTCCTTCACACAGTGTGAACTTACTGCTTCAGAAGGTTGTGGAGGTGGATGATRCCAGCAGTTTTGAAAGTGATTTTGTAAATTCATGGATAGCAGGTTCATAATGGGGGACTAAGTGAGGATACACTCTTTGAAATCTTTGATACAGCAATTGTGGATGCAAAGTGAATGACCACAGAAGGTGCTGAGCTTACATGTTCTTCCTGAACAGCGTCTGCCAGTACCACTGAAGACAAAATGGTGAGCTGGATGGGCCATGACAAAAGTGGGCATTTCTCTTCATCTTCTGGCCATGGTGGGTCAGTCCAGCATGCATCTACCCCAGCATTTGGAGTTCAGCTGTAGTCAGTAGTAATTGTGGGGGAAGGTAAGAAACCAGAGCAATAAGTTCCTTTCCTGCCTGTTCCCTTTTAGCTTCCAATGAGGAGAAGTTAGGGTTTSCCTGGCTAGAGTTTGCATCTGGACCAGTGTTACTTTCATGTTTGCAGAGGATAGCTTTGTGAGCAGCTCATCTCTTCTTTCTGAACCTGTTAATGTTCTGGGCTTCATAGGCTCCTTTCAAATTCAGTGTTGTGTCCTGATGAAGAAACACTTTGTTCAATTTTGACACCTTTTTCCTGATTGTCTTAGGGAGTTAATCTGTGAATAATTTCTCTCTCTGGATACCTTCCACTCTGTTTAGAAGTTTAATATTTTTCCCAAGCCAACCCAACTCCAGTATTGATGGCCTTGTGTGAAGCTRTAGCAAGACACGACTTGTAGGTACTTGCTGGCCAGTAGCTACTCAGAGTGCAGTTCATACAGAGTAGAGCTCAGGCATCCCTGAGTTGTGGTAATCTCATCCCTTCCTGCCAGTGCAGCCTCTGAGTGGAATCCACAGAGATGCAGCCCAACATGAATTGATGGCCATGTAATTTATTCTTGTGTTTTCACATGATAGAGTGGCAGCTTTGTAACTGTCTACAGAATCAAATACTGATTCTCAAGTAATATGTTCATTTCAGTGTAGGACGTGTGAGTGAGCTTGGTTCTGGCATTTCTTTGTGTGGGTGTTTGACTTAGCAAGTAGAAATTGTTCTTTTAATAGCTGTGTTTYTGGATGTGACTTCCTAAATTCTCAAAGCACATGGAAATAGGGCAAGTCATGGAAGGAAAGGAGGAAACTGTGGTTTCACACTCCTACCCACAAATCTGCCTATGCATTTAAAGCTTCAGACTTCTGTTCCTTGAAATGTTGGAGGACTGACTGCCAGCCGGTTGTCCTGCTTCACCTAGACAGTAGCTTACTGAGTGGTAGGAGGCAGTGTGGTACTTAATATCCCTTTGTCAGATATTTCTTGTCATCAAAGGTCATTGTGAGTTGTGGAATCCTCTGTTCCAATGCAGAGTTGAGATGCGTGCCTTTTTCTGAGTCCTTTTCAATGCAATCCTTTCCCTCTTATACCATTTTATGTGTATTTTTCCCCCAATATACTGATATAAAGCATCATAATAAATTATTGCTCACCTACTTGTCTTATCCTTTCCCTATCTCTACACCATCTATTTTGCCTGATCCCTTTCCTATCTTCATCTGGCTTCTCTTAGTTATCAATGAAATTCAATAGTTCTTGGCCTGTCTTGCAGCCCAGCCTGATTACAGATGCTGAAGGTGATAACTTGTGCTGTGAAACTGTATTGTATATTGGTGTCAGCATGGTTTGAACTCTGGCTTCTGCAAAATTTTTCCAGTGAGTTTTTGAGTGGTTTGGGATCTGTGTGGGAGGTGGCCACTAAATATCTTAGACGTGTGTTGTCTGTTTAATGAAGCCTTGTGCGCCCTTCTCTGCATACAGGGCTGGGATTTTCTTGCCTGACTGGCAGGTTTGATTTCACACTCTGGTGCTTGCTCACAACCAAGCATGCCTTGAACCTGCAAATGGGGTGGAGAGATTTTATTCAGGATCTTGGTTGCTTAGGGCTGAAGAGTTGACATGCTSCAAACACTTAGCATGAAAACCCTGAAGCAAATCATATTGTATAAAGTAGAGAACTGGGGAGGTAGAAGCTGCCCAGAGATTTAAGGGCAAGTGGATTAAGGTTGTTGCAAGCATGTCCGTGTCAGGGCTGGAATGATCAGAGGAGGAAAGCTCTAGGAGTCATTTCATGGCTGAGTTAAACGCAGATGAGGCTTTGCTTCCCTCCTCCACAGAGCACCTGTGTCTCCATGCCTCGGTGTTCTGGCCCTCTCTGTGTGCAGCATGTGCTGCGTATACACACCTTTCCCCTTTCACCTTTCCTGGTCTTTGACTTYGTAAAACCCTCTGAGCATTATTTCCCTCTCACCTGATGAAGAACTCATTTAGACTTAATTTGGAAATTRTTTGAATATCACAGGGCAGAGGAGGAAGATCAAGCACTCTGTTTTTGTGATTTGGCTTCTTTCCCCTATAACCATGAACRAGTACAGCTCCTGCTTCTGCATGGCTTCAAGAAAGAGCTGCTGCCCTTTGTGCTAGGATAAGGAAAGTATGTTTGATATGAAATGTTTGATGAGAAATCCTCTTCATCTTTGCCATCCCGATCATTTTTTTTCAAAATTCTCCTAAATATGGAGGTTWGAATTTGGTATATGTGTGTCTGTATGGCAGAGGGAAAAAGACAAAAATAATTTGTGGCTTGTGGCACCAGGAAAAGAGATTCCTTCCCACCTCTACTTTTAAAGTGTAATATTCTTGATTTTTAGTTGTTCTGGCAGACCTGAAAGGATTTTCCCCTCCCCCTGACCTCACTGGCATGCATGGATTGCTGCTTATTGAAAAGTAATTTTCTGTCATATGTTCTAATGGAAAAGTTTATATAAAATGTCATTCTATATATATACATGCATTTTTTAAAAGGATACTTGTTAACTGAAAACTTTGCYAGTCACATCTGAAAAAATATTGGGATTGGTCTTGGCAGTCCTGAACCTCAAAAAATAGAAAGGAGATATTTTATAAATAGGAAAGATTGTCTTCTTTTGCATCATGATTCTTTAAGCATTTTCTATACATCCACAAATATTTAGACTTTTGTCTAAAGAAATGACAACTGGAATGTTTACTTCAATCAGTTCCAGTCAGGGCAAGCATTTCTATCCTGAAGGCAACGGTGATAATTCAAAGAAAGCATAGATGCTAACATGTCTTGAGAATCAGCAGAGGCAGCATGCCACACACAGGATGCAAGTTTCTGGCTTGTGGGACATCTAACATCAGTCTGATTTGACACAGGAGTGGTACACTGATGGCCAAGTGTTTTGAACACACATGCAGCAGGTTTTCTGGTAGTTTTGCAGAACCAAMATCTTGTAGCAGAAACGGAGACAGAGCAAGTAATGAAAAACCRTTTTGGTTTGCTAATGAGAGATGCCTCAGCAAAAAGAGAACCTGGAGTCTTTTTTGCTATCCTCCCAGTTATGGTTGTTGCCTGACTTTGGGAGCAGATGCTCCAGAAGGAGGAGTTGACTTGCTTTTCGATGATTTTTTCATCAGTAAAAGTTCTCACTCTCTCCTTGGCACAGTTCTTGCCAACCTATTTGAGACCTGTGCCATCCATCTTATTCTCCCCAAGTCTGTTGCCTTTCTTAATCTCAGTGCAAAGGTACTAGACTAGAAATCCTGTCCTGGGAGCATAGGCTACACCAGGCCTTCGGGAATCCGTCATGCATTGCACTCCTTCACGTGCTTCTATTGTGCATCACTGGATCTCTTTTCTCCTTTACTGCWTTTTTGGCATCCTGCACTGCCCTGTTCCACAGGCTGGGGGAAGAATGCCATGGGCTGACTTCCTCGGTGTGTGTCCCACCGCTGACCGTGCCCCAGCTATGCCAGGCAGACTGTCCCGCTCCCACCCCCTCCTCTTGCTCGCCCCAGATCGGAGCCCCCGAGAGGTCTTTGTCCGCCTGTTGAGAGCAGCCCCCGTTCCTCCATTCCCACATGGCGCACCCTCCCTAGCAGCCCTCTCCCCATTCAGCAGTTTGGGCTGAAAGAACCTTGGCTAATTACGCCAGGCTGAAAATTACCACTTTGCCTCGTTGTCCTGCTGCTGGGCCCATTTGTGTGGGGCCTGTAGTTAGAGGGAACAAAGTCCCCCCTGTGGAGCCAGGCAGGCCCCAAGTGTGAAGCTACAGGTACAAGCAAGAGGGGAATGAAGGGAATAATTACCAGCTTCTCCAGGTGAAAGCTCCGTTAAAACTTCAATAAGCCAATTAGGGGCCAGGGTGTGTGTGTGGGGAGAGTCTCCCCCACCTATAACTGATTCCCACCAGGCAATTAACAGAAATCATTTCACGGAGGGGAGGATAAGAAATGGCTCTTAGAAATTGTCTTGGGTTGGGGGGGCCTGAAACAGCACGACTGCTGCAATGGTCCTCATGTACTCCAACCTCCCGGCTCACTGTGTGGCCTGAAAATGTTGGTGGGGCTAGGAGGAGAGGGAGGAGGGAGGGAAAATGGCAAAGAAAAAGGAATCGCTGGAGCTTTACACCTGGGCAGGCTTTGAGAAAGTAAGGGCTGGAGTTCAGAGCTTCTTGTAAGGCTGTGTGTGGGCCCGGAGCACCGAGCTCAAGGGGGCTGCTGGACCTGGGGAAATGGTTGAAGATTTGGCTCAGGGTGTCYTCCCCATTGGGGTGAGGGGGAAAGATAATGGCACTGAGCAGAGTAGGGAGGGGAAACRTGCTGGGTGTGAAGGCTGGAAGTGATGTGCAGGCTGGCAAGGACTGAATGCCAGGCCCTCAGAGATCTGACCAAGTTATGTGATAGTCTGCAAATGGTGCAAATGGTGTCCACTGTCTAATACTGTGCATGTATCTCATCCAGGGATCATGTTTTTCTGCTGCTCAGTCAGCAGCTTCACCTGCTCCCTCCTTTTAATTCATTCCAAAAAACRCAGGGAATTTGCTCAAGATAGAGATTTTACAAAGTTACCTTGCAACTCCCATGAACTGTATTGCAGATGATGTGCAGAAGTTGGAGGTGGTGTCTGGTGCAGGAGTCTTGCACGTTGGTATTTGAAAGACTGCTCTCAGTAGTGGAGCAAGAGTAGGGCATAGGATGAAGTTACTACAGATGGCTGAGATTTCTGTAGTGATACTGGATGGGAGAATGCATTGTGTGAGTAAAGAAGTAGAGACATCAGCTGTGATTATTTCACCAGCGCTTGAAAAAGAAACAAAAAACCCAAATAAACTTTAACTCCCCAAAACACAAATGTACCTTTAGTAACCACTTTCTTTGAATTTCTAATGTTATAGCGTTTGAGAATTAAAAATGTTCTTTGAGATTTTGTTATGGTTACTGATAAGCTGACATAACCATACTGTAGTGACGTTTAACCACCTAGTCTCAAACTGACCTGAAATTCCCTAGACCTCCCCTTTTTTCTTCTTATTTTTTTCCCTTCTCTTTTTCCCCAGAAAGCTCTCTGTAGTAGGAAAAGAGAGCCACAGTCCTTGCACAGCCCAGGTTGTAGACTCAGAAGTGATTTCTCAGCTGAGTCATGTTTCTTTATCGTTCARTTCCTGAGATGTAACCCCAGTGGTTGCCTGCAAAGAGAGCTCTGCTAACAGGAAGGCCTGGTAGGCATGCACAGACAAATCAGTTTTGGCATGGGCTTTGACTTTTGGTACAAGTTATTCAGATCAGTGCCTGAGTTACATTCTGGATTAGATTTCTGTTAAGGTTAAGGAGCCTATTTTTTCCTGTAATAACAGTAATAATTTGAGCATCATTTGGAGTTAAAATTTGGTCTCGAGAGAGACAAGGAGTTCTTGTACAAAGATCTCTGTTATGAACAGCTACTCCATGCTTGGCTATCCCAGAGGTTTGAGGAGTGAGGAAAGATAAGGATTGTTCTACATCTTCTGACATACCTTGTAGATATCTATTTTACACTGTTAAAAATAGGTTATCAAGCCTTTTCCTTTAATAAAGGAGCAGGGCTGATGTCAACCCAGTTGAAATACTTGTGTAGCTACAAAAGCAATTCTGTTTGAAGTTCTGAAAAATGACAGCTGCACTGTGAAAAGCACTGTTCCAACATTCCTCTTGTAAAGGAACACTCAGGACCCTCAATCAGCTTTTAAAAAGCTAGTCTGAATGTGGTCTCCTTCTGGATATTTGCTTCTTCCTAAAAGCATTTGTCACGTGGAATATTGAGAGAAGTGGTAATTCTTAGATGTGAACAGCCCTAGGAACATCAKGACTGTTTTGTGGATGGAATCACTAGTTTCTAATAAAGGATATTTTYGTGTTCAATACTGGAGTGTGGAAAAGTGTGCATGTATTTGTTCTGTCTGGAATCTTTGTCTTGAGCTCAGTTTTTCTCCAGAAATGAGGATTGTGGTGGCTCTATATCTGGTGGCTTGTTTTCATGGAACTTACCTGCTGCAGGGCTGGTGAAGGGACAATGATCRAGGTTGCTGGTGACTTGGGCATAGAGTATGGAGTGAAACTGGAAAGCAATGAAGGCAGCATGAAGTTRTCTAGGTTGGGCATCTGCTAAGCAGTTTGCTAGAGTAGGGGTGATCTCTCTACCATGCCAGGAATTGGGTCTTTGGGGWTATTAAAGGCTTGTTTTGTTCTTCAGCCTAAGTGTCTCTGAAGTCTGCATGAAGACGTGAACTTAGAGGCCAAGGAGAAAGGCTGGAGAGGTGAAGCTGATGTTCCCACTACACTGAGGCATGAAGTAAATGACCTGGGAGGCAATGACATGAGCATCTTTTCTATCTCATGAGCTGGAGTTCTGGCTCAGATGTGATTTCATGTTTCAACCCAGCATCTCTACAGTGCCCTTCAGTACAACATGTAAATGCCTTCTCTCTGCGGACCACTTTCTAGTGGTCCACTTGAGGTGGCATTTGAATGAGTTATTTGTTCATCTGTTCGTGCACATTTCACTGGTGCTYCTTGCAAGAGCACAGCATTTCCTCTTGGAGCAGTAGTGGTTGTCAGTGTTGCAGGATGCATGGTCTTCCCTATGCATTTTGCTCTCTCTCTCTATGCTGAGTCCATGGTGGGGTGTGGCAGAGCTCTTCTGTATCTTCTCTGTATGACATTTATGATGTATATCAGGAGCATGATTCAGCTCTGAGTTGACTGGTGCCTTGGGAGATGCTGTAGCATGCACACGAGCTCAAAGAAGTAGCAGCAAACCTGCCAGAGCTTTCCAGTCTGTTTCTGGAACAAGCACTAGCTATTTGCCTTCAGCTGCTGAATAACATTTTTGGCAATGTTATTCAACAAAGGTGAGTCTGTACTGCAGTGGGCTTCTTCTGCTTGCTCAGGTAACCTTTCAGTGCAATTGTCTTACCTGCTGATTTTTGTTGAATTTGCGATTAAGGAATGTGAGCATAGGACCCAGCTGTCTCGACTTCTGAGACAGTGAAAATGGTTAGTTCTTTGATCATCTTGAGTGAAGTGCAAAGTAAAGCTAAAAGAATTGGTCTTGGGCAGTGAAGGGGCAGAAGCAGCCCTGCATGACCACCCAATCGTGGGTTTGTCCAGCATTGCCTGCATCTAAGGCAGGTGGGATTTCTTACACGTTTGTGGTGCCTGCTTTCTCATGGAGAAGAAAATGCTAAACTGATGCTGTGCTGTTTTTTTTTTCCCCTTTGCAAATTAAATGCCCCTGGGGAAGGAGCACTCGCTTCCCCGCGCTCTCTGTTTCTCTCCCTTTGTGTGTATCTGGTCTGTTGGAGAAGTCTCATGCTGGAGGTGGCAAAACTCACTGTGCTGGGTTTCCGACCCCCTCCTCTCCCCTTCACAATGTTGTTACTGTTGCATCTGCTCTTCAGCAGGGGCTCCATCAAGTTTGTGTGACCTTAGCACTGTATTCATGCTGGAGRAGTTACCTTCCGTAATGATGTCAACTGATGAGGTTGGCGGGATGGTGGCGGCCGCGATAAGACATGACATGTTCTAATGATTCGCCTTAGCGAGCTGCGTGTGTGTGTTGGGGGGGCAGAGAGGGGCTTGGAGAGGGGAGGTGGGGGCCCCACAGGTGCCGACAAAGACTTTGACCTTTGCTGCTATAATATCAGTGTTTCACAGGCAGGGCGGTTCGGTAACCCACTTTCAGCCCATCAAAAATTGATTTAATTGCAATTTTTTCCCCCAATTAGGAGCACTGGAGCTTAACTAATTGGAGTAATAGAGAGTAATAAGGCTCTGATAAAAAGCCTTCCTCTGCCTCCTTTGTATCTTGTGTCATCGCCTGTCAGAGGTCAGAGAGCTTGCATATTCTATTAGGCAGAGTTGCCTTCATTTGTACAAATTAGTTTACCCAACAGTAATTAAAATGCCAGTGCAGGTCGGGGAGAGCTGAATACAATTGATGGGCACGTTGGTGAAGGATTTGACAGCTCCGGTGGCCTCCCTTGCCAAAGCGTGTCAGTGCTGAATCAAAGGCTACACAAACCCACAGACCCGTGTGTTTAACCCGCAGCACCGTCGGCACCAACTGCTCTCTCTCTTCTCCTATCTCCCTTTTGGACTTTCTCTTCTCCTTCTTTTCTCATCTCACTTGAGACTTTTTAAAATAGATGTTTCCCATCTTTGAGCTGTCCTTTCTGTTGATCGCTTTCATAACAGCGTTACCAACCCCCCCATCCTGTCTCCCTTAGTTTTCCCCCTTCTCTCCCCCCACCTTCCACATTCCCAGCTGCMGGGCTCTGTCAAGTAATAACTTCTTTGTTTCCCAGTCCAGTSAGTCTCCATATATAATAGTTTCCAAAATGGAACAACGATGTCCAATTCCAGGGGGCGGGGGAGCGCGCCAGGAGGAAGGAACAGGCTCTTGCACGTGTCAAGCAGATTCTGGATTTGAAATCCCCGAAGAGCAGAATAGGACTTGAGAAGCAATCTGTTTACAGTACAGGGGAAAGGCACAAGCCTGGGGCACAGGGGAGGTGTAATGAGAAGAGGTGGGAAAGGACCTGTTTTAACCAAGTTCCTTCAATGACCTTACATTGCAGGATTCCCAGGTGAGGCAGGGCCTGCTCTGGAGGCTGGGTTGATAGTGAGGAGGTTATGTGTTACACAGTGGGACTTGTATTTCTGGAGCTGAGACTGTTTCCAAGCCTCAGGATAAACCGAATCTTTCCCAAAGGACTGATGGGCATCTACTTCTCTSCCTCTGGTTCATTCACATCTGGCAATGTTCAGTCCAGGATGGGATATRAAGAGGGTTGCTACATGAGTCAAACTGTAGTTGGCACCTTGGGAGCAGCCATGGGATTATTGCAGCTGGACTGTAGCCAGAGCACTACTGCTGTTGCCAGAAATGCCATAGGATCTTCAACAACCACAAGTCAGTCAGATGGAGAGTTCTTGTGTTTCTTCCAACAGCACTGCCAGGATGTGTGCTCTCTCTCATTTCCTGGCCCAGCTTCTATTGTGGAGRGATGATGTCTAATGAAATATCTCTTCTGTAGCATAGAGAAGGTCTGGCTTCTGGAGAGGCAGATTCTTGGTTGTTTTGTTGTTTTTTCCCCCTCTTGTTTATTCTTCTCCTCCCTGTCAGTAGGGAGTTTCAAACAAGAAAGAGAACATCAAAGTATCAGATGAGTTGGAAAATTCCTTGTGTTGTACAACAAAAATATGCTGAATGAAATATATGTGTCTCAATGCTGTGCAAAATCCTTGCCTTCCTGGTGCAGCAGAGATGCTGTGTTGGCTTCGTTTTAGTTCCTGGGGATCTCTGTAAAGATAATAAGCCCTGCAATGGTGCTTATTTTCCCCTTAGAAGAGCCTGTCAGTGTAAGTTTGTAGTCATGGTCCCCAGCAGCTTTCAAAGGACACAGGAAAGCTTAGTGGGGAAGAGGGGATGGAGCTTTACATCTCTAAGGCCATCTGAAGCTTGGCCGTAACAGTTTTCATGGTGGATGTAGATGCATCTGATCAGTGACAGTGTACGTCAGTAGTGCTCCAGGTAGATGGGCCATGCCTGCATTAATATATGTAGGGTATTCTGTACTCCCTTCTTCCCAATCTAGTCACTCCTCAGTCTGGCTCTAGAAAGCAATGTGGGCAAAAAAAAATTACACTCTCTAAGCTAGTAACTCAGCTTGAATTGTTTCTCTTGGGCAGCTGGCAGCAATAGTAGCGAAAGAGCTGCACTTCTATAAGTTGGAGGGTTTTCTTGTGTGTGCTCTGTGCTTTCTAAGACCAAAGGAGCCTTGCTGAACATAGACTGAAAGAAGCAAGCCTGATAGAAGGCTTCAGCTCTGCTGAATGAAGTTTCAGAAGTTTTGGAGCCAAGCTTTATATGCTTACCTCTAATCTGCATGTTGTTTTAAACCTACCAAAGCTGACTTGTGTTGCCCTTTTGCTTGGAATAAAATTGTCACCTCTGAGAGGTTCCCAGTTATGAGACTCCTGGGGCTTGAAAGTTTATGCCTGCAGATCAGACTCAAGTTGAGGGGCCCTGTATCARTGCCCTGGAACCCAGACTTTAAGGTCAGTTCACTCTCAGACTTCAAGAATTTCTCACTGGCAGCACTTCTTGTGCATGTTGTCTTGTGAATGCTGCATTCTAGTGCTGCAGTGAAGGTGGCCCGCTCTTGTGGGAGAAGTCTTATCTTTGCTTGCTAATGGGCTCAGGCTGTTAAAGATAAGGCCTGCAAACCTGATCCCACTGAAGTATGAGACAAAAATTCCTGTTGACTGAATGAAATCAGCTTTACCTAGAAGAGACTTGTTTGTGGCCCTGAGGCCTGTATTTGATGCTGGAGAAAAAATCTCTTTATCTAATGCTTTTCTTTCTCTTCTTTTTTCTTTTTTTTACATCTGAGGGGTGAGGGGTAAGGACCAAGGAGGGAAAGCTGAAGTCCAGAAYTGACAGCATGAGGGAGGATTAGACCTAGCTGTTCCTCCCACCTTTTTCTCCCTGTTGGTGTGCCTCCATGGTAATTTAGACCTGTGGCAACCATCAAAGCCTTGTGCATACCTTCTGCACAAAGGGGTCTGTCTCCCACGTGAGGGCGTTCTCTGCTGGGACAGAATCAGTTTGTTCCCCAGAAGAAAAATCTTAAGCACCCAATTGCYTGCTTGACTGACTCCCTGCCTGCTATTATGTTTCTAACCACAGTAATTGACTTTAGTAGTTATTAATGGATTATGACTGGGGAGGGAGGACAGAATCCATCACCTACCTTTGTAGCAGAGGGACTCCCTGACCAAAGCGCTGCTTTCCAGACATGGGGTTTGACTGACAAGCTGTCAAAGTGGGTGTCTTTTGCTTGTTTTCCTCTGAGATGGGTGACATTGGCAAAAGTGAAATGTTMCCTCCTGCCCTGCACTATGGTGGAGGGCAGTCAGGTATTGTGCAGAAAACCTGTTTTCAAAAATGAAATGCTGTACACTTTCTTAACTGATCCTGGTGGCTGTTGCACAGCAACAGGAATTGGATTTTCCATAGACTCTCAGACTTTGGTCAGGGACTTATATGGAGAAGAATAATGTACCTGTAGGGACAGCCCAGTACTATAGTGTACTGTCAATGAACCTGGAATTTTGCATGTAAGATAGCTTGGTTRGAGACACTTTGAAATAGCTCTAGTTCTGCAGCCCTTTTTTAGMCTTAAGGGTGGCTAAGGGTCACAGAACTTGTGGACACCTCCAGGTATGTGAATTTGGGTAGGAARGACARAGTCAGCACAAAAGAAAGCCTTGGKAGCTGAAGCCCTTCCTGAGTTCTTGTAGCTCTGTGAAATGGTATGATGTTATCTGCTTGCCTCTTTTGCAGAGTGTTTTATCAATGCTGCTTTGGCTTTATGGTTTGGAGAAATCATTTGCTCAGCTAAACCACAGAGAAAGGAGTAGAAGGAGTCTTGAGTTCTGGCCTTGCTTCCATCTGGCCATCTCTGGCTTTGATGGAGTTGAGCCTGTGTTTATCATTTGGCTGCTGAGTGCCTTCTTACAGCAGAAGTAGCGCATCTCACAGAAGTCAAGGATGCTGCAAGGATCCATTCCTGTGCAGTARAGGCTTGGAGACACCTTGACTTACAAAGGAAGAATGCTGTAGAGGATCAAAGAAATGTTTAAAAATTGCTCTAACTGCTATTCTTACAGACATGACATTGTTTTCTTATTTTGCTTTCATCTTTCAGCTGCCAGCCTTGTGTCATACTGCAAAAGTTGTTTAGGCAAAGCATAGAGATGGCTTTTATTTAAAACAGGTTCCATTTCCTGTGTTCATGCTATCCTTGTTGCATTGACTTAAACATAGTTTTAGCATTTTATTCTCAGTAGCTGCAATAAATATGGCTTTGTGAGAGGTCATTTATAATTTACTTAGAAATCCTTGTATGAGCTGCTTACTCTTATTTGGACTGAGGATAGGAAGTTGGCACAAAACAAGTAGTGTGGTTTGGAGAGCCACAGYACCCAAGTTCCTGATGCTTGATTTTAAGGATTTGTTCTGTCTTATGAGCTAATTTGAGGCCAATGGCTGTCAGGTGACCTCTGGAGCCAGCATGAGCAGCAGGGATGTTGCCAAGAGGACTTTGGAATGGACCCTGCCAAAGTGTGTAAACTAAGCCAAATACTGCTGCAGAAGAGCTGTGCTGCTTTTAACACAGAGTGCCTGAGCACTGGGGAGGGCAACCTGATCCAGCTTTGAAATTGGCCCTGCTTTGAGCAGGCCCGACCAGAGACCTCTATGATTCTTCAGGGCTGTGATGCTGCAGCCAATTCATGATTGTGCTCAGAAGTTGCCAACAAACAGAAGTGAGACATGAAGTAGGAAATAACAGTAAATTTTCCATGGGGTCTTCCTGCAGCTTACAGCACTGTGTATGAACCATGCTAAGTATTGTACTGACTAATTTGAAAATGTTGTTTATGGCTGTTCCTAGTTTGGTTTTCTCTTTGTATTTACAAATACATCTTTATGTCCCACCAGTTCTCTGCAGTTGTAACTGCTGCATCTGGGAAGCTCAGCTGCTGAAAGTTCCTGTGGCAGCTCATCCTTTGCTGCTGCATGTCCCTGGTGAAATGTGGTGGGACATAGTCAAATCATCTTGAAACAGAATTCAGAGTCTGTCTTGTAACCTGTTTTCTCTRTCTTACTCAAACACTTCCTTCAGAATATGAGGATTAGTAAGTGGTCTTTGTTTGCTTCTTCTTTTTTGTTTCTTTTAAACAGCTCGTTTGTGACGGGGACAGCCTGCTGTGGACACACCTCACCTCTGAGGATCTGGGACCTTGAGAGGTGAGTGAGCTTCCAGGTTACGGGGAGGGACTTGACAAGAAAAGTGAATAACAATGAGAAATGCAATATTGGAAGTGCTGCAAAATGGTATCATTCCTTTTGCCAGTATAGGCAAGGGATGACTRAAGATGTGTTACAGAGTGGGGGACAAAGCAAACTGGTGTGGGAAGGCATATGTTGGGGGTGATTCTGGTTCAGTAACTTGGCTTTTCTTTTCAGCTTTTTCTGTTGATGGCACAGCCATCCTGGTTTCTTCCTATTACCTGTACACAGTCAAAATACACCCATTATTAAAGACCTTCCTTTTCATCTGTCTCTRTTGATGCCCCAGCCTCAGCCAGAGGAGGTGAGGAAGGTGATCCTTACCCTCCATTCACCAACTTCTCTGTGGTGCTTGGAAGCCAGAGGCAAACACAGGCTCTGCAGTCACCTTGTCCTGCTGGCAATTCCTATAGCTCAGAGAGGTGAGGTGTGGCAACAGGTTATCTAAGGAAGTGACTTAGGCACATTGCCTTTTCTTTCTGCTAATAAGCACTGAGGAGGTTAATTGCTGTGGCCTCTGATTTGAGGTCTTTGAGTAGTTCCTGTTCGGTGAAGGTGCTGACCTTAGCAGCTGGGGAAATGTTGTTCTCAAATCTTAATGTGAGTCTCAACTGCTGACAAATTTGAAACTCTCAGCCTGAGGGTCTTAGTGTAGTGACAGACAGACAGCAAATATTTCACGGGATTATTGGAACAGCAGCCCTGCCTTCCAGGACTCGTATGCTCTGGGTAGGAGAGGCACACCCAGATTATCCAAAGGAGTGCTGTCAGGATTGAGGTGTGCAATGGCAGAAGGGGCCTGAGGGATGTCAGTAGAGCTGTATTTGGGGAATGGGGATGGAGGAGGATTGGTCTGGACACAGGGCAGGCTTGAGACCAATTGCCTTCTAATCTATAGTTTATATAGATTATCTAAGTCAACAGTATCAAATACAAATTTAAATCAGCTGTTTTTTCTCTGAAGTAACAAAAACATTTTGCAATAATGCATCCTACAGAGAACAAGCTGGAGCAGGAAAGAGCACCAGAGGTGCTCTTTTTTARTGACCCATGGTGCATGTTTCTTAGTGACCTATCCAGTGGTGCCTTTGGAGTAACCCAGAAGGATGCAGGCTGTGATACCCCTGCCCATCAATTCTTCTGGTCTGTTCTTGAATAGAGGCATCTGACARGGGTGAGGAGATGGGCAACCCTCTCCCCCCTGCCCCAGCCTTTCTGACAGCCTTTCCCAAGGAAGCCTGAAGAGATAATAAAGCTGTGTAGAAAATAGGATTAAGGTAATGAACAAGCACAGCAGAGTTTGATCTTTCAATAATGTAAAAGCCTGAGTGACAGGCAAATAAAAAAGGCTAGGCAACCTAGGCCACTGGGCCTCTGTTGAAATRGCTAGAGTGTCAAACTTATTCTTCCCTCTTCACCTGTCACAGCTGGAATGCACCATGCCACTGGGTCTTTTCCTCTCCAGGGACCTGTGTGTGAGCTGGTTGACTCGTCAGCATGTGCAGGGTAGGGGGCTGAGTAGGAAGCATGGCTGGGACTCTAGCATGTGAAGCTTGGTGTCATCATTCATAGAAAGGGAGTACAGAGCTATCCTTCCATAAACTGACTCTCCATAAACTGTTCATCTTCCCAGCAGAACTTTGGATCCATCTTCAAAGGCCCCAGTGATTGCTAGAAGTGATCTTGTAGGGAATGCTGTCTCTCCTTTGAGGCTTTTGAATGTTGTCTCCCTGGTCAGACTCCAGGAGTGAGAATGTGGCATGAAAACTTAAAAACTTAGAGCCATCCAGGATTGAAAAACTCCCCTTGTGCTCAATGACTTATAACATCTGCTACACAGAGCCAAGGCCTCTGAATTTGCTGCTTACCTTTTTCTTGTGGCTGCAAAAAGGCCCAGAGGCTGATCTGCAGAGGCTGAACATGGCAAGGATATTATCTCTAAGAACAGAATCCAAGTAACTTTGGTAAAAAAAAAAAATTATCAGGATAGAATGATGTGTAAGGTATGTTCTTGAAAACCACAGCATCCTTAGCACCACTGAGGTGTTTGGTGCTGTCCAGGAGCAATCAGTTCAGTTAGAAGTTTTCTTTGCATCAGGGGGGTGAGTAAGTAACAGTACAGCAGTTTCTGTGCCATTCTCTTCTGTTGGGGTAGGTGGTCTTTTTCCCCAACAGCTGAGAGCTGGAACATGCTACAAAAGGATTTAAAGCTTAAATAACCTTTTGTGTACTGATCATCTTAGTTCCAGGCCAGATAAGTCCTTGGCTGGTGCTTGTAGCTGTTGGTCATGGTATGTTTCGTATTTATGACCTTCGCTGTTCCCTGACCCTGGGGCAGCCATTCTCATCCCTCTAAGAAGAAGGGGATAATATCTTCACCTGTGAATATGTCCTGTGCTTTGAAAAGGGCTTGGTTGGGTTTGGTGTTGAGGAAATTTTTAGTGGGGAAGGGAAACGCCTCTTGCTGCATCCCACCCCCCACAACTGTCTTTCATTTCTGACTCTGCTGAGATGATGCTGTTGGATCAAAGCCACAACAGGCAGCAACAAGCAATTGTCAAGGGAGTCTAAAGCAGGGGAATGACTGCATAATGCCAAGACACTGTCTCTGATGGCTGAAATTCCAGCTGCTGCTACACCTGGCCTTGTCTCCTGTAATGAAGGAGGATTTAGGKTTTTTTTCTTATGCTTTTGATGCTGGCTAGCTGCACTTCTGGAGGACATCTCTCACCCCACAGATGCTACTTTGTGCCATCTGATTGCTTTTAGATGTGGGGAAGTTGCTGTGCACTTATTCCCACTCTAGATCAAGGTGTTTATGTGGAAGGCAGCTATGAGTGGAGCAGTTTGGTGATTAGAGGCCTGCAAGGAGAACAATGAGCAGTGGGGGCCACAGGATACTAACCTGTGTCCATGCATCAAGTATCAAGCCCTGCTTACTTCTTGTCCTCTTCCAAGTCCTCTTGCCCATCCTTCAGTGACGGATATGATGGCAGCTGCCCCTCTTGCAGGTCAGGTTCGTCTGCCTGCTTTTGCCTTTCTCTATTCAAACCATCCTGTCTCGTTTGCCAGTGTGAGTGTGTGGCTCATCAGAGCAACTACTTAATGGCAAGCAAGAGAAAAGGAAACTTTATTCAGATCTTCCTCCTCTTTCCTCTTCTTCCTATTGCCTTTGGGACTTTAAACTTGTAAGATGAGGTTGACACACCACTGATAGGTCCAAGACCAGCATTTGTCRTTTGACCACAGAGAACTGTTACTCCCCATGTTACTGGGGTGGTCTGCATGTTGTTAGGTGACAAATGCCCCAGGCTCAAGGACGCTTCTCTGTAATACTCCAGAGGTCTCTWTGCAGCAACTCTTGGAGCTATTCTGAAAAGCCTGATGCTTGAAACGGACCAGTGTTCAGTCCCACATGGCAGTCTTCCTGCTCTGAGCACTTTGAATGCACAAATCRTACAATGTTCTTTCCTGTGACAACATGACATGCTGCAGGGCACGAGCGCTGTGAAAATTGAACCAAAGTTAGCTGTGTCCTGCAAGCCACCCAGATCCTCTACCTTTTAAATATCCAGTCTTTGTCCAACTCCTCCCTCCTTTTGAAGGTATTTTTGGCAGAGTGGGGATTTTGTTTGTTTGTTTTCTGTTGTTTTTTTTTTTTTTTTTAAGAACCCTCTAATTTCTTGTTCGGTCTTTCTCCCTCTCCTGAGCTCTTTGAAAGTGGCTTTATGCCGTCACTGACACCAAACTGACACTTTGCGTTTCCCCACTTCTTATCCCTTTATGGCAACAGATGTTGAAATTTTGTATCCCTTTTATCTGTCCCTCTTTGCCCTCTTCCTGTAATTAGGTTTCCCTTGTTAGCAGTACAAAGTGGCCCGGTTTGCTGCCTGGCCTTTTGAGCCATTGTGTCAGAGCACATTTTTTTCCTCCTCTTTCGGAAGAGTTCCTTCCCCCTTAAGTAATAGGCAGGGTGTGGGCCAA
Organism: Malurus melanocephalus; assembly: GCF_030028575.1. Lineage (NCBI taxonomy): Eukaryota > Metazoa > Chordata > Aves > Passeriformes > Maluridae > Malurus > Malurus melanocephalus. Next base: position 2,470,821 of record NW_026623244.1, on the reverse strand, counting down.
AGCTGTGGCTTTTWCTTGTTTCTTTGTTCTCCATTTATCTCTGCCACCTTTTTCAAAGAGAGGGAGAAAAAAAAAATAGAGAGTGCATGGAAGGGGAAGATACAGAGTTGCATTTCTTGACCGTCAGGCCCCCTTGCTCTTCAGGTGTTCAAGGCAGGTGCCTTTGATGTTTACAGGTTTTGAGGAGGTGGGAGGTAGAGGGTTCATGAGWGTGGCTTGGGAGTGGAGGAGAAGGGAGATTCAGGTGTATGGCTGGTGCCCTCAGCAGAGGGCTGGGGAGGAGTCTCAGGTAGCCAGGCAGGTGCTGAGAAGGTTAGTAAACTGTTCTGCCTCTAGTGCTATTGCATTGTGCCCTTTCTTTCCAAGGGCCAGCATGACTGTTACCATCCTAAGCTGCTGGCTGAAGTTTGCTAACGTGCTGCTGCTGGATCTCTAGTATGTGTTTCTATGCATGCCTTGCTTGGCTACATCTGTCTGGGCCATGGAGGGGGCAAGAATTAGTTGCTGTTTTTTCAAATTTTGTTGATCTGTGTCCATTTTGGTGGCTTTTCAGAGCCCATTGAGTTAAAACTTGGGCTCCCTATATTGATCTTAAACAGCAAATGTAATTTGAGAGTTGCAGCATATAGTGCTGATGATTTCCTGTTTAAATGCAGTCCTTCTTGACTTTGTGTCCTGTTATGCTCCAATTCTTCATTTTTGTGAAAGTAGATGAGTGAAATGAGAATCTGCTGGTCTAGTTCTTGATTGTAAGTCTTGCTGAATGTTTTCAATAAAAGCTTTAATGTAGAAGTTTGGCTCAAAGCTTCCTAGTGTTGTGTTCTAAAACAAGTTATGTAGAAGAGCATTCCATCCTCAAGGTTTATACAAGTTTGGGACCCTCTAGTTTAATCACAAAAGAAGGTTGGGTGAAGAGAGTGCATGGATTCAGAACTGCGAATTGCTAGATCAGAACTGTGAGCTGGTACATCAGAAGGAAAGGTRACTGACTCCAAGAAGTGTGGGGAGTCTGTTTCACCCAGACACTTAAACTGGATTTATCCAGTCGCAGAGAAGTGAGTGCATATGTCTGATTACAGGAGAGACAAGCATTAGCAGATATTATCCTGGCACTGATCACAGTTTCACAYGATATGGGGAGCAGAAGAATAGTAGCATTCTGTAGATGTGGAATACCCTTTCCTGCCCTGTTTTTCCATAGATTCATACTCCAGGCATCTTTTTTTTTTTGCCAAGGAACTTCTTCCAGGTTTTGTGGGAAAAAGACTCCCTATTCCTTTCAGGCTTGCATTTCTTTCTCAGCATCTCTGTCTTGGCTGAACACAGTTTTAAATAATAGTGGCCAATCCAGACCTTGAGATCTTGWGTGTTATTGGAAGCAGGACACCAGGCCTATGGCTGGTTTGAGCCAGTTCTGGAGAAAGCTTGCTGGTGCAAGGAGCCTCTTAACTGGCAGTCTCTTGGATGACTGTCCTTTTTAGAAGACTTTGTTTTGTTAAGAGCTCTGTCTCCTGGTTGTTATGGACAGCTTCAGTCTTGTCTGTGCAATGTATTCACTTGGTATGTATGTGTTCTCAAACCTGTTTGAGGCCTTGTGGTTCTTTACTGATTTCTGGTGGTTTTTTTTTTACACTGTTTCTAAACTCTCTTATCTAAGCTGGGCATCTTCTGTCTTCCTCTTATTAAGAGGGCACTGGTGCATCTTAACCTAAATGTGAAATCATAAGAGGAGGAACACACATTTAGATGTTTATCCTAAATCCTTTCTTCCACATGGTAGTCTTGGCCCTGTCTCACTAGAGAGGACCATGAGGCCAGCTCCTGTCCTTTGGATGTGTGCATGTCCAGGGCATGCTGGGGCCTTTGAACTCTTGTTCAGGCATATTTATGACAACTTTACAAGGCCCTGAACAATCAGAGAGCGTGGGTGGGGGCTGGACTCTCCAAGCGCATCAATCAGCTTCATCCCTCTGAGCCAAAGCAAAAGTAATCTTTATTTTTCCCTGGGTTGAGAGAGAATCAACAGAGGCAAGAGAGAAGAATGGGAAGGAGTGAATGAGGAACCCCCTCTGTCACTGGCTAGTGGTAGCTCATTTAAACAGATGGCTTTGTTTTGATTTGGACTCTCCATTTTTTTRTCTCCCCACTAAAGGAGACCTGCAGAGCTCTGTCCAGAAAGGGAGCAATACAGCCGCCTGTTCCCACACAAGTGGGGCGAAAGGCGAGAGGCTTTGAGAATTCCCTGCTTCTTTTCCTCGCCTCCCTCTTTTTCTCTTCCTCCAAGAAATCACAGTTTGAGAATTCCCCCCTACTCCTCCCGTTGGAAAGAAAGACAGAGAAGACATTCTTGACATTCTTTGCAGAGAAAAGGGGTTAAATGTCTGAATTTGGGGGTCACCATGTTATACAAATTGCAATCTAATCGTTTTTACAAGAACACACGTGTGCTAAGAAAAGGAGCTGTGGACGAGAAAGAAAAGGGGATAGACAACCTTTTTTGTCCTATCTTCTTTTTTTTTTTCTCCTCAAGGTTTTGGACTATTGTCATGTCCTGTCTCTCTCCCCTCCTCACCCCCGAGAGGGAGAACATTGGTTTTATAGTTAAATTGGTTCGTAAAGCAGAAGGGCTTGGTGCCATTTCTGTTTGTTTTCCCAAATAAAAGCCCCAGCAGGGTCTCTTTTGCACCGTTGTGGCTTTATTTGAAGAAACTGGCTTTTTCCCATAGCCCAGTGTGTCAGTTTATCCTCTGAACTTAACCTTACGGGAACCCGAACAACAAAAACTCACAGGGTCCCAGAGCTGGAAAGGTAAAGAAATTGTATCTTTTTATTGGACCATTTAAAACGTGTGTGGGCCAATTCAGAGAAAGCAGAAGAAAAGAAGGCAAAACTCCCTCTTCTGTCTCTCCCCCCAACACAATCTCAGACCATCGTTGGTGTCTTTCCCCCCTACTGTCTTGAGTCCCTTCAGCTGCACTGAGGAATCAGAGAGAGGCATTTGCCCTGAAAATCACTTGAAACCGCATCTCTGAGCCATTTCACTTGAAGGTGCTCCCTCAAAATTCCCCAAGGCAATCCCACACCTCCCTGCAGGAATTAGTAGCCTGGTCTAAAGGCAGGGGCAACTTTGGGGTAGGATAGAAGAATAACTTTGCCAAGGATCTATGTCTTTCCCTATGTATAATACAGATGTTGTTTGATCAARCCTTTCCCTTCTTAGCATACATTGCTGCATCCCCTCATTGCCTCAGCTGCTATTGCAAAGCACCTGGAAGAGACAGCAGCTCAGCTCTTCCCTTTGGTTTTGGTGCACTCTTCAAATTGGATGACAGAAATTGTGCAAATGCTGTACTTGGGATAATTATTTTTAAATGGATTAATTTTCCTTTCTCTGTTTGATACTCAGATTAAATATCCCAGCGTTTGGAACTGAACAAGGCTCTTTCACCTTTTTTTTAAAGTATATGCTTCCCACCTGTCTTGTTGCAAATAGTTCTTGGGGCTGAAATATTGGTTTAGAGCATAGTTTGGTTTCTGAATAGTCATCTGCTTATGTGCAATGGATTCTCCTCTTTGATGGATGATCACAGTTCACAGATGAGGTTTCCAGAGCAAATGAATTGTCCTCAGTTTTGCACATCTCTGTTTTCGACAGATGTTTGGCATGCAGCCGTTTCCTAGAATTTGCATAGTTATAAATTCTAGTGAATTTGGGTCACCAGAAATGGAGGATAGGGAGAAAAGTGTTATTTCATCCTAGCTTTTCAAGTGTAGTTTTTCTGTCTTGGAGACAGCTGGGCAAGACCTGCAGAAAATGGACAGGGTCCAGGAAGGAAGGTACACACTCGTTTTGGGCTCTGAATATCAGAAAGATCTCAGGGAAATCCTGAGCTTTTATGGCCACACATATGCAACAAATAGTTGCAGTGGCTTGGAAGCTGTATATAACTTTAACTTGGTGAAGCAACATCCCATGGGTTATCTGGAAAGTAACCATCTGGGCTCTGCCATGACTGATCTTATTTTGTCTTCRTACTAGTGACTGTGGAGGAATAGAACTTGAAGCTGTTTTTAAAAAGAAGAACAGGAACTTAGAGGAATCAGCCTACTTCTTCCCTTCACTTTGCTTCCAGGCTGCCTATCTTCTGGAGGTATCAGAACTATCCTCATGGCTAGATTTCTAGCATGGAAAGAGTGAAATTTGGAAATCCTGAACAAGTATCTTATTTTAAAAGTAACTTTAAAAAGTCTTGAAGGACTTGGAAATTGATTGAGATAAATCAAAGGATACTGTATAGTGTCTGAACAAAATGCTTTTCATTTTTGGACTCATCTGTTGGATAAATTTCCCAGACATGTGGACTTTGTTTAAACATTTAGTTCTATCACCAAATGAGTCCTATATGAGGAGCTGCACCTCCCACCTGAGAGCTGCTTTGGCTGACCTGTTCTTGCGACAGGAGAACTGAACTGATTAACMAGTCCGCAAAGCAAGGTTTATTTTGCTGCAGTAATTTGTGAGTGCTCRTTTTTATGCTTGAAGAGAAAAGCTAATAGTTTTCTTTTTCCCTCCCTTTTTTTGCTGCCTTTTCTTTCATTTTTGCTGCCTGCAATGGCAATAAAAAAAACAAAGGAAAGTGGAGGAAGGAAAACTGGTGTGACTCTATTGGGATCCTTGGGTAGCACTGCAGTGAGGTGTGAAGATATGGAGAAACTCCAGGAGTGAAGCACCTGGATGGTGCTCCGGGTCCAAGCTGCTGGTGCTGCCTCAGGCTTGCTGCAGTAGCTCATCTTGTAGGAGTAACTCCTCGCTCCTGCCTGAGCAGCTGGCAGAGGATTCTGTCAGTTGGGCAGTCTGGCCCCTTATGCATCTCACACGTAGTCCAAGGATTCTTGTCTGTGAGAACAGCTGACTCCTCCTCATATCTCTGTTGTCTTACAACACACATACAACTTGTAGGATGAAGCAGGTTTTGCAGAAGCCTTGAGAAGGGCTGCGTGCATGTCCRTTTGTCCTGCTGGCTTTGCAGAATGGCAGATGGAAGGGATCCTTGTGCTTGGAAGGGCAGGGGAGTGCCAGAGCACTCATGCCCATCCATGCCTCACTGCATGGTGGATCTGAGGACCCATCTGTGCCAACCAAATCTTACGACTCTTGCTCACGGTGCTTCCATGAATGCTTCAACCTCTCAACCCGCAGACAGGTGCAGAGTTGCTGCTGGGTTGGTTTACAAGTAACCTTCCAAGGGTTAATGTATTGTGAGAAGGTTGCAAAGGGTTGAAGCCTGGAATCCCCTCGATCCCTTGCCTGGAGAAACACAAAGTCCAATAAGCCAGCACCCCTGGATTCGTGTTGGGGGGGATTAATTCATGCACTTGATGTTAAAGCTTGTSCGAGAGGTTTGCATGGGGGGGCCATTGCTAGGGCTGGTTGGCCTCTCTAAATGGTTGCTAGGGCCCTGGCATCAAGGGCCAATGTAGCTGCCCACAGCCACGGTCACGGAGGGAATTACACAGCCACAAAGAAATTGTTATTCTACATAATCTGCTCTTTGGAGAGTGACTGTGGGGAAACAGGCTGGCCCCAGCATGCCGCCAGCTCTGTGATCATAGAAGCGTGCTGGCTGCAAAGATCGGCCAGGGCTCGCCTTCTGATCTGGGGACACCAGGGCTCGAGGCACTAATCTGCTTTATCAGCGATTTCTCTCTCCTGACACAAAGGTGTTTACTTGTTTTAACATCTCCCAGGACTCTATTTCTCCTTTTGTGTGGTCTTTATCCCCCGACGAGGGCTTTAGCCCAGATTACAGACAGAATTAAGGCATTTGGCGATGTGCCTCAGAACTGTGTGATGCTGGATCAAGGAGCAGAATGTAACAAAATAATGGAGGGAGATGCTGGGAGTGACCCCACTGCGGGATCCGTGCTGTTGGCTTTCAGGACTGCTTCATTGTCCTGAGAACCAAGAGCCTGTTGGAGAGGRGTGCCCCTGCAGCAGAGTTAGAAAAGCAGGTGCTTCAAGTTTTATTGTGTCCAGCATTTTTGATGTAGAGGGTGTGAGGAGAAGAAGAAGGAAGAAAAGGAGGGTTTGCAATAGGTGGCCGTTTCAAGCAGCTGGGCAGATTGTCCTCTCCATTCTCAAGAGTCTGTCATGTCTGGATGCCACTGGCTGCTGCAGCAGGTGGAGTGATACTGGGATGGGCTGTACCCTACATCTGATGCAATTTCATGTGACCCAGGAAACGGGCTCAAGCTTCTTGAAGTCTGGCAGGGTGGGACCTCACTAGGCACCATCCATCTGGTGAGCTGCTGGTTCTGCACATGAGCAAGCAGCAGAGTGATACTGCCACAAAGCACCCAGCATAGAGTTTCATGGAGATCTTGCTTTTGCTCTTTCACTACAAGAAATGAATTAAAAAGGAGGAAAGGGTAAAAAAAAAACCTAACTTTTGGAAGGTCATCCCTAGAGCAACCACCTTGGGGTGGTTGCTCTTGACATATCACTTTCAGCCCCAGATACGACGTTTGCAGAATGCAGTGTAAGGGGGTTGAAGGGAGCAGCCCGGGCAGTCTGCCGTAAGAGTCTGATTTGTCTGTGGATCTGTGCTGTGTGTCAAAGATCCAGGGAAATACCCCAGTGGGCAGTATTTTGAAGGACAGAGTATGGGATGGGATTGAACAGGTAAATGACTCTTGCAGATTATCTGGAGTTTGACTAAGTTGAAAGTTTTGTCCTTTGGAAGTGGAGCCATATAATTCAGAATASTGGTCATTTCTCCCAGGGAAAATGATCCCATTCTGCTGGAGGTCAGCTGCACCTGTACCTTGGCTCTTTCAGCTGGGACTCCTGCTGGTCAGTCCACTAACTTCATGACAGTTAGTGGCCCAATCAGTAGCAGAAGCTGGGGGTGGGAGAGGAAAACTGTGCAGGCTTTTGTATTCTGTTAAATCACAGAAATGAGATCTGAAAGAYTCTTGTGACACCGTCTCTGCCTTGGCCAGCTGATCTGTAAGGGGTTTTTGCTCTGAATGACTCTTCCCTGTTGTGTTTCATTACAGTGGTCAGCTGTTGACCTGTTTAGGGACCGACTTCCACCGTGGAGCTGGAGTCCTGGATGTATTCTACGAAACGCCTTCCCTTCTCCTTTCTTGTGGGTATGACACCTACATCCGCTACTGGGACATACGGACCAGCACCAGGTGAGCCTGCTGGCATCTGGGGCCCACACGAGGCTCCTGGACTCGCCTTGTGCAGTGTCTGGGAACTCAGCTCTGCTGAATCAGCTTCTTCAGGAAGACTGGATGGAGGAGTGGAGGCTCACCCCGCTCAGGTTTGTGTTGTCCTTGCAGGAAGTGTGTCCAGGAGTGGGAAGAGCCCCATGACAGTGCTCTGTACTGCATAAGGAGCGATAAGAACCATATGATTGCCAGCGGCTCTTCCTACTATGGTGTAGTACGCCTCTGGGATAAGCGGCAGACTCGGTGCCTGCAGGTGAGCACCAGCGGGAGGCTGGGCAGCAGCAGAGCTCTTCAGCTGTTCTCTGGCAGCCTCTTGGCTCATGCCTGCTGGGAAAAAGAAAGAGGGGCTGCTGGGCTGTCTTTGGGGCTAGTCTACCRTGGCAAACCTAACGTATATGGAGGGAAAACCTGCTTTTCTCAGACATCTCAGCCTTTGGGTCTGTAACACTGGCCAGGGTCTTTGGGCTGAGCTCTTCTCTGAAAGATGGATTCTCCTGTTTTCTTGCAGAGCTTTCACCTGTCTTCACCCACCAGCAGCCCAGTGTACTGTCTCCGTTTCAGTACCACCCACCTGTATGCTGCCCTGGCGTCAGCCCTGCACGTCCTGGACTTCACAGCCTYGTGAAGGGCACCACAGCTGCTTCTGGTGACCCCAACTCAGCAGAGCTGACACTTGGCTCAGGGAATTGCAGGGCAGGAGAGGTGAGAAAGGCCCACAAAGCTTCTGAAGGGACTTTTTTGCCTCCCAGAAAGCTACAACGAAGAGTGCACAAAGGGCCAAACTTTCTCAACCTCACCTGCCTGTTAGTGAAAAAAGCAGGCCATTTGTCCTTTACCCTTTTTATTTTGTGCAAGTCAGGGTTTGTTTTATTAACTGTGTTCCTTTTTTTTTTTTTTTTTTTTTTTTTTTTTTTTTTTTTTTTTTCTTTTTTTTTTCCCTTCTTTTTATTTTTTTCCTGCGGATGCAGCATTTGAGGGGCAAGTTGAGCCAGAATGCCCCACCAGCTGGGTGCTGGTCAGGTTGAGATCAGCCAAGCTCTAAGGATGTGAAGCAAGTCTATGCTGTATGTGGGGTGGACTGATTTGGTGGAAAGGAAAGGTGCCTGGAGCGAGGCCCACCTTTCTCCTTAACTTGCTTTCCTAACAGCTGCTTGTGTTGTCCTTCACAGCCAARAGCAACAATTGAGCTAAAAGGCAGAGCCAGCCCTGCTTTCAGTGTGCCTCCCCAAGCTGGCTGTCAGGTCAGGCTGTGCACTGGGCAGGGCTGAAATGGTCGTGTTTTGCTAAATAAAACTGAAAGGCAACAAAAGAGATTGTACGTTTTGTTTCAAGCTCCGAAGGGCTGTGATTTTACCTGTTGATTAGAGGGGCCTGGCTGGGTGGGGGACGTTGGACCTATTTTCAAAGGCTGTCTCCATTTCTAATARATCTCTGTCCCTGGCTATACCCTGTGACACTGCTGCATTGAAGGCAGGTCCTGGGAGCTTGGATCTCCCATCACTTTTTCAAACAAGAATTCAAAAAGTAGGATCTGTGRCTCATTTGGTGCCTGTGTAATGAAGCAGCAAACCAGACTAGTGCAAACACCTGGATATGATTTACTGGGATCCTGTAGGCACATCCAAGTGGGCTCTGCTCCTTCTGAACCTGGTGTGGGTCTCTGAACAACCATAAGTTTCAGTGTGCTCTGTGCTGTCTGGATGATGTGGATAATGTGCTSTGAGTGAATATGGTAGTGTCTGGGGTCTGTCCCTCCTTGGGGAAGGAAGTGTGGGAACCCTGCTTGGTTCTGAGTTTGGGTATCCTGGATAGGTAAAAGAGAGGTTTGTATCGCAAACTGAGAGCACTTCTAGGGTGAGCTGTGCAGCATAATGCTTTGTTAGAACTTAGTTCATTTCCACTGTCAAGAGGCTACTCTTCCCTTGTGATGCACAAGAATTGGAGGTATATGTTTGCTGGAGCCCTGGACTCTTAGGAATTGTGGTTTGAAAGCAGCCTTGTCAGGGGAGCTATGCTGGGAGCCCATGAGCAGCTCACTTGAAGGTRGGGTTTGTAGGTTTTTTTTGGTAGTAACTGTTCAAGTATGAACTGGGACGGAACAACCTTCAGAAATCTAAGCAGGGGGACAGCTGTTGGAGAGGAGTTGCTAAAGCAGCACTGTTGGGGTGTTGTCCCTGTGCAGTGAGGTTTGCARTGGGCCATGTTTGTGCCTTCACAGAACAGTGGGCAGCTGTTGCTCCCGAGCTGCCCAGCGGCGTGGCCACTGCCTCCCCTTTGTGCCATGCAAATGGAGGCAGCTGCATGTTGGTTCCTGTGCTCTGCACAGCCCTGTCACCTTGTGCATGGCTGGCACTAAGGGAGCAGCTGCTTGTCYTCCTCTTTACCCTGTTTCATAGGCTATGCCCACTCAGGTCTAAGAACTGATGCTGTTTACAGAGATATCAAAGTCACCAGAGCATCCTTCTGACTGCATGGAGGACCTGCGTAACTGCACAGGAGGGAGCTGCTTCCAGGCACATCCCAGGCAAGTAACGGGTGTGAGGAGGGAGCTCTTGTTTTCCAAACATTACTGCCTTCAGCAGTGATGGCAGACGGGGAATTCCCAAGGTGTCATGTTGCTCATGGAGCATGGGGATGGGGCTGCTGGTTGTGAATGTGGTGTGCTTCCTTTGCATGTTACAGCTTCTCACAATTCATGGAAGGATCATCCCCATCCTTGGAAGTTCCCAGCCAGGTTGGATGRGGCTTTCAGCAGTCTGCTGTAGTGAAAGGTGTCCCTGCCCGTGACAGGGGGCTTAGAACTAGATGATCTTTAAGGTCCATTCCAACACAAACCATTCTGTGGTTTTATAAAATGTCTGCAGAAATCAGCAGACCAGGCAGCAGAAAGGTCAACTGCCCTGCATCTCCCTGGGCCTACAGAGATTCCTCCAAATGGCTCTGTTAACAACAGAATGCATTTTTATTGGATAAGGCAAAATAAACACCATGAAGCTGTGCCAGAGAGCTGCCCCTCACCTCAGCCTCTTAGCAGCCACTGCCTACTGGGTCTTACAGTCTCCATCCCCACTGTTAGCTGCCTTTATCTTCTTCAGCTCCTTCTGCAGCTGCTCTTCTGCAGCCAGGATCTCCTTTGGCTTCTGGTACTGTAGGACAGAGAGAAATGCCCTTAGCACTCCTGAACTCCAGTTCAGCCTCTGCTCCAAGCACACCAACTGGGACCTGTTGCTGCCAGCCCAGCAGGGGCCCTCCTGCCAAGGGAGGCAATGCCATTACCAGCTGCCTCTGAAGCCCATTTAGAGAGGTGGTGCCATGAAGCAAGAGACGTGCCAAGTTCTGGACTGTCTTTCACAGTGCAAATAAAACTTTCCAGTTAGATGTGGAATCCTGGCCCCCACCATCCCCTCTGCAATATCCTGGCAAGCAGATACTTGCTGTGCTCACTGACTGTATGCTCACAAGTGTTTTTCTAATATATATATATAAATATAAAAAATGTGGGGTTTTTTTAATGCAGAGGAAAGTAGGAGTTGCAGTTCCTCTGTCTTTCCCTCAGAGGCCTCTCACCCAGCTGCAGCTTAGTGGTAGATGCAGGTGCTTATTGCAAGGTCTGGCCAGTAGCAAACAGAACTAAGGAGGACTCAAGGTGCTCCTCTTGGCCAGTTTCCTGCGCATGTGCAGCCCAGCTCTGCTGCCAGGTTTCCCACGGAGGGCGTGCTTTCTGTGTAGCTGACTTCTGCAGTAAGACAAGCACCTGTTGCTCAGAAGCATCTGTCTGCTCCTTGCAACAAGAAGTGGGTGCCCACGTTGCTAGTCTCTTGCTTCCACCATGTATGTGGAAGTGTTTCTTTCTGACACAAAGCAGCAGGTAATTTTTTTTAAGATGTGAGGCCTTGAAGTACAGCAGGTCCTTGGACTATTACGCTCTGAGACAAGAGAAACTTAGTGTCACAGAGTGAAGGCTTGCTCAGGCCTGATGAAGGGAATACATGGAAACTAGGCCGTGACAGACACTCTGCCACCTGCATGTCACCTTGAGCAGCAGGCAGGGCCCCTTCTGCAGCCTGGGATGTCTTGGCTAGTGTCAGCATGCCCAGTGTAATCTGAAACTCCCACCAACTGTGACAGAGAAGGGGCTGSATGGGTGACCCTCAGCAGATCTCCCTGCTCTGCCTCATTTCTCCACGTGTAAGAACTTCAGCTTCTTTGTGGACATAAAGAGAAGGACAAAGTGCTGTTCTTCATGGCTAATGCCTCACCGTGATGATCAGGGTATTGTTGGCATGGGTGAAGCTCAGGGCGGCTGCATCCAAGGGAAGGTGGTATCGGTCCAGGTCAGGAATAGTGAACTTTTTATAGTACCTATAAATGAGAGAGGAGACAGAAATAAGGACGGTGAGCTTCTGTTCCCCAACTAGCAGTGCTGAGACACAGACTGTTGTTCTGCAAGGTGTAGATGAGGACAGTAGATCTCTCAGGGTTGGCAGGAGGCCCTTGTGCCATGTTGTGTGCCTGCTGGTGCTCCCAGGTTGGCAGGARCACTAGAAAAAAACTCCAAACTGGAAATCAGAGCTGGCAAAGTCCTGAAGAGCTTTGGTGCATGAGAGCAAGCTTGGTCCCTCCAGCTTGCCGATATGTAGTGCCAKGTATGGTTAAAGATAGTCTGTCAAGGTGTTCCTTGTCTTTTGCCCTGCTCATGGCTTCTCATTCCCTCTAAGTAGCAGCTTCCTTTAGCTTTTATCAAAATAGCTGTCAAAGCTCTTGTGCCATATGACTTACTTTCCTCATGATGAACCATTCTGTGTTGCAATCCTTCCTAAACCCTTATTTTTATATTCTTGCTTTGGTGGCACGGTGGTGCTCAGGCATACCCCTGAGCAAGATCTCCAGGTATCACTGCCCACAGTCACCTGAGCCTCTGCCCTGCAGGATCTCCATGCAGCCCCCATGGTGGCTGTGGTGCTTCTCTGCACTTCCAGCACTCCTAGCTGTTCCTTCCCTGATCTCTATCCCAGTCTTCTATCCAAGCAGAGGACAGAGAGGTTTTTGCCAGCTAAGAGATTTCCTAAGACTTTGGAGCCAGAATCCTGTAGACATGTGTCCGTGTTTGCCTGAGATCTTCTGTGCTTGGCATGGCTGGCCCTGCRTCTACGGCTTCTCTCTGGGACTCCACCAAATACACTGGCTGGTGGTCCTGTGGCTCTGCCCATCCAGAGGCATGGCTGGATTCTCAGTCTCTTCCAGCACTCTTGTGGGCAATCCTCTCCAAAGAATTGACCTGTAGCTGGTACTGAGGTGCCTGGAGCAGAGTGGGAAACAGACAGCGGTTGCTACCATGTCATGAGGGTGGTTCTCAATTTAGCTGGCTGTGTGTGAGGCTTGGCCTCTCTAGCTACCTCTGCCCAAATTACAGTTTATTTTCCAAGTCACGGTGAAAACAGCTACAAAGGGCAAATGGCTCTCCCGGTGCAGTGGGAGGAATGTACATGGCTTGTTACCGCAGGGCTCAAACCGTTCTGTGTTGTCACTGCTGTCGGTATTTGGAAAAGGTGGCAGACATGGATAATAAGGGAGATGTCAAAGGTTAAACAGCAGAGATTAGATGAACACAAAGACATGTTAAGGAAGTGTTAACTTCTTACCGATTAGACAAAAAAAAAGCAGTACACAGAAAAAACCCACTGTTTCAAAGGGCCTTGGGAATCATCAATGAAACAGCAGCGTTCTGCTGCCCCAGGACTAAGGAGAAGGGGAGAAGAATAGCCTTGGCTGGCCTCAAACTAAAATCTGTGACAAGATCAAAGGAAACCAGATCTGCCTTGCCACCCCCTCCTCCTCCTAACATTACCACTGCCTCTCACTACAATAATTGAATCAGGTTTGGTGTTTGGGGAGGTGGCTTTCTGGGTTTGTTTTTAGAGTTCAGTTTAATGGATTTATTTTACAGCAAGAGGTTTTAAGCAAATCCCACTTGAGCAGCCCTTGCCGTGGCCAGAGGGAATGGGACTGACTGGTGGAAGTGAAGAGCTCCTGTCTGGGCTGGGGATGTGGCTGATGGGTGGTTATCACAGCTGATGCAGGCTGATTCTCTGCCCTCGCCTCTCACCCCATGGCCAAGGGCAGTATTACACTCTGAGCCCGAGTCCTGGCCTGAGATCCACAGCATGTATGTGAAATCACCTCTCTTATTTTCCTACTGGAAACCCACTTTTTGTCAGCCTGTAGGGAAAACTGCTACTGGTATGCTGAGAATTTAGAGCTGAGCTATTCAGTAGTGACTTGGCAGCCCATCCTGTTACTTGTGCCTCTGGCTGGCGGTCAGCACAGCTCTGTTGCTCAGAAGCAGCGTGGCTGAATTCCAAGGGTTGGAGAGGCTCCGAGGCTTCCTTTCTCTCCCGTAGTGATGTGCACTCTCTCTGTGGATTCCATGCTGTTGTTGCTATCTTGGAATTAGTTGCTGAGTGGTGCCTTGCCCTGGCTGAGACCCAGGAGAAATGATCTAAGACATCCTGGAGCCTGTACTAAGTGTGCTTGTGCTGGAGTCTGTCCCTGATCCCTACTGACAGCAACGTCATTCTTGTCCCCAGTGAGGTGGCTTTCAGCTTTAATTGTAAAAGTCCTTAAGATACAGACCATGAGTTGCTGTTGGGTCCTGTAACTCAGATTTCTTACACTAGTCTGTGAGAGAATGTCAGCTGCTTATGGGGGACTCTCCTGAGAGCAGTACAAAAAATCCTGAAGTCAGGTAGGGTGTAGGTAAAGCCTCAGTGCTACATTATAATCTTACAGCACCTAAGCGGGAAGTTCTTACCTATGCAGGCAAGGACCTTCCCACATACACACCATGATCAGTAGGACTGGGATAAATAAGCCTGTCTGCGACACTATGTGGTTGATTTAGGACCAAGTACTCCATTCCTGTCCTAGCTCCATGCGTATCCACATGTGGCCAACGGGAGACTCATTCATCTTTTGCTACATAGGTCTCCCTACTAAAGCACCACTGTTCCGTGAATCCCTCTGTGTGCATTTAGGYCACCTTTCTGTATTAGAGCTGTAATTGCTTGCTGTTTCTATGGGGTAAYTCCCCTCTTCCCAGCCTTCTGGTTTTGAGCCCCAGGTGTGCTGATGTGCAGAGCTCCAGCAGCCCTTTGCCGGGAGACTCGTGGGTGACAAGTGGCGAAGCCCTTGGCAGCCGAGCAACCGCAGTTCTGTGCCGACAGCACCACCTACAGCCACTTCCATCAGCTTCCCTTGTGCTACCAAGGCTCTCCGTGTGCACTCACTTCCCAATACCACAGCTCGTCTTGGATTATCTGAGGCTGTAGATGCTTTGGGACACTGTGTGTTTCATTCCATGTGAGATGCCATGTACTGACACAATACTATATATAGCTTTCAAAGCATTTTCCATGTTTTTTCTCCAATTTCAAGTATCTTTTGGCAGAACACCATGATGCTTCCTTTCTAGACACAGTCTTTTTTGCTTGCTACCACTAAATTATATCACTGGCATTGTGACTATAGGACATGTTTATGCAGGGAGATATGTCTGTCTAGGTGCCCATGACTTTGCTGTACTTGCTGAATCCTGCAGCATTCTGAGATGCAGAGACCAAATCAGAGGGAGATGATGGAATGTTCTAACTTCAAGAGATCTGCAAGGCGCTTACTTTGTTTTTCTAAGGAAGTGACATCTGACAGGGCAAGAGCAGAGCAAGCAACACTCTACTGGAGCCAAGATGAGTTTGCAAAGGCCAGTGCAGAGCTTGAGGGGCCCTAYTGCAAATGTGTCTGAGACAGCTGGGAGTGGAAATTGGGCAGCAGGAGATGGGTTTGCAAGGTGGGGTCCTCAGCCCTTGCACACTAGGGATAAAGGCAAGAAGGGACAGCTCCCTGTGCAATCACTGTCTGCCCTCTGTGCCAGCCCACCCCAAGGGACTGCCAGCACTACAGTGCTGTCCTTACTGACTTCTTGTTGGTGGTCCGGATGACACAGCAGCGCTGCTCCTCCTCCACGGAGACGCTGTAGACCTCCTTGGGGTAGGGAAGGTTACGGATCCGCCACTGGAAGCTGCTCAGGGTATCCTTCCTCATGAAGATAGGCTACAGCAAACAAGTACCTTTAGCAAGGCCCCTCCAGCTGTCTCCTCTCCTCCCTGTCTCCTTCCTGTAGTACCTTGTGAGCCTCCACATGGGAATAGCTGTTCTTTCACACTGGAGCATT
Organism: Malurus melanocephalus; assembly: GCF_030028575.1. Taxonomy (NCBI): domain Eukaryota; kingdom Metazoa; phylum Chordata; class Aves; order Passeriformes; family Maluridae; genus Malurus; species Malurus melanocephalus. The sequence goes on along the minus strand of NW_026623244.1, from coordinate 2,455,355 downwards.
AGGGAGTAGCTCAAGAAGCTGCCTGAGCACCACTTTCCTAGAGCTAGGGCTGCTCTGCCTTTACCCAGGGCACTGCTTGCAGGAGGCTGAAAGTGTTCAGTGAGGAAGCCTTGCAGTACAGGGTTACAGGGAAACTGGACCTCTTCCTCACAAGCAATCAAATATTGAGCTCTGTCTGTTCTAGGAGCCTGCTGGATTCAGTCCTAGCTCTGCCCCAATTTGCACAGAGCTGTGCTTGTGTTTCAAATCTGTAGAAAAGATGGGGAGAGACTAAAACATCTGCCCCCTAAGCTAGAGGGGTGTGAAGATGAAACAGGCTGTGCTCTATTAGGGAGAAGCCTATGCAGTGCCTGTGCCTTTCATTGCTATCACCTCTGTTTTCTATCCCCTGACCTGTCCTGGCACTGATGCTYCTGTCAGCCTGCTCTTTCAAGCCAGCATAGTAGCTGGCCAGCACAGCGGTACAGTTTCTCTACTTAAGGAAACTACAGATCTTTTGAAGACCACTAAAGAACCTAAGCTGTGCCTTCTTTCTAATCAGCCCAGCAGTTTTGGGGTGATTTGTAGCAGAGTGCTTGGTGCATTAAGGCTGTCTCTTGGTGATCTATGCTCTACCAACTACTGCTGTAACCACAAGACAAGGCAGTTTTAGGTGCAGTGGTACCTGCAGACCCTGACATACATTTGAGCTGCTCTCTGTTATAAGCTCTGACTCCAGTGCTCCCAGGAGCGGCGAGGTTGGCTCTCCCACTTCCACCTGCCACTTGCCGGTGCCCCCAAGAGTGTTCTTCTCTCGCCATTTTCTACCTGTGGAAGAAAGAAGGGTTTGCATTCTTTTGCTCTATAAGAACTCCAGCAACTGACTGCGAAAGCTGCCCACCCCCAGCACACTGTGATGATATGAATATACATATCTTAATTCCAGTAATTTCCACTTTGGTGTGAATTGATCTGTTAGTTGGCCTATTCCTAGGTCAGAAATTCTGTACTGAATGCCTCTCTTTTTACTAAAATTGCACCTCTCTTTGGTGCTGAAGCCATGATGGGGTTGCAACAGGTGCCATGCTGCAGCTGATGTGGTTTTGGACAAGAGCCATAATCGACACCTTGTTTGCGGTTACAGAAGCCACTAAAAAGCATATTACAACCCTTCATGTGGTACAGAAGGTGCCTGGCACTTACGGTGGCAATCCTGTCTAGTCCGAGTATGCTGTGACAGATGGGATATTTGGGGAAGATCCTGGGCTAAAGCAAGGTCTGCTATGCCATGAAAATCAGAGAACCCTGGCTGCAAACTGAACCCTACTTCCGTCCCTACAAAATTCCGCTACAGACATGCCTGTCTCCCAGAACAGGTAGGGATGATTTGTTCCTGACCAGGTAGTCCCTCTCAACCGCCCAGACTTGAAGGTATAGACCCTGTGGTTCTGCCCCGACCCATGTCTGCTGGGAGCCAGCTGAGAGCACCACTTACTCATTAACTGGCCAGTCTTAATGTCGTACTCTTCGGCCATCTCCTTCCCATCCTCGAACAAGTAGTGAATCTTCCGCTTCCCTAGAGGCAAGGCAGGTGGTGAGRGGAAACTGGATACACCTACGTCTGGATGTAGGGCTCTGTCCCACTGTCTGGGGCCCTATCCCATTGTTCGCGACCGCGTCCCACTGCCTGGGGGGACGGGGGCACTGCCCCGTGCGCCCGCGTTGATGGCCTTGTGTCCTTCCCTGGGGCTGTGCCCGGGAGCGCTCCCCTCCGCGCCCGCTCGCTGCAGGACCGCCCCAAACCCCGCGACGGGGGCAGGCGGGGGCTATCCCGACCCTCGCCCCGCGGTTACCGTCCTGCACCAGCACCGTCTTGCCGGCCGCCCGCAGCCGCTCCAGCCAGCTCGGCACCGCCATGGCGGCCCCGCCGTCGCCGCGGCAACGCGGAAACTTCCGCCCGCCGCCCGGAAGCGCTTCCGGCCCGGCCGAGGCGAGCGCGGCCTGTCCGGGGCGGCCCCGGCCCCGCTTGGTACGGGACTGTTCCCCTCTCCGGCAGCGCTCCTCTGGGCCCCGCTTGGTACGGGACTGTTCCCCTCTCCGGC